>NC_141876.1:248102095-248405125 GCF_056163025.1 Triticum urartu | reverse complement strand
AAAGGATTTGTTTAAGTTGCAACCGTTACTCCAACCTTACATGCGCAACCACACTACCCTTACACTACCGCAGGATGGTCCAAACGGGACAGTCAAATCAGATACCCTTCGACATCTCAAACGGTGGTGTAAAAACTCCGTCAAAAAAGGTGCAAAATGTTTGCGATGACGGATGCATCAAACACGGTTCAGATTTTAGTTGTGTGCGCGATGCAGGGCATACAGTTCAGTTCAATTAATTATTTGCGATGAGGAGGAACAAAAGAAACAAGCAGCTAGGTGAAGGTGTGTGTGGTATATAGCATACGGTTCACTAGGTGAACTGTGTGTGATTAGGCAACACAATGGAAATGGTTCAACTGAACAAGATGTGTGTGATACGCGGCAAATAGGTCCGTAATCAGAAATGTTTGTGAAGACCAATAATAACACAGACAATTTTTGCTAATAAGCTGTGTGATTTGCTCTGTCTACAGCAGTATAACATGTATATATATAGCTGAAATAAACATCCAATTACATAAGTGACTATACAGATCATTCACAATTGGATGCATTCTAAAGTAGGAGAAACGATCGTCTAGTCATCTACTTCTTGTGACGCTCCCGCCACTACTCTGTGGCTCGATCCCTCGTCCTGGGAAGGAAGAAGACAGTTCCTCATGTCAACGATCTGCCTGTACATCTCATAGCTTGTGTACGCATCCATGGCCACGTACTTAACATGTTGTTCATCCAGTCTCTCATGCCTCACATTGTTCCAGGTGTTCTTGTCCTTATTGCTCTCATTCTTCATCTTTATTTAGTAGGGGTCGATGATGGCTGAGGCAAGGTCAACCAGGGAGTTCTGTTTGTTTTTGTCGCTGCCCCGGACCTTGTAGTGGCGCTGGATGTTAACAAGATTC
The DNA here is from genome assembly GCF_056163025.1 of Triticum urartu. Taxonomy (NCBI): domain Eukaryota; kingdom Viridiplantae; phylum Streptophyta; class Magnoliopsida; order Poales; family Poaceae; genus Triticum; species Triticum urartu. The sequence continues at coordinate 248,404,220 of NC_141876.1, read as the reverse complement.
GGGCATTTCAAGCCTGAAACCTTGAGCGCTTTTATATCGTTGGTGGTGTCCACCGTAGCGAAACTGTAGTCGGAGGTATTCATAAACTTGGAGAAACACACGCAAGGCGTTGTCACCAGGTGGTAGCGGTAGACGAGGACGTCATGTCGCATGCACAACTGGGCAACAGCAACCTTCTGTTCGTTCCCGGCACTACTCATGGTGTACTCAAGGTCGAAGCTGACCACTTGGTAGTTATCCTCGGCAAGGAACTTCTCCATAGTTTGGATGGAGCCCTTCACCGCCAGATCATTCGTGTACACCACTGAGAGAGCCCTCCCCCTCACGTGGGTGTCCACGACATTTTGCATGGTGAACTACCTCCCGTTGTCATCGTCGGCCGCTGGGAGCACCATTGGAGCCACAGGAAGCGCCTTTGGAACTGCTGGATGTCCTCTCTTTATGTGTCCTCGTGGGTGTGCTTATTGTGTCGTGTGAGACGAGATATGAAGGTAAATGGCAGCATGAATAAAAGGGGGCCGGGCGGCCTAGATTCTCTGCGCATCCGCATGTCAGTTTTTGCAGCGGGTAACAACATTGTCGCGCCACGGCCGGCGCAAGCCCATGCACATGAACGTGCGTGATTGTGCACCAGCCCCAAACACTGGTAGCGCGCATGGAGGGATAAGGGAAGAGCACCCAGAGGGGCAAGAGAGCAGAGCGAGCGCGGCGGGACGCAAGCAGAGGGTGCCGTGGCCACCTCCACTTCAAGCAACCACACGCATAGAGAAGTTGAACACACAGGAAATGGTCGCCTACAAGCTGGCCGACAGTTGTGTTGCTGCATAGAGAGTGGTCGTGTGCTACTACCTCCATCTTGGTCATACTTTGCCATCAAATTTAACCAGCAAAATGTTAATGCATGTTATAAAAATTATATAATTGGAAACTATGTTCAAATACGAATCCAACTATATAATCTTTGGCGACATGCATTCCTATTTTATTAGTTAAATACTACTTATAAACCAAGACAGGGGTATAGTAGGTAATTAACTCGGAAACATTTTTTATTAATGGTATGTGTACGTGGCCTTTCGTCCTCCTCTCGCACGTCTTGTCACCCCGCTTCCGCAGACGGCTTACAGCGCAAGCTTCCGCAGTGCGCGGGGGTGTTCTTTTGGCCAAGCGATGGCGCTAATGAATCGTCGGTGAGCCCATTCCCGCGCAACCTCACAGGTTCCCGCACAAGGTTCCCGCTCGACTCGGTGAAATCCCCAAAAATCCCAATGCTTACCGGCTTGCTATATAAACCCTTATGGCCGGCGAGTCCTGCGTCGCATTTCCCGTCCCTCCCTGTAGCTTATCTCGTCTACTTCTCCCACAATCACCAATGGCACCGGTCCGTCATCATCGCTTAGCGACTCCGCCGTCAATAGAGGACAGCTCCAGCTGGGAGGCTATACCGCGGCGGTGGCGTAGTCCCCATCATAGTGTAGTGCACGTGGCGTCCCTGTTGGGTGTGCGCGGAACACCCACCACACGCTCCGCCTCCATTGCCCGTCGGCAGATGTTGCCGGCCGCCGTTGCCGCCTCACCACCGCCGAAAGCCAGGGCCATTGCCCGCCCCGCCATCGCGGCCCGAAGGAGGGAGGTGGCCGTCGTGGCCGCCAGCCCACCATCGACCGCCATGGTCATCACCCGCTCCGCCACCGCCACCCTAAGGCGGGAGGCAGAGGTGGATGCTCGCACGTGCGTCAGCGACCTTGCGCGCTACACCGAGTTCCTGGGGGAGGAGGAGGAGCACCTCGTCAAGCATGTAAAGAGCCTTACCGCAGCTATGGCCGCGGCACACGCCGCCTCAGAGGTGAGGAATCAAGAGATCTACGAGGAGAACCACCACTTCGAGAGTGGTCGTCCGGAGCGGCAGAGGGCGTTCGAGGTGAGCGTCATTGAAGGTGTAGCAGCGGCAGGCACCGTATTGCAGTTGTCCATCTTGCCGGTAGTCTCCTCCTCCTCTACCTCTTATTGAGCGTGCTCGGTACAGGAGAGGCTACTGGAAGTAGTACAAAGCCCCTTCATAGTAGTAGTATTTAGGGGCTATTTGGCTTAGTTCATCTGACTATAGATGTGGTGGAACTGTACAACGTACTTAAAATTAGCTAGTATATAAAGTAGAACTAGCTATTTCAGTACGTGGTTGGCAACAATTGGTGAAAAGTTTGGTCGATTAAGCTGTCGAGTTGAACTGTTTGTATGAAGAACGACTACTTAATCTATGAATGAAATCTATGCTTAAGTACTGAATTTTAGTTGCAAAAATTAGATATTGCTAGTGATTTTTAGCTTCATATTTTGACAAATCGCAGTGTTACAAGGTCGACAAATGGCAATGTTACTAGATCAACAAATGTCAATCTTTCTAGTTTGACAAATGGCAACATACCCAATATGACAGATGCAAATCTTACCAAACTATTTGTAAGTGGTTGCACACGGATCATCGAAAATAACCGTTTGCGTTGAAGAGATGCACAAATCCTTATCTCACTTTGCATACGGGTGTTCTATCTAAAACATTTTTGATCAAGAGTTGCACAAATCCTGCTCGGCACATTTTCCCTTGGCATCCTGGGGAAGCTGTCGTTTTGCATATGGGTGTTCTAACAAAAACATGTGCGATGAGTGTTATATATTTAAAAACCATTGAATTTTTTTGAAATAAAATCGTTTGACAAGTCTGTGCATTAAGAGAGAAAAATGCAAGTTCGCTCAAACCATATCTTTCATTCGGTCATACTGTGAATTTATATTCATATGATCGAGATACAATATTAAACCCAAGAAAAAAACTATTTCCGGCGGAGGCGGAGGCGGCGTGCCGCGCCGACGTTGTCGTTATCGTCCTCTGGGACGCCGTTGTTGAAGTCTTCAATGCAGCACAAAATGTTCTTCACTTGTAAATCAAACATCATGTTGTCGCGCGATCGATGGGCGGGCGCGGGAGGATGGCAGCCGGCCGCGCTCAGAGGTAGCGCTCGACGGCGGCGTCCCATGCCGCTGCAGGGGGCGTGCGCACGGGCACGGGCGCGGCGAGTGCAGCCAAATGCACGGGGACCGGTGCCACGGTGGGTGGAGGGGCGCGCATGGCCACGGGCACGGGCGCTGGCACTGCCATGTACACGAGCTCGCGCGGGTCAGTGGAGACCTCGTTGACGCCCGTGGCTTCCAGCTTTGTGATAGTGCTCGGCGACCAGCCCGTCAATGCTACGGGGATGGTCGTTGGCGCGGGTGCGGGGATGGGAGCTGGGACGGGAGTGTGAGAATCAACCGCCGCGGACAGCTTGTTCTGGGCCATGTCTATGAGGCCCCGTTCCTCCTTATTTTCTATCTCCTCCGTCTCGGAGTCGACTTCACCAAACTTGAAGACTAGTGGCAAATGATCCTTCTACGCCTTGGTGGTGGTGGAGGTCTGCGGGAGGGAGGGGAATGGGAGGTGAACAGTAAGGCCGCCCGTATTAAGCAGCGGCTCAGGCTCCATTAGTGGAGAGGAAGGCATGCGGCCATGGAAGTCAAAGGGCTCACTTCCCAGTGAGCCTGCGCAGCATACAGCTCGCATGCTTCCCAGTGAGCCAGCGCATTGGAGGACAGCTGGCACGCCTCTAGGTCAGCCTGCGCACCAGACTACGCTTACACGCCTGCCGTTCAGTCAAGCAGTTATCCACATGGCACCTCCTACATCCATTAAAACAAAGACACATGGCATCACGTGAATGGTTAACATAACGCACATGATTTGAATTATACAAACATTTGCAATGTTAGAGTGGCAGCTATTTGTTTCAAAATGCCTTTGTTGGCTGTTATTCGAGTGCGCCTTCTCTCAAAATGGACACGAAAAATACCACAGCATGTTGGGTGCCATTCCATGATAGCATGCCAGGTTTCATGAATTTCACACGAGTTTTGGATTTGCTATAATTTAAAAACAAAGTATGTCAATGTTTTGCTGGCAACTAATGGTGACCTGGTGTTTGAAATTCATTTGCATTTCTTGCATGGGACCTAAGCATGCACCCAATGACAAAGATTTGATTTTTCAACCAATTTATATGCATTGGAGCATGTGCATGTAGTTCAAATTTGAATTATGCACATAAAATGCCTAGAAACCCTAGTTAATGTATAAATATGTCCAAACGAACCCCGAAAAATTCCAATATTTCACACAACACCCCTATTGTTCTATGTCGACACTAGAAAATTTGTGAAAGCAATAAGAGGCAGCAGATATCGTTTCGTCCCCAAAGGTGCCACGTTCCCTACCGAAACCATCAGGCTTGTTGTGAGAAGCCCTAGTTTGTGAGAAACTTATACCCAAACCTGCCCCAAATGGGACAAAAAAATTTACGATGGCATGTTGATGCCGCTCCACGAAAGCATACGAAGTTTCATGAATTTTAGACGAGTTTTGGATTTACTAGAATTTAAAAACCAGGTATCTCAACGTTTGCGGCTGAGTGACGGTGGCAGGGTGTTTGACATTCATTCCCATTTCTTGCAGGTGACCTAAGCATGCAACCAAGGACAGAGATTTGAATTTTCAACCAATATATATGCATTAGAGCATGTGCATGTAGTTCAAATTTTAATTATGCACATAGATGCATTGAAAACTCAATTAATGCATAAAAATGTCCAAACGAACCCCGAAAAATCCCAAAAATTGACACAACAGTCCACTCGTTCTATGTTGACACGAGAATTTTTTTGAAAGCAATAAGAGGTAATGGATATTGTTTCATCGCCATTGGTGGGACGTTCCCTACTGAAACCATCATGCTTGTTGTGAGAAGCTCTAGTTTGTGAGAAGCATATACCCGAACCTGCCCCAAATGGGACAAATTTTTTTACCATGACATGTTGATGCCGTTCCATGATAGCATGCCAAGTTTCATGAATTTCAGACAAGTTTTAGATTTACTAGAATTTAAAAACCAGGTATCTCAATGTTTGCGGCTGAGTGATGGTGGCAGGGTGTTTGACATTCATTCCTATTTCTTGCATGGGACCTAAGCATGCAACAAAGGACACAACTTTGAATTTTCAACTAATTTATATGCATTAGAGCATGTGCATGTAGTTCAAATTTGAAGTATGCACATAAATGCATTGAAAACTCAATTAATGCATACAAATGTCCGAATGAACCCCGAAAAATCCCAATGATTGACACAACACTCATGTTGTTCTATGTTGACACGAGAAATTTTTTGAAAGCAATAAGAGGCAATGGATATGTTTTGTCCCCAAAGGTGGAACATTGCCTACCGAAACCATCAGGCTTGTTGTGAGAAGCTTTGGTTTGTGAGAAGCATATCCCAAAACCTTCCCCAAATGGGACAAAAAATTTACCACGGCAAGTTGATGCTGCTCCATGATAGCATGCCAAGTTTCATGAATTTCAAACGAGTATGGATTTACTAGAATTTAGAAACCAGGTATCTCAGTGTTTGCGGCCGAGTGACGGTGGCAGGGTGTTTGACATTCATTCCCATTTCTTCCATGGGACTTAAGCATGAAACCAAGGACACATTTCCGAATTTTCAACTAATTTATATGCATTAGAGCATGTTCCTGTAGTACAAATTTGAATTATGCACATGAATGCATAGAAAACTCAGTCAATGTATAAAAATGTCCAAGAAAATCCTGAAAAATCCCAAAAATTGACACAACACTCATGTTGTTATATGTTGACACGAGAAACGTTTTGAATGTAAGAAGAGGCAAAAAATATCGTTTCGTGCCCAAGGTGGCACGTACCCTGCCGAAACCATCAGGCTTGTTGTGATAGAAGCTTTGGTTTGCGACAAGCTTATACCCATAGCTGCCCCAAATGGGACAATATTTTTACCACAGCATGTTGCTGCCCTTCCATGATATCATGTCAAGTTTCATGAATTTCAGACAAGTTTTCGATATACTAGAATTTTAAAACCATGTATCTCAATGTTAGCGGCCGAGCGACAGTGTCAAGGTGTTTGACATTCGTTCTCATTTCTTGCATGTGACCTAATCTTGCAACCAAGGACAAACATTTGATTTTTGCAACCTGTTTTTATGGACTGGAGCACGTGCATGTAGTTCAATTTTGAATTATGCACATAAATGCCTAGAAAACTCAATTAACATATAAAAATGTCCAAACGATCCCCAATAAATCCAAAATTTAACACAACACTCCTATTGTTCTATGTTGACACTAGGAAAAAATTGAAATGAAGAAAAGGCGACGAATATCATTTTGTCCACAAAGGTGACACGTTTCCCTAATAGAACCATGACGCTTCTTGTGAGAAGCTCTGGTTTGTGAGAAGCTTATACCACAACCTGCTGCAAATGGGACAATATTTTTTACCCCAACATGTTGATGCCATTCCAAGATAGGATGCCAAGGTTCATGAATTTTAGACGGGTTTTGGATTTACTAGAATTGCAAAAGCAAGTACCTCAACATTTGCTGGAGAGCCACGGTGCCGTGCTGTTTGAAATTCATCCCCATTTCTTGCATGGGACATAAGCATAAACCCATGGACACATATATGATTTTACAACCCATGTTGGTGCACCGGAGCATGTGCATGTGCTTTAATTTTGAGTTGTGCACCTGAAATGGCTAGAAAACCAATTTAATGTATAAACTTTCCAAACGAACCCTGAATAATTCCTATTTTTTTACGACACACATATAGTTGCATGTTCACTGCAGATAAAAGGTCTAGAAATTCAAACACCGTCCATTGCCGTTCTGACACCATTATGTAATTCAAATCAAGATGAAAAATAAAGTAGATCCCACATAGTTTATTATCACCAACCGTGTGAGATGCATCACAAAATATCCCGGAGCACCATTGGTGTATAGTACACCTATGGCTTATGCAAAAAGGTGCATCGGCTACAGTCCACAATCGGCGTGTCAAGCACGCTAGCTCCCGCCCCAAATATCATTTCACGGTTCGATCGTTGCCGGTGAAAGATGAGGATGTGGACCCGCATCGTGAGGGCAACTTCGACGGCCCACTCCGGCGAGAGCGTGACCGTAGCCGCCATGCACGTGCTAACAAGGTGCATGAGCGCAGCCGCAATCTACGTCCGGGCGGCCAAGGCAGCCCAAACCGCCTTTGTTGCTTCTCAGGTGGCGGCAGCAACATCTACCTTGGGGATAGCAACTGGCGAGAGCGGCGCAGCAGCTGTCCGTTCCGCAACAGCGGCCTTAGCCCCGATGGAGGCCATCCACGACCATGTCGAGGCCGCCCACGCCCAGCTCATGGCGGTCACAATACATGTCGAACGAAGCTTCTCAGACAACGGCCGGCAACCCACGGCAGAAGCGTTGGCAATCGCCGAGAGCATTCGAGCAGCCGTCCGTTCCTCCGCTGCATACCTTGCGATGACAGAGCCCGTCCAAGCCCAGATTGCAACCACCCAAAGACAGCTCTTGGCGTCCTTTTCCAAAGAGATGGCGGATGTGGATGGCGAGATGCTTGCCGAGTATGGTGCGATGGATGCCATGGAGCCCCTTCCCCAGGAGACCATCGGGCGCAAGCTGGACATGGAGGAGGCGGCGGAGATCGATGAGCACCAGCCGTAGTAGTACTCCTTGTTTTGTTTAATTAAGAGCGCCGATCTTTAATTTGTTAGAGTAATGTTTAGGCCAACTAGCTCTGTTTAATTGCTAAACTTGCTCAATTAAGAAGTGTGGGTGTGGTATGTACCCAAATTGTGCAATGACGTGGATGACCACTGTAACCAAGGATATTGGAACCAAAATTTTTGACTTTCAAACTCATCACACATGGGTTAAGCTATCTGAATCGTTTGTGATGTTCACATATCGAACAGTTCTGAATAAGGGACTGTGTCTGATGACACTTTGTGCGCTAGTTTTTCCGCTGAACCGATTCAAAATTTTTGGCTTCCGTGGAAATATCTACCTCCCCGCGCCCCTTACCAAAAGCCACATTTCCCCTGTTTCCGCCTTCCTTTCCAAGTTGAAACCTTCACTCCTTTCTTGCAGCGCCGCCTCCACGCTGGTGACCCTCCTTCACGCTGCTCGGCCTCGTCTATCCAGGCAGGTAATCGACACTTGACCCCGATCCTCCTCCTCCTTCCACATCCTACTTGCCCCGACCGCCGGCGTGACACCTTCCACCCAAATTACCGACCCCTGCATCAAATAAGCGTCACCCAAAGCCATGGTGCAGGTAGTATAGCTAGGAGATCCAGGAGCATTTGGCAGCGGAGAAGGAAATCACGGCCGCACGCGCGGATGAGTTCGCGATGGCTACCATTCGTGCCGACCCCTAGATCTTTGAGGAGCACCTTGCCATTTGCTAGGTACGCCGGTTAAGCATGCTCGGTTTACCCGTTGTGTGTGCTACTCCTGCCTTTCCTTAACAAATTCTAGTGAATTGTTCTATCTAATTTTACCATGCAATCTATTGCTCTAGTGTATATGTTCTATACGTCATGTAGTGTGGTGCTCACTTATTAACTATTTGGTTAATTAGTTGTCATCTTCAATTAACTGTTTAGTTCAATTTTGCAAATGTGATGTTCAATTCTTCAGGCTGCAATTTTGTATTGTCTTCCACGTGAGAAATAAATCGAAATTATCTTTACAAAATACATGAGAAACGAATACAATTTCTATATTTCCAACTTGTCAAGCATGCTTGGTTTGGTTATACATTGTGCAATGTGGTGCTCAGTTAACATTTGGTTCATTTGTGTTGTGGTGTTTACTTAACTGTTTGGTTCAATTCTACAATGCGATGTTCAATAGTTGTGGGTGCATTCTATTATTGTATACCATGTGAGAAGTAAATCGAATTTGGCTATACTAAATGCATGAGAAGCAAATACAATTGCTATATTTCCAAGTTGTTAAGCATGCTTGGTTTGGTTAACTATCTGATTTTTTATTAGGATTATGTTATATTGTGCAATGTGGTGCTCAGTTAATTAACGTTTGGTTCATTTGTTGTGGTGCTTAGTTAATTGTTTGGTTCAATTCTGTAATGCGATGTTGTCGGATTTCGGGTTCCAGTAGACCCTTGAGGTTCGAACACTGGGTTGCACGCGGAGATCTCTCCCCTACCGATCTACGTCCAATCTCCTCGCGTGATCTAAGCTGGAAAACAACGAACAACACAAGGGACACGAGGTTTATACTGGTTCGGGCCACCGTTGTGGTGTAATACCCTACTCCAGTGTGTGGTGTGGTGGATTGCCTCAGGGGCTGATGGTGAATAGTACAAGGGAAGAACAGCCTTGCGAGAGGTGTTCTTGAGCTGGTGGGATGAACTGCTTGAGTGAGTTCAGTCGCCTCTCTCTCTGCTATGGCTCCACCAGATCTCTAGCTGTCTAGGTGTGTCCCTCTCTTCCCCTTCTCCACTCTGTGGTGGCTAGCTCTATTTATAGAGGCCCTGGGCCTCTCCCCAAATAATGAGTGGGAAGGGCGCCAACAATTGGCCATTTTGAAGGGGAACATCTAGTACAAGTTATCCTGACCAAAGGTGGTCTTCGGCTGCCAAAAGCACTGGTGATGACGCCGTCTTGGGCTCCACGGTGACCTCCGTCCTGCCGCTCTGCTGGTCTTGGTCTCGTTGCACCGGAATGGCATCCTTTGCCCAATGCCTTGGCCTGTGCTTGCCCCCTTTGCACCAAAGGGGAAACAAGGACACTGCGCAGGCCGGCGCCCACCTGGCGCCCGCCTGGTCTCGATCGTCATGGCTTGCGTCACAGGCGCCTCGCGAGGTACCCCTTCCTTGATCTCTCCGCCTCCTCACGAGCCTGCCTGATGAGGCTGCCTCTGAGGGAGCTTTCTGTCGTCCGCCCCGCGAGGCTTGGCCCCTCGCGAGGGTCTTGAGCTTGAGCTGATGAAGATGGGCCGCGCTGGGCCCCCACTTGAGCCATGCTACAGGCCGCAGGCAGGCAAGTCTGGGGACCGCCGTTCCTAGAACGCCAACAGTAGCCCCCGGGCGCAAGGCAAGCCTGGGCTTGGCCTAGTAGGGAAGCGAAGGGGCAAGCGCGAAGCGCCGTGGGCCCCAATAGCCTGCAGCCTTGGGCGCCGCGTGGCGATTGACTGGACGTTGGCGCCTGCGCTTCCCCACGACGCCTCGGCAACCGCACGACTTGACAAGTCCCTGCATGCAGAGAAACCAGTCATGATTACCTGCGATCGTGGTGCTCGGCGGTTGGCCTCCTCCGGCTATAAGTACGGGGCTGCGCGAGCCCCTTCAGTCCATCCCTTCCTACTTCTCCTTTCCTTCTTCTTCCTCGTTCTTGCTCCTCCTTTCACCAATGGCACCAATCTGCCGGTTTTCTGCAGAAGAGAAGGGAAAGCCCCCCCGAGAGGGTCCTGACCCACTTCCGCCGAAGAAGTGGCTGGTCCTCTGCCACCGAGATGAGGGTGCTCAGCAGGAGGCACCGAGGCCCTGGTATGAGCGGTCGCCGCCTGGGTTTCCGCTACCCTTGTACGCCCACCTCGTCGGTCCTGGGGGAGAAGGTGTCAAGCGACATCGATGGTGCCGCCGTCGACGCCGGCGAGTCACGGTGGTGCGCGTCGTTCCTCCTGGAGTCCACGCCGAGCGCTCCTCTCACGAGCTCGTGCTCCACGCCGCCATGCCTCCAAGCTCTTGGATCCACCTTCCTCCTTCCTTCACTTTCGAGATGCCGCCGAGCGGGGCTCTGGAGCTCTGGCTGCAGCACGCTGACTGCAGTACCCTTGCGACCGGAGCGGAGGTCGCGGTCGTCGCTCCGGGCAAGGTCTTCATGACTCGGGGCTGGGGCGAAATTGCTTGGGTCTGCTGGACGGTAGGCGCCCTCGTAATTCATCTTGAATACGACTGCGCCTCCCTGATGTTCTTCAAGGTCTTCGATGCTGAAGGACGCCGGCTAGAGTGCTGCCCCAGGGAGAGCGGCAGGTGCAACAAACTGGCGAGGACCTGGCCCGCCCGTCAGCCCTCTAGCAGCTCCTCAGGAAGCAGCGGAGGAGCTGGGGAATCCAGCGGCTCCCCCAAGCTCCTCGCGACTCCGGAGACGAGCTATGACAGCTACGAGCCCCCGAGCTCGCGCCGTGCTCGGAGCGGGGCAGCTGCGTCCAGCCTCCGACGCCACTGATCTGGATGGGGTTGGCGTCGATGTTGGGCAGCCCATTGTTGATGATGGCGTCCCTTGCGGAGGTGCAGGCGATTAGCGTTCCTTAGGATTTTTACTCTTGTTCCTTGCGAGGAATCGAAGCAACACCCCGTGGGTGTATGTAAGGCGCCTGCCATGTCTTTTGTGAACATTATATCTTAATATGAATCAATGTGAGGTGCTTGTCCTATCTCGGCTCGGCTCCCCCTTTCTATCCTCACGAGGACTTGGCACTCTACGCTGACAGGTCCCAGTCCCCAGGCAGGCTTCAGCCGTCGCTGGTATGCCAGGTCACGATGCCGTGGTCAAGACCAAGAGGTGAGCGGCCCGAGGTCCGGAAAGAGCCCCCGAGTCACGATGCTTGGGAGGTCCCCTTTAGCGCTCAAGCAGCCCTCGCTGGGCGAGAAAGGAAGGCAACGTCGTCGTGACAGAGCCGCACTGGGCGAGGGTTAGGCGCTGCGTTGGTCCTACTCCTGTAAGGGCGTGACTTATCTCTTGAGTCTGGTGTAGTTCCTTGACGAAACGCCTGGCCCGAGTGATGGCAGCTGAGGCGCTGCAGGGTTAGGTCCTCGTGAGCTTCTTCCCCCTCCCCCGGACTTTCCTTAATGCTCTACGTCCTCAGGTCCCGGCCCTCAAGCAAGCTCAGCCGACGCTGGTATGACAGGTCGCGATGCCGTGGGTCAAGGCCAGGGGGTGAGGGCTGGAGAGCCAGTAGGAGCCCATGAGTCGCGATGCTTAGGCGCCCCCCTTTTAACGTGCAAGCGGTCCATGCCGGAGAGAGGGAGAGACAGCTCGCGACATACCCAGCGTTGCTCCTGTAGTAGGTCCTGCACACCAATCATGAAGAGAAACAAGACCTGTCGTTACGGTTGCCAGCCAACCTTTGGTCGCTCCTGGGAAGTGATTGGGGCACTGAGGGCCTGGTGAGGTGGTGCCTCGCGGGGCTGCCATGGCCAGAGCTCGACCACTCAGATTTATCGGTGTTGTAGGGACGGACCCGTGCGCAAATGCCGTGCCAGAGCGAGCGGCTCCATAGGTAGGCATCAATCAAGCAGGCGATTAGGTCGGGTACGTTAAGCACGCAGGAGGAAATTCATTTTAAATAGACGCGAGAAAAGCAAACGCCGCTGGGCCAGGCCCGAGAAGCTCGGGGATGATGCAGCCCGAGGGGCGCCCCCAACAAGGTAAGTAAAGAGCATAAGCAAAACGGATACATGGCGCAGGGACGGACCCACGCGACCTGGGAATGATGCGGCCCTGTGGGCGCTCCCAACTAAAAACGGAATTTAGAAAGATGTCACCTGGTGCCGTTGAAGATGAAGTGATGTTGAAGAAGTGGGCGATGCGTGATGATGACGTCGACCCTCACGAGCCCCCAGGCCCAGGAGCCTCAGGAGGCTCCGGGGGCACAGGTGGGTTTCCGAGGGCCATCTCCATCTCCGCCAGGACCGCACAATGCCTGACCTCCTGAGCCTCCAGAATGCTCCTCAGCAGGCGCTGATGAGCGGCGTCCGTGTTCGGCAGGCCGAAAGGCATGCGAACGTAGCTGTGAGGTGGACCCTCGCAACACCCCACGCGCGAAGGCCAGAGGCGCTCCTGAGACGCGGCTTGGTTGAGCCCTGGCACGTCGATGCAGACGCATAGCCCACCATCCTCGCCTGGATGTGGGGCTACGGCGGGCAAGCGGCGGCTGCCGCGCATGACTCTCGACTCTTGTAGCTCCTGGGTGTTTCTTGCGATGAACTCCAGAGGGTTTGGTCTTCCTTGCCTTGTACCTTCCTGAGGGAAACGTGCCTGGAAGCACCCCTCCAAGTGGTGCCCAAGCGCCTCCCTCGCGACCTTGGCAGAGTCGGTGGCTCTCCAAGAAAGAGCCCCCGAGCCCTGCCTGAGGAGGGCACTGGGCGCGCCTTCCTATGCGAGAGAGGGTGGCGCTCCCTGATTGAGCGCAGATCCTGACGCAACACCTTTGGAGGCACCTGCCTCCTTATGGCTTGGGCCAGGCGAAACCTTCTTCTTCTTAAGGGTCGCCTCAGGAAGTCTTCCATTTCTATGGTCTGGGTCTTCGATTTCTGCGGCTTGGAACGCGCGCTCAAGTGAGCACACTGCGTCCCTTTCTTCACAGGGTACGGTGATGACTCCACCGCTTCCTGGCATCTTGAGGACATTGTATCCATGGTGTGTCACTGCCATGAACTTGGCCAGGGCTGGGTACCCGAGGATGGCGTTGTATGGCAGACGGATGTGGGCGACATCGATGTCGATGAGCTCGGTGTGGTAGTTGTTGCACTGCCCGAAGGTTACTGCAAGGCGAACCTGCCCTATTGGAACAGTGGAACCGTCAGTGACTCCTGAGAAGGGCTTGGTCGGCTGAAGCTGATCGTACGACACTTGGAGATTGTTGAACGTCTCAACGGACAGGATGTTGAGTCCCGCTCCGCCGTCAATGACGGTCCTGGTGACTTGCACGTTGCTGATGACTGGGGAGCAAAGCATCGAGAGGACTCCGGCCGTTGCCGTGCACTTGAGCTGTTCCGCTGAGCTGAACGTGATAGCGCACACAGACCACCTGAGAGGGCGTGTGGCCTCAAGCTTTGGAAGGACTACATTCGCCTCGCGAGCAAACTGCTTGAAGATGCGCTGTGAGGCTGCGGCCTGCGCTCCACCCAAGATGCAAGTGATTGCGCGCAGCTCCTGGAAGCCCCCAGCCCCCTCGTCTTGATGTTGGTCTTCGTTCCTCCTTGGCGGTGGCGGCAGAGGAGGAAGGCCTGCGTTGCCGCGCGGGCGATCCTCACGAGGCTGATCTCTCCAGCCTCCCTCATGAGGCTGGTCCTGCCAATGATCCTCGTGAGGTCGGTCATGCCACCCTTGGCGAGGGCCACGGTCTTCCCATCATCCGCCACCTCTTCCTCCTCTTCGGCCATAGCCCCTTTCATTGCGCTCGGGGCGTCGGCCGACATGTCCATCTCTCACGGCCCTGTGCTCTTGACATTCGTTGGTGTTGTGGGTGTGGAGGTTGTGGTACACGCAGTGCCGGCTACCCTTGGATGACTCAGGCTGATCCCTGCCTCGCTTGGTGTCTGGTTCCGCTGCTAGCACGGCAGCCCCCTTGCTCTTCACGTCCTTTGCCTTGGGCTTCTTCTCTTCTGGGTCGGCAGCCGGGAGTTCGAGGAGGGAAAGGCGCCCTTCCTCAGCCCTGGCGCACTTGGTCGCCAAGTTGAACAGCTCCAGGGATGTGCATAGGTCTTCATGGATTGCTAGCTCCTCCTTCATGTTGATGTCGCATACGCCATCGGAGAAGGCCGAGATGATGGCTTCTTTAGTCACCTTGGGGATCTTGAGGCGAGCGTTGTTGAAGCGCTGGATGTATTTCTGCAGGGTTTCCCCTTGCTGCTGCTTGATGCGGTGCAGATCGCTCACGGCCAGGGGCCGGTCGCGAGTGCCCTGGAAGTTGGCGATGAAGCGAGTGCGCATCTCGTCCCAGGAGGAGATCGTGCCAGGAGCCAGGTGCGCCCCCCGTCCTTGAGCGCCATGGGAAACCGGTTCGCCATGACCCTTTCATCTCCGTTGGCGGCTTCGATGCATAGCTCGTAGAGCTGTAGGAACTCCATGGGGTCCGCCGTGCCATCGTAGCGAGGGGGCAGGTCAGGCTTGAACTTGCCTAGCCATGCGACGCCGCGTAGCTCCTGCTGTGGCCACCGGCGCCTTTTGCTGGTGCTGGGCTTGTTCCTGGGGATTACCGCGCGCCGCCGCTTGGAGCAGCACGGGGTCTGATATGTATCCGTCGTATCTATAATTTTTGATTGTTCCATGCCAATATTATTCAACTTTCATATACTTTTTGGCAACTTTTTATATTATTTTTGGGACTAACATATTGATCCAGTGCCCAGTGCCAGTTCCTGTCTGTTGCATGTTTTTGGTTTCCAGAATATCCATATCAAACGGAGTGCAAACGGGATAAAAACAGACGGAGCTTATTTTTGGAAAATATGGAAAATTCGGAAGGAAAATCAACACGAACCAGTGCCCGAGGTGGTCACGAGGCAGGGGGCGCCCCCCCTTAGGGCGCGCCCCTACCCTCGTGAGCTTACCATAAGGCGGTTGACGCTCTTCTTTTGCCGCAAGAAAGCTAATATTTGGAAAAAATCACGGCGAAGGTTTCAGGCCAATCGGAGTTACGGATCTCCATATATATATGAAATGGTGAAACAGAGCCAGAACAGAACGCAGAACCAGAGAGAAACAGAGAGATAGATCCAATCTCGGAGAGCCTCTCGCCCCTCCCATGCCATGGAGGCCAAGGACCAGAGGGGAAACCCTTCTCCCATCTAGGGAGGAGGTCAAGGAAGAAGAAGACGAAGGGCCCCCCTCTCCCCTTCTCTTCCGGTGGCGCCGGAACGCTGCCGTGGCCATCATCATCATCACCGCGATCTACACCAACACAACCGCCATCTTCACCAACATCTCCATCACCTTCCCCCCTCTATCTACAGCGGTCCACTCACCCACAACCCGCTGTACCCTCTACTTGAACATGGTGCTTTATGCTTCATATTATTATCCAATGATGTGTTGCCATCCTACGATGTCTGAGTAGATTTTCGTTGTCCTATCGGTGGTTGATGAATTGCTATGATTGATTTAATTTGCTTGTGGTTATGTTGCTATCCTTTGGTGCCCATCATATGAGCACGCGCGTGGATCACACCATAGGGTTAGTTGTATGTTGATAGGACTATGTATTGGAGGGCAAGAGTGACAGAAGCTTCAACCTAGCATAGAAATTGATGCATACGGGATTGAAGGGGGACAATATATCTTAATGCTGTGGTTGGGTTTTACCTTAATGAACATTAGTAGTTGCGGATGCTTGCTAATAGTTCCAATCATAAGTGCATAGAATTCCAAGTAAGGGATGACATGCTAGCAGTGGCCTCTCCCACATAATACTTGCTATCGGTCTAGTAAAGTAGTCAATTGCTTAGGGGCAATTGCGCAACTCCTACCACCACTTTTCCACACTCGCTATATTTACTTTATTGTGTCTTTACTTAAACATCCCCTACTTTTTATTTATGTACTCTTAATTATCTTGCAAACCTATCCAACAACACCTACAAAGTACTTCTAGTTTCATACTTGTTCTAGGTAAAGCGAACGTGAAGCATGCGTAGGGTTGTATCGGTGGTCGATAGAACTTGAGGGAATATTTTTTCTACCTTTAGCTCCTCGTTGGGTTCGACACTCTTACTTATCAAAAACTGTTGCGATCCCCTATACTTGTGGGTTATCAAGACCCTTTTCTGGCGCCGTTGCCGGGGAGCAATAGCGTGGGGTGAATATTCTCGTGTGTGCTTGTTTGCTTTATCACTAAGTAATTTTTATTTGCTGTTCTTAGTTGTTCTTTATCTTTAGTTATGGATATGGAATACGAATTACAAAAAAAATTAGGTGTACTTTCTGCTCATGGAGATGGGGAACCTCCTAAAACCCTCGATGCTCAATATGTGAAAAATATTATGTACCACTTTGATAATCCTGAGAAAACCTCATACAATTTGGTAATGGAGTAACGTTGGATCAACATGAATACTTTAGGGATTATCGCTTGACACAAAAGGGAAACTATTATGGGATCAAATTTATATGTTGAAGTGGTATGCTAGACGACTATGCTCGGAATATGATTATACTTGTTGCTCTAGGATGAATTCTCCACACCTCCCCTTTTCATGCAAATTTAATGATAATGAAACCTTGGCTTCTTATGCTAGAGGTATATATGATTACTATGATGTGGAACAAATAGAAGAATTTGTTGCTTTTATGGGTGGTTATGAAATTGAATCTATGTTTAAAGAGTTTGATGATATTGATGATGCTTGTTATAGATCTGAAAATTTAGCTACCCTCAAATATTGCTATGAGAATTATGAATACAATTATGAAATTAATGCACTTATTAAGAAAGCCTCCGCTATCCAAGAAGAGACTAATATTTTGCAGGAATCTATGGAAGAAGAAGTTGATGACACTGTGAGCTCATTGGATGAAAAAGATGAGGAGGAGAGCGAAGAACAAAAGGAGGAAGAGCGGATTGATCACCCGTTCCCACCTTCTAATGAGAGTAACTCTTCGACTCATACATTGTTTAATTCCCCTTCGTGCTTACCGAAGGATTATTGCTATGATGACTGTTATGATCCTTTTTTGTCTTGAAATATCCCTTTTTGATGATGCTTGCTATACTTGTGGCCAAGATGCCAATATGAATTATGCTTATGGAGATGAACTTGCTATAGTTCCTTATGTTAAACATGAAATTGTTGCTATTGCACCCACACATGATAGTCCTATTATCTTTTTGAATTCTCCAAACTACACTATATCGGAGAAGTTTGCACTTATTAAGGATTACATTGATAGGTTGCCTTTTACCGTTGCACATGATGATTTTGATAGATATAATATGCATGTGCTTGCTTCTCCTACTTGCAATTATTATGACAGAGGAACTATATCTCCACCTCTCTATGTTTCCAATATGATGAAATTGCAAGAAACTGTTTATACTATGCATTGGCCTTTACTATGCGTGCATGAATTGTTCTTTTATGACATGCCGATGCATAGGAAGAGAGTTAGACTTCGTAATTACATGATATATGTTACTTTGTGCTCACTACTAAATTACAAATCATTGTTAATTAAAATTGTCTTTGATATACCTTGGGATCCAGGTGGATCCATTACTTGAGCACTATATGCCTAGCTTAATGGCTTTAAAGAAAGCGCTGCCAGTGAGACAACCCGGAAGTTTTAGAGAGTCATTTATTTCTGTTGAGTGCTTTCGTATAGTTTAAAAACAACAAAAATAAAGAGGGGAACCTAAAACTTTTCAAAAAGGAAAGTGAAAGTGAGAAAGACAAGCACTGTTGAAGTGGGAGAGCTCCTTGAACTTTGTTCATGCTCACGGCAACTTTGTGATTCTTGATTACAGAAACTTCTCAACAAAAATAATTATCCCCTTGTACAATTCCAATGTATTATAAAAATATGTGCCAAGGTTTGCCCTTAGGATAGTTACGATGCTTGTTGGTTTGTGCGGTGCAGGACAGAAACTTTGGCTGTAGTGCATGAATTTTAATTTTTTAGTGGAACGTCAAATGTTCCTGATTCTTTTGCACTGTCTTTCTATACAAATTGTTTATTTTTCCTAATTTTGGCAGAATTTTTCAAGTATCATAAGTATGGTGAATGTTCAGATTTCTACAGACTGTTCTGTTTTAGACAGATTCTGTTTTTGATGCATAGTTTGCTTGTTTTGATGAACCTATCAATTTATATCAGTGGATTAAGCCATGAAAAAGTTAGATTACAGTAGAAACAATGCAAAAACAAGATATGAATTGGTTTGCAACAGTACCTAGAGTAGTGATTTGCTTTATTATACTAACGGATCTTACCGAGTTTTCTGTTGAAGTTTTGTGTGGATGAAGTGTTCGATGATCGAGAAGGTTTCAATGTGAGAAGAAGGAAGAGAGGCAAGAGCTCAAGCTTGGGGATGCCCGAGGCACCCCAAGTAAATATTCAAGGACACTCAAGCGTCTAAGCTTGGGGATGCCCGAGGCACCCCGAGTAAATATTCAAGGAGACTCAAGCGTCTAAGCTTGGGGATGCTGGGGAGGCATCCCCTCTTTCTTCAACAAATATCGGTATGTTTTCGGATTCGTTTCGTTCATGCGATATGTGCAATCTTGGAGCGTATTTGCTTTAGTTTTCATCTTTCTTTATGCACCATGTTGGTATGATATAGTCCTTGGTTGATTTATAGAATTCTCTATGCACTTCACTTATATCTTTTGAGTATGGCTTTATAGAATGCTTCATGTGCTTCACTTATATCATTTGATGTTTGGATTGCCTGTTTCTCTTCACTTAGACAACCGCCACTTGTAGAATGCTCTTTTGCTTCACTTATATTTGTTAGAGCGTGGGCATATCTTTTGTAGAAAGAATTAAACTCTCTTGCTTCACTTATATCTATTTAGAGAGATGACAGGAACTGGTCATTCAGATGGTTAGTCATAAAATCCTACATAAACATGTAGATCGTTGAATATGATATGTTTGATTCCTTGCAATAGTTTTGCGATATAAAGGTGGTGATATTAGAGTCGTGCTAGTTGAGTAATTGTGAAATTGATAAATACTTGTGTTGAGGTTTGCAAGTCCCGTAGCATGCACGTATGGTGAACCGTTATGTAACTAAGTCGGAGCATGAGGTGTTTATTGATTGTCTTCCTTATGAGTGGCAGTCGGGGATGAGCGATGGTCTTTTCCTACCAATCTATCCCCCTAGGAGCATGCGCGTAGTACTTTGTTTCGATGACTAATAGATTTTTGCAACAAGTATGTGAGTTCTTTATGACTAATGTTGAGTCCATGGATTATACGCACTCTCACCCTTCCATCATTGCTAGCCTCTTCGGTACCGCACATTGCCCTTTCTCACCTCGAGAGTTGGTGCAAACTTCGCCGGTGCATCCAAACCCCGTGATACGATACGCTCTGTCACACATAAGTCTCATTATATCTTCCTCAAAACAGCCACCATACCTACCTATTATGGCATTATAGCCATTCCGAGATATATTGCCATGCAACTTCCATCATCATCATATACATGACTTGAGCATTTATTGTCATATTGCTTTGCATGATCGTAAGATAGCTAGCATGATGTTTTCAAGGCTTGTCCATTTTTTGATGTCATTGCTACGCTAGATCATTGCACATCCCGGTACACCGCCGAAGGCATTCATATAGAGTCATATCTTTGTTCTAGATATCGAGTTGTAATATTGAGTTGTAAGTAAATAAAAGTGTGATGATCATCATTATTAGAGCATTGCCCCAGTGAGGAAAGGATGATGGAGACTATGATTCCCCCTTAAAGTTGGGATGAGACTCCGGACTTTACAAAAAAATAAAAGAGGCCAAAGAAGCCCAAATGAAAAAAAAGAGGCCAAAGAAGCCCACCAAAAAATAAAAAAATGAGAGAAAATAAAAAAATGAGAGAAAAAGAGAGAAGGGGCAATGTTACTATCCTTTTACCACACTTGTGCTTCAGAGTAGCACCATGTTCTTCATAGAGAGAGTATCCTATGCTTTCACTTTCATATACTAGTGGGAATTTTCATTATAGAACTTGGCTTGTATATTCTAATGATGGGCTTCCTCAAACGCCCGAGGTCTTCATGAGCAAGCAAGTTGGATGCACACCCACTTAGTTTCCAGTTTGAGCTTTCATACACTTATAGCTCTTAGTGCATCCGTTGCATGGCAATCCATACTCCTCACATTGATATCTATTAATGGGCATCTCCATAGCCCGTTGATACGCCTAGTTGATGTGAGACTTTCTCCTTTTTTGTCTTCTCCAGATAACCCCCACCATCGTATTCTATTCCACCTAAAGTGCTATGTCCATGGCTCACACTCATGTATTGTGTGAAAGATGAAAAGGTTTGAGAACGTCAAAAGTATGAAACCATTGCTTGGCTTGTCATCGGGGTTGTGCATGATGTAAATATTTTGTGTGGTGAAGATGGAGCATAGCCAGACTATATGATTTTGTAGGGATGAGCTTTCTTTGGCTATGTTATTTCAATAAGACATAATTGCTTGGTTGGTATGCTTGAAATATTATTGTCTTATGTCAAAAGATAGATTATTGCTTTGAATCACTCGTGTCTTAATATTCATGCCATGATTAAACATATGATCAAGATTATGCTAGGTAGCATTCCACATCAAAAATTACATTTTTTATCATTTACCTACTCGAGGACAAGCAGGAATTAAGCTTGGGGATGCTGATACGTCTCCGTCATATCTATAATTTTTGATTGTTCCATGCCAATATTATTCAACTTTCATATACTTTTTGGCAACTTTTTATATTATTTTTGGGACTAACATATTGATCCAGTGCCCAGTGCTAGTTCATGTCTGTTGCATGTTTTTGGTTTCGCAGAATATCCATATCAAACGGAGTCCAAACGGGATAAAAACGGACGGAGCTTATTTTTGGAAAATATGGAAAATTCGGAAGGAAAATCAACGTGAACCAGTGCCCGAGGTGGTCACGAGGCAGGGGGCGCCCCCCCTTAGGGCACGCCCCTACCCTCGTGAGCCCACCGTAAGGTAGTTGACGCTCTTCTTTTGCCACAAGAAAGCTAATATTCGGAAAAAAATCACGGCGATGGTTTCAGGCCAATCGGAGTTACGGATCTCCATATATATACGAAACGGTGAAACAAAGCCAGAACAGAACGTAGAACCAGAGAGAAACAGAGAGATAGATCCAATCTCGGAGGGGATCTCGCCCCTCCCATGCCATGGAGGCGAAGGACCAGAGGGGAAACCCTTCTCCCATCTAGGGAGGAGGTTAAGGAAGAAGAAGACGAAGGGGCCTCCCTCTCCCCTTCTGTTCCGGTGGCGCCGGAACACTGCCGTGGCCATCATCATCATCACCGCGATCTACACCAACACCTCTGCCATCTTCACCAACATCTCCATCACCTTCCCCCCTCTATCTACAGCGGTCCACTCTCCCGCAACCCGCTGTACCCTCTACTTGAACATGGTGCTTTATGCTTCATAATATTATCCATTGATGTGTTGCCATCCTATGATGTCTGAGTAGATTTTTGATGTCCTATCGGTGGTTGATGAATTGCTATGATTGATTTAATTTTCTTATGGTTATGTTGATGTCCTTTGGTGCCCATCATATGAGTGCGCGCGTGGATCACACCATAGGGTTAGTTGTATGTTGATAGGACTATGTATTGGAGGGCAAGAGTGACAGAAGCTTCAACCTAGCATAGAAATTGATGCATACGGGATTGAAGGGGGACCAATATATCTTAATGCTATGATTGGGTTTTACCTTAATGAACATTAGTAGTTGCGTATGCTTGCTAATAGTTCCAATCATAAGTGCATAGAATTCCAAGTAAGGGATGACATGCTAGCAGTGGCATCTCCCACATAATACTTGTTATCGGTCTAGTAAAGTAGTCAATTGCTTAGGGGCAATTTCGCAACTCCTACCACCACTTTTCCACACTCGCTATATTTACTTTATTATGTCTTTACTTAAACAGCCCCTAATTTTTATTTACGTACTCTTAATTATCTTGCAAACCTATCCAACAACACCTACAAAGTACTTCTAGTTTCATACTTGTTCTAGGTAAAGCGAACGTCAAGCGTGCATAGGGTTGTATCGGTGGTTGATAGAACTTGAGGGAATATTTGTTCTACCTTTAGCTCCTCGTTGGGTTCGACACTCTTTATTATCGGAAACTATTGCGATCCCCTATACTTGTGGGTTATCAGGGGCTTGGCGTGGAGGTGCAGGGACGCGATCTTGGCGCGCCGAAGCTGGGAGTGCGCGAGCACCTTCTTGGGGGCGAGGGATCTCTTGGAAGCTCCTTTCTTGCTGTGCAGACGCCGGACGTGGAGGGTCTCGCCCTGGGGCTGTGCGCCTTGGAGCCAGGGCACCTTCTTGGGGAGGAGGTGGTTGAGGCACCTCATGTTCTTCGCCTCCTGCGCGGAATGGTGGGTGGGGCAGCAAGAGTGACGGCTAGGGGGAGCCCCCTGTGGCGCTGACAAGCTCAGTGATGTGGGCGAGCCAGTCCTCGTAGAGGTCTTCGACGGGGCGGTAATGCAAGAGCTCTCTCGCCAGGAGCAGCGCGGCGTGCGCGTCCATGGGGGCGCGATAGGCGTGGGACGACGAAGCGGCTGGAGTCAGCGACGGTGTGGCGGTGCGGCCCTCCCGCCGTACCGAAGGATGCTGGGACGAGGCCTGCTGCTCGTTCCCCGCCGGGCCGGTGGCGGCGTTGGCGGCAGGCGACGGGGAACGACGAGGGCGTCCGCCGACGGGCGCCATCTGGGCGACGTGGGTGGCGAGAGCAGAACGGCGCTCAGCGCGAACCCGACAAGCGTCAGCCATGGACACGATGGAAGATCACACGCGAACAGCGGAAGAAATATTCCGGCGCACCCCTACCTGGCGCGCCAAATGTCAGATTTCGGGTTCGGGCAGACCCTTGAGGTTCGAACACTGGGGTGCGCATGGAGATCTCTCCCCTACCGATCTACGTCCAATCTCCTCGCGTGATCTAAGCTGGAAAACAACGAACAACACAGGGGACACGAGGTTTATACTGGTTCGGGCCACTGTTGTGGTGTAATACCCTACTCCAGTGTGTGGTGTGGTGGATTGCCTTGGGGGCTGATGATGAATAGTACAATGGAAGAACAACCTCGCGAGAGGTGTTCTTGAGCTGGTGCGATGAACTGCTTGAGTGAGTTCAGTCGCCTCTCTCTCTACTATGGCTCCACAAGATCTCTAGCTGTCTAGGTGTGTCCCTCTCTTCCCCTTCTCCACTCTGTGATGGCTTGCTCTATTTATAGAGGCCCTGGGCCTCTCTCCAAATAATGAGCAGGAAGGGCGCCAACAATGGGCCATTTTGAAGGGGAACATCTAGTACAAGTTATCCTGACCAAAGGTGGTCTTTGACTGCCAAAAGCACTCGTGATGACGCTGTCTTGGGCTCCACGGTGACCTCCGTCCTGCCGCTCTGCTGGTCTTGGTCTCGTTGCACCGGAATGGCAACCTTTGCCCGATGCCTTGGCCTGTGCTTGCCCCCTTTGCACCAAAGGGGAAACAAGGACACTGCGCAGGTCGGCGCCCGCCTAGCGCCCGCCTGGTCTCGATTGTCATGGCTTGCATCACGGGCACCTCGCGAGGTACCCCGGCCTTGATCTCTCCGCCTCCTCGCGAGCCTGCCTAATGAGGCTGCCTCTGAGGGAGCTTTCTGTCGTCCGCCCCGCGAGGCTTGGCCCCTCGCGAGGGTCTTGAGCTTGAGCTGATGAAGATGGGCCGCGCTGGGCCCCCACTTGAGCCACACCGCAGGCCGCAGGCAGGCAAGTCTGGGGACCCCCGTTCCCAGAACGCCGACAGATGTTCAATTGTTGTGGGTGCATTCTGTTATTGTATACCACGTGAGGAATAAATTGAATTTGGCTGTAATACATACATGAGAAACAAATACAATTGCTATATTTCCAAGTTGTTAAGCATGCTTGGTTTGTTTAAATGTCCGATCTTCGATTAGGAGTATGTTATATTGTGCAATGTGGTGCTCAGTTAATGTTTGGTTCATTCGTTGTGGTGTTCAGTTAACTGCTTCGTTAAATTCTGCAATGTGATGTCCAATTGTCGTGGGTAGAATTTTGTATTGTTGTGCATGTGAGGAATAAATCGAATTTGGCTGCACTTAATACATGAGAAACATATACAAGTGCTATATTTCCTAGTTCTTAATCATCCTTGGTTTGAATAAATGGGTTTTCCATGTGGCTTGAATTAATCTGATGACTCTGCAATGTGCTTAGTTTTCATCAACATATTTTACTGATAGCATGCGAACCCTTACTTAACCTGATGACTAACTACCTTATATGTGTTGCAGGGAAACAATGGGAAGCACCGAGGTTTACAATCAAGGTTAGCACATGCATGGTCCATTGTCTAATAGCACATTCTTGTGCAATTGCAGAAACCATTCTAATATTTAGGTTTTTAACAATTTGGTCTTGCACATGTAGGTCCTGCTGTCAGAGGTTTTGACCCACTGTTCGACCCTTTTTGCATATGGGGAAATGAGTCGACCATGAATATCAATCAAGTCAAGAAACTCAGAAAGATTGTTAGGATAAATAAATTAGCAATAAAAAAGAACAAGATCTTTGTGTGCACAATGAATAAGACATCAGTTCACTACAAGATGGTACCACTACTAGAAAATACACTTCCGTGATGATACGTGTTTGTCACAGTAGGTCGCATTTTTTGTCATGCATGTACATCCACGATGATTTTATGAAGAATCAAGATATTCATACCTGTGCTGTCGTAGAAGTGTTCCATGACATTACCAAAATCATCACCAAGGAAGTGTCCACTTCCATGACGATAAATCGTGCGTCACAGAATTGCTTTCGTGAAGGGTGACCGACATGTGGCATCCACCGTAACGGAATGCCGTTAAGCTATCGGGTCCGGTTTTGGATCCGATAACCCGCTAACAGCTCCGACCAATGGGATTTTCCACCTGTAAAAGCATCATTGGCTGGAGGAAACACGTGTCGAGTCACCGTTGGGATAGATGTCATCCAGTCATTGGACCGAAGGCGCCTATGATACGTCATGACTTGGCACGGCCGAGCAGAGGCCCATTCATGTGAAAAGGTCGGCCCGTTTGACTTGGTCAAAAGGTGTCGGGCTGGCCCACGGAAAGCCTATTAACGGCTTGTTCACATATAGCCCATTTATAGGCCGCTAACCCAGGGCCCATTACGACCTATCCGATTTAGGCCCAGTAGCGTCATCTGGGCCGTCCAATATGATTCTAGCCCATTTTAAGTACCGGCCCATGTATGGCCCATGACGTCTTTCGGACCATATGAGGCATGTCGGTGTCAAAACCGGCGGATCTCGGGTAGGGGGTCCCGAACTGTGCGTCTAAGGCGGATGGTAACAGGAGGCAGGGGACATGACTTTTTACCCAGGTTCGGGCCCTCTTGGTGGAGGTAAAACCCTACGTCCTGCTTGATTATTCTTGATAATATGAGTAGTACAAGAGTTGATCTACCACAAGATCAGAGAGGCTAAACCCTAGAAGCTAGCCTATGGTATGATTGTATGTTGTCCTACGGACTAAAACCCTCCGATTTATATAGACACCGGGGCTAGGGTTACACAGAGTTGGTTACAAGGAAGGAGATCTACATATCCGTATTGCCAAGCTTGCCTTCCATGCCAAGGAGAGTCCCACCCGGACACGGGACGAAGTCTTCAATCTTGTATCTTCATAGTCCAACAGTCCGGCCAAAGGATGTAATCCGGTTGTCCAGAAACCCCCTAATATAGGACTCCCTCAGTAGCCCCTGAACCAAGGTTCAATGACGATAAGTCCGGCGCGCAGATTCTCTTCGGCATTGCAAGGCGGGTTCCTCCTCCGAATACTTCAGAAAAGATCTTGAACACGAGGATCGTGTCCGGCTCTGCAAAATAAGTTCCACATACCACCGTAGAGGGAATAATATTTACACAAATCGAATATGTTGACGTACCCGGAGTGTGACATCACACCACAGCCAGGTCTTTATTCGAATCGTTTTACATAACCTATCTCAGCGTATTTCGCGAGGCAGTATCCTTGGCACGTCTTGTCGAAGCAGAGATCGTGTCCCCTTATTACGGGATCCCCATTAATACGGACGTGGGTACCCCAACTGCGCCTATTAGTAGGACTCCGAAATATTAGGCAAGTCCCAAACGGCCACGAGGAGGACGCTTGATATTCACCCTCTTTATAAAGGGGACAAGGCCTTTTCCTTTTGATCTTAATCGAATCCGCCTCTCGCATCGAGTTCCAACACCCAAAGCTCAGGTTTAGGCACTTCAGACCTTCAACTATGTCCGGATCCAACCTTCGAGGTCGATGGATGCCTTCCTCCATCGCAGAGGAGGACATCAAGAAGTTGAGAGAGGCCAGATATCTGACGCCAAAATTTCGCATTGGCTGCCTGCCCGAGGGCAGGTCGTCCCTACTCCCGAACCCAACGAGAGCGTCGTTTTCGTCTCCTACTTCCTCCGAGGACTAGGCCTCGCTCTGGATCCCTTTGTTAGGGGTCTTATGTTCTATTACGGGCTAGATTTTCACGATCTGGCCCCGGATTCCCTTCTTAACATCTCGACACTTATTGTCGTATGTGAGGCCTACCTCCGCATTACCCCTCACTTCGGCCTGTGGCTCAAGACCTTCGATGTGAAGCCGAAGATGATCGAGGGGCAGCACACAACGTGCAGAGGCGCTTCAATAAGCAAAATTGCTGACGCTCCATGGCCAGCGGGTTACTTCCTAGAGGTGTCCGGATTGTGGCAGCGGGAGTGGTTCTACATCACAGCTCCCCGAATTGCCAAGTGGGTAGCTGCCCTGCCTTCTGCTCAGGCCCCCCACCACAACTGATGTCATGGATCAGCAGGGGGCTGAGCTGGGGTCCAGCCAAGGACGTGCCAATACTGCAAAGCCGTATCCGAGATCTCCTCGAGAGAGATATCAGTCTAATTATGGTAGTGCAAGTTATGCTAGTCTGTCAAGTCCAGCCTTGCAAACGCCGGCCCCTTCGCATGTGGGAATTCAACCCGGTAGGACCGCGAGCTATCCAACATTTCCTCGGCATGACGCACGAAGAGATGTACAAATTGTTCTTCGGACCACAAATAATGTGTCCGAACATCACTGAGGATGCAAGTCTGAGCTGCAATCGCCCGGATACCCAAGTAAGTAGCCCCGCATCCGAACACACTATCAGTTTTATTTATAGCAATGTTGCCCTAAAAAAGAATAACCGCTCTTGGTCCAGGATTGGATTGCGAAGGCAAAGTTGATCAGGCATCTGGCCCCCCTCCCTGAGACCTCACCAAATCCCGTGCTAACCAGGATGCTGGAGATCGCGCCTTATCAAGCGCCCTTGGGAGAAGATAAAGGGGGGAACAAGGAGGTTAGCGCCTCCGCGGAGGAGGTTAGCCGGGGAGGAGGGACTGAAACTTCCTCTCCCCAGGGAAGGAAGAGGACTGCCTCCGAGGACCCGGAGACAATGGTCTCCAAACGGGGGAAGAAATCTTCGCCGGAGGGTCCTGCCTCGGGGGCTACCCTAGCCGCACTATGCCCTCAAGGGGATCAGCCCTCCACCGAGCTGTAAGTAAAAGGGTACTTAATATTGAAAATATCTCGCTTTACATCTGAGGAAAATAACCGAAGCATTTATCTTCTGAGCCTAATTGCCACTTGTTTGCGCGTGTTGAGCCCCTTGTATTGTAATAGGGGTATAGCCATCAAACCTGTATTTAATTACATATAGCTGCACCGGACTCGTCCAACCGCGTTCGTGGTCTTAACGGCCTGTCCGATGCTTTAGTTGGTGAGGCTGTTTAGTGTGCGGCTGCCAAGGCAGCCGCACGGTCTTCCGCGCGCAAGGAGCGCTCAATATTTCCATTTACTGTAATGATGCCACATGGACCGGGCATCTTAAGCATGAGAGAAGCGTAATGCGGTATTGCATTAAGGCGAGCTTAAGCTTCGCGTCCGAGCAGTGCTTGATAACATCTTTGGAACAGAGCGATGTGGAACGTTAAATTTTTGCTACGAAAGTTATCGGGAAAGCCGAATATAACCTCTTGTAGCAGGGAGCCCGTGCAATGGGCCTCTGGGCCTGGTGTTACTCCTTTAAAGGTAGTATTGTTGCGGCTAATTTTTGTTGGCTCTATCCCCATTTTGCGGACTGTGTCCTGATATATCAGGTTTAAACTGCTGCGTCGTGGTTTCCCGTTTCCGTCCCTGACTTCGGATGTACTTGGGTCGCTGGTGCTGCATCGGGCTAACCAGCTATCCTCGCCCACGCAAAAGTGGGTCACGAGGCTTGTTAATGCTGCCATTGTTCTCGGCTTTTCTTTGCCGAGGTGTCTGGCAAGCCATTCGTCTCGAACGCTGTGCTTAAAAGCTGCTAAGGCTTCGGCGTCCGGGCAGTTGACTATTTGGTTCTTTTTAGTGAGAAACCTATTCCAAAGCTTTTGGGCTGACTCTCTGGGCTGCTGAGTTATATGACTCAAATCGTCTGCATCCGGTGGTCGGACATAGGTCCCTTGAAAATTTGCCCGAAAAGCGTCTTCGAGCTCTTCCCAGCTTCCAATGGAGTTTTTGGGGAGGCTTTTAAGCCAGTGCTGAGCTGGCCCTTTGAGCTTGAGGGGCAAGTACTTGATGGCGTGGAGATCTTCTCCTCGAGCCATATGGATATGGAGGATGTAATCCTCAATCCAGACCACAGGGTCTGTCGTTCCGTCGTATGCCTCTATGTTTACGGGTTTGAATCCCTCTGGAAATTCGTGGTCCAGCACTCTCGTCGGTGAAACATAGGGGGTGTGTGGCACCCCTGTATTTGGGTGTACCGTGGTGTTGGGATGTTTGTTGTGTTGCATTACATGCTGGAGCACGCTTGCGTGGCCCGTAAATGGATCTGGTTGCGCCGTCCTTTTGATGCGAGCCCTCACGTGGATCGCGTATTGGCTTATGTGCGGCGTCGTTTGCCGCTCTATGTTGGCCACGAGGTCATCTATCCGACCGGATGGCCGTTTTTTTATTGCGGGGGATCTAAGGCCTCCTCATTGAATTCAGGTAGCAACTTTCTCTTCGGGTAGCTCTTGGTGTGGCGATTACCACCGTACTTCGCTGCAGTGTTGAGTACTTCACTCCATCTAATTCTGAGTGTGTCTTGTGCATCCCTGAGCCTTTGCATCTGCTTTTTCAGACTCCTCGCAGTGGCAACAAGCCTTTGATGGGTACTCTGTTGCTCCGGGTGCCTGTCCGGTGTGATGTCATTCGGACTGTTATCTTCGACGGAGTCAGGTTGTTCGGTTTGATTCTCCGTGCTGCCGTGGTCGGACGATGGTTCAATGCCGTGTTTGTCGTCCGCTGGCTCGCCTTGCTCTATCGCTGGGTTTATATGACCGCTGCTTCTGCCGAGGTGGGATTTGGAGTGGCGATTACGCCGCCGCTTTGACTGCTTCTCGAGGGAACAACCCTTCGTTGCGTCCTTCCGTTCTTCGTTGTCGTTTTCTTTGGGGGTGTCCACCATGTATACATCATATGATGAAGTGGGCGTCCAGTGCACTGTGGGTAGTGGTTCCTGTTCATCTCCTACATCGTCGTCCATAACATCGATGCCTTCGGAGTCGAAGTCGAGCATGTCGGTCAAATCGTCGACGGTGGCTACTAAGTGGGTGGTGGGTGGGCGGCAAATTTCTTTGTCATCCGCATCCCAATTCTGCCAGACATAGTTCGGCTAGGGCTCTCCTGACAGAGAGAGAGACCTTAATGAGTTCAGTAGGTCACCGAAAGGCGAGTGCTGAAAGATATCCGCGGAGGTGAACTCCATGATCGGCGCCCAGTCGGATTCGATGGGCACGGGCGCAGGCGGTTCGGAGTCCGTGGCCGGGGAAGAATACGGTAGTTTGGCGTCATGGCTCTCGTGAACGGTAAGGACGATACTCGGCTTGATCGCCGATGAGAGTGCGGCCTCCGCGGCGGGGTCTATCCACCTGTCACTAGATGGCGCAATTGGCTCCGATTTGAGGGTCAGAGCGGTCGCCGGTGCCATCTCCCGAACACTGTCCGATGTTGGAGCTAAGTCATGCTCATCGTGACCATGTGGCGCACTCGGCAAGGGCTCGAATCCGTCGAAGATCAAGTCTCTGTGGATGTCGGCTATGTAGTTCAAGTTTCCAAATCTGACCTGATAGCTAGGGGCGTAGCTCTCGACCTGCTCCAGATGGCCTACCGAGTTGGCCCGCAGTGCGGAGCCGCCGAATACAAAGATCTATTCGGGGAGAAAAGTCTCACCCTGGACTGCATCGCTATCGCTGATCGAAGGAGGCATCAAGCCTAATGATGACGACACAGAGGAACTCTCAATGAAAGCACCAATGTCGGTGTCAAAACCGGCGGATCTCGGGTAGGGGGTCCCGAACTGTGCGTCTAAGGCGGATGGTAACAGGAGGCAGGGGACACGATGTTTTACCCAGGTTCGGGCCCTCTTGATGGAGGTAAAACCCTACGTCCTGCTTGATTATTCTTGATAATATGAGTAGTACAAGAGTTGATCTACCATGAGATCAGAGACGCTAAACCCTAGAAGCTAGCCTATGGCATGATTGTATGTTGTCCTACGGACTAAAACCCTCCGGTTTATATAGACACCAGAGGGGGCTAGGGTTACACAGAGTCGGTTACAAGGAAGGAGATCTACATATACGTATTGCCAAGCTTGCCTTCCACCCCAAGTAGAGTCCTATCCGGACACGGGACGAAGGCTTGAATCTTGTATCTTCATAGTCCAACAGTCCGGCCAAAGGATATAATCCGG
This sequence comes from Triticum urartu, assembly GCF_056163025.1. NCBI lineage: Eukaryota > Viridiplantae > Streptophyta > Magnoliopsida > Poales > Poaceae > Triticum > Triticum urartu. Next base: position 248,372,969 of record NC_141876.1, on the reverse strand, counting down.
TTGTCCAGATACCCCCTAATCCAGGACTCCCTCAAGGCCCTTTGTAACTCTTAGCCCATTAACGGCCCGTGGTGAAACTAGCCCGTAATGAATAGTGTATCACTTTATACCCATTAACGGCCCATTAATCCATTGGGCCATTTGCAGCCCATGTTATGTTTCGGCCTTCTCAGGGCCCATTTATTCTTAGGCTCATTTCCAGCATTTGGTTACTTACGGCCCGTTACTACCATTTTCTCTTATGGGCCAAATTCAGCCCGTGGTTACAGTCGGCCCATTTGTGGCCCGTTAATACGTTGGGCCATTTTCATAGCGTCATCAAATACGGCCTATTAACGACGGCCCATTATGGTCGACCCATGAACGAACGACTCCAACTCTAGCCCATTTACGGCCATAATGCGGTCTGTTTTTGGCCCATATAAGGCCCATTGATGATACGGCCCGTAGAAGGCCCATTGTTTCTACGGCCCGTAGAAGGCCCATTGTTTCTACGGACCATAAAAGGCCCATTGTTTCTATGGACCATAGAAGGCCCATTGTTTCTACGGCCCGTAGGAGTCCCAGTGTCACTACAGTAAATATGTAGCCCATGGCCTATTAAAGGCGGGAAACTACTATAGGTTTAGACCTGCTAATGGCCCAAGATGATTATAGGCCCACGTTTTGGCCCATATGAGTAATGGGCCGGCCTGGAGACCGACAACACTGAGATCCACTGAACCATCCGTCCTAAATTACAGCATACCGACCAAAGAATAAACCTAGACTATACAATAAAGAAATTATAGCATATTACATACACTGGGCATCAAAGTTCGCCATCAGTGCATATAAACGCGCCGACAAAAGAATATACAAAACTGAGAGCACTTCAGAAGGCACTAGACCCGGCATGGTCGGGCCCCGCAAGCAGCTGAACAAGCTGATGAGACCTCAGTTGTGTCAACGATAGATGCTTCATCCCTAGCTGTATGGCACCATAGTGTGCAAGGCAGTCCCCTGACATCTTCATTACATCATTGACTTCAATTCGGAGCTGAGCTGAAGCAAGACTTTCCTCTTTAAGTTGAGACTGAAGAAGTCGAACTGATTGAGGCAGCGACTTCACAAAGGTTGTCTCACACCTGCTAGTGAGTAGCTTCAACTCACTGTCTTCATCAAGACAGGACCTTGGGGTCATCTCGCTGTCCTCAAGATGGTTTGGCTCACTATCTTTCCTAAAGCTCTACTTGGCATAAGAGATATGACTCTGAAAGAGAAACAAGGAGACACGTAATAGGTTTCACAATTATATAAGAAAATAAATGGATCTATTCTTCATAAGGAACATGTTTTTACAACTACAATTTAAAACCGGTAGTTGTTGCAAACATCCAATCAGATGTAAATAGCAGTGGAGGAAATGATGCCTATCCAAATCTATACTAGAACAAAGTTTGAAGGCCTGAGAAGGATGAACTTACATTAGATGTTAACACGGGCTGGACAAAGCCCTTCTCCATGTTGATGGAAGGATAATTCAATAAATTCCCCAAAGAAAATTCTTTATAAGCGTTGCCATTATTATACATTTTGCAAATAGTAAATATAGATCAAATAATATTGGAAGAAATAGAGGATAGTGAAGCTCAGGTGCAGACTGATGATACATAATGAAATAGCAATTAATTAAGTACAACGTTACAAGGCAAAAGGTACTGACTAGAGGAATGCAGACATCAACGTGTGTAGTGGCATTGGCTTTATTCAACATTTTGGTAAGAGTAAATGTAGATATGACAATTTGGAGAAAGTGGAGGGCAGGGCAGATAAGATGCAGAGTAATGCTAGACAATCAACTATCTCGCGATGCATGTATAGTAATACCACCACCGTCCGTTATTACTTGTCGCTCAAATGGATGTATCTAGCACTATTAAGTTCTAAATACATCCAATTGATCAACAATTAATTCTATACAGAGGGAGTACATGACAACAGGTACTTACATGAGCAATCCAAAACTTCATAACCATTGTGTTAATTCTACATTTATCTAAGAGTAAATATAGATCGTATAATTTCAAGCAAAGGGAAGATAATGAAGCGAACATTTATAGTGATGCTACATAATCAAACAGCAATGAGTGTAAGTATACTGACAAAGGGCAAGAGGTACTGACAAGAGCAATGCAGAGCCCAGTATTGTCATGAGATCCTATGATCCTTTGAGCAAGGAGATTCATCTAAAATTAGTTTTCATACAAGGGAGAAGGTAAGGCACATGCATAAATTTAGGCGTTGAAATTTTGAATTGATATCATAGACAGTACCTGACCCTGGGCTCTCAAAAGTTCTAATAGGGGTTTGGCCACTAGAGTAGGGGTGAAGTATGGTACAGTTGGGCCTGTGTTTTCTATGGCTGCTGATCTATCTGATTTAACAGGTATCATGGCCTTTTCCAAATACCTAGTTTGTACTCCTTGAGGATCTGCACTCACCCTTTTCCTTTTGGACATCTATTACGAAAGAACAAAAGTTGACTGGAAAAACCTAGTATGACGACACATGGAATAGGTACAGAAAATGGATAGGTATGGCATATACTCATATATGATTCTTAAACTAAGCAGATGGTTTAACAAAGTAGAAGTAATGCATGAGATCAGATGCAAAATATGTGCGACCAGTGCAACCTTGCCAAGTTAGAGTATGCACCTTGATGGCTGAATAAGATAGGACATCCTCCACCATGCCAAGTTTGTTAGCCAGTGGATTGTTCCGCAATATTCCTCTCGTGCGCCCATTCTCATATTCATTTTGATAATGTTCAATAACTGACATGCATGAAAACATAAAAACAAGTGAGATTATCTTTGTTATGCAGAAATGATTCTAATCTAATACTTCCTCCCTGTAAACCCCTTTGTGCTATCTGTACAATTCTTCCAAGAGGTGACATGCATGCTGTGATTTGGTGTGTGCATTAATATAATGTGGCTTAGTACTCAAAATATGAGAGCTCCAGAAGTGATGATACTTCACAGATGACAGCTTCAACAGATAGTAAAGAAGAACAAGTCGACCTGACCTGACAGATTCAAAATATACTAAGGGAGAATAACTCGACCTTACCAGTCGACTGCAAAAGAAGAGCGGAAGAGCAAACAGATTGAAGATATTATAAGTCTTTCTATACAATGTCGGTTGGCCACCCATGATGAACCAGAGCGCATAGAGAAATACTATTCCTTCCGGTCTCTCCATATGTGGCTCACATGCATTTCAAAACTAAAGTAGGAACATTTAGCTGACTAATTAAACTTATCTCAGTTTTACTAATTTCAGCATAATATCATATTTGAATTTGTAAAACTAAGCTTGTTTAGCTCGATGGGTGGAGGGGTGCTATTACGACATGAACCACGTAGGCTGATCGTGGTCATCATAAAATGGGGAAACCGTAAGCATGATGAGTATAGTGTTGACCATGGCAGTGGGATGGTAGATCTGAAGCTGCAAACCACGCAAAGGGTAGTTAGCAACCGATGTTTGCTTTGAAATAACAACTAAGATTTGGTATGGACAAGAAAGTACAGTCAACAAGTGACAAAGAAATGCAATTCTGTTGTCTCTCTATATGTCACGACATGCATTTGGAAACTCAAGTGGGACCTTTAGCTAACCAGTTAAATGTGTATCTTAACTAATATCAGTATCATATCACAATCATATTTGAACAACTAAGCTTTCAAATTTTGAGTGTTGTGTTGTTTAGCTTGAAGGGTGGAGTAATGCTAGTACGACAGAAAGCACATACGCAGATCATAGTAGAGTAGATAAAATGGGAAAACCCTAAGCATCAAGAGTAAAATTAGGAAAGTGCAACTAGCTGGACCAGTGGGTGGTGCACATGCTTTTTGAAATAAATATAGGGACATTAGGTGACCAATTAAATGTTCTTTGTTTTATTAATATGAGCATCATATCAGATTCGTATTCCAACACGTATGCTTTGGAATTATGAGTGGCATGTTGTTTCGCTTGATGGGTTGAGGTCTTGAGGAGCAGTGCTAACATGAAACGAAGTAGTGAAGCACCTACGATGAAGGTAGTGAATATAAAGGGGGGAAACCATAAGCTTTACGAGTATAGTGACCATGACATGGCGGATCTGAAGGTGCAAACCGGACAAAGCTACTTCGCAACCATTGTTTGCATTCAACTAGCCACTACGATTTGGTACGGAAAATAAAAGTACAATAAACAATTTTAGATCTATTTTCCGGGTAAGATCAATAACTTAAGCACATATGGAAGAGTGCCACCTCTCTTGCGACGCTGTGTAGGCCCCTGCTGATACATTAAGGGTGTTGCGGGTGTGATGGCTGTCGGTGCCGGGGAATAAGACTTTAGATGGAAGACGGCCGGGTCATGGGATAAAGCATGTTGCCGTGGACGAGGCGGTCCTAGGAGCGGCAACGGCAAGGTGGACGACGGCGCCTGTGAAGCGAGACGACGCGATGAAAGGATCCTGGTCCGGTGCCGTGGATGAGATACGTCCATCTCCTGCAGTGGACAACTTGGTAGGGGTAGCGGCTCCGGCAAGGTGGAGGATGGGTTGGCGGACGGAGAAGGCTGGCTGCAGTGGGGAGGTTGTTATGGTGCCAACGGTGTGTGAATGGGGAAATTGAGGGGGAGGGGGATCTCAAACTTTGGGACGCGCTTGTCTGAAATGTGGGAAAGTTATGAACTTATCCCTCGTTCAAAATCTCGGACGTCAGCTTGGTTGGGGATAGGACGGTAATATCGCATCTCCCAAATATTTTTCGGTAACGATTTCGGGCGAGGAGAGAGTGTTTTGCCGCCCACGGTTGGCACCCATGGTGTATGAATGGGGCTGACAGGTAGGGCGGTTGTGTCACGTCTGAGGGAAGTTACACATCTGCCCCTATTTAAAATATTAGCCTACATCGATTTCGGACGTGGAGAGTTTGTTTTTCCGCCCACCATGGATGAATGGGGAAATGGAGGGAGAGACACATGTCTTTCGGACGAGCTTGAATCAAATGTGTTTTGCCGCCCACGTTGGCGCTCACAGTGTCTGAATGGGCTCAGAGGCCGTCGTGTCATGTCTGATTGAAGTTACTAGTCTACCCCTATCGACAGCAGTGTAAATCCGGTCGATAAGGATGTCAAGTGTTAGGGGTAGACAATAATTTCCATCTCGCAAACACTTGCTTTGGGCAGCCCACAAATGATAGTGGGTGTTTAGCCGCTTTGTTCAAAACTTGGGAGAATTAGCATTCATGTTTGCCCTGGGCCCTGGCAACTAAATCCAAATCCAATTTTTATTCGATTACGAATATCCACAAATAACTCTACGTTTTGTTATTTATTTCTTCAAAACAACAACAAAGATTTATTCCACCTTTATATATGATAAAGATTTAGAAATGTCGTGATCTTCGAATTCAGTAGGTTGGATACACTTTGAGTCAAATAGTTATTTCATCCAATACAATATGCTCACACAAAAAACAGTTCACCTTATGCCAATCATACAAGCACTGAGGATTACCTCGCGTAAAAATTCGGATCATTACAACACATGGACAACATAGGGGGTTTTACAACATAATCCATTCAGAGACATGACACAACATGCAAATACAATAATCTAATGACAATTTCAACTGCTATCTAAAGAAGAACTGGGATTACCCTAGGCTTCAAATAGCAGAAACAGCAGGACCTCCTCCGTCTTCAAATGCAACATTCTTACTTCCTCCAATTCTTGGGTTGCTTGCATAATGCGTGCAACTAATTGCATAATTTCTAGCTTCAAGATCGAGATTACCTCATTCATGGCAGCCACACCATCTCTTTCTGCCTCTAGTAGAGCCTCAAGAACTATAATATCTATGCTCAGACTGCTCTTCGACGGTGTTGCCTCTGAACTGCTACCATCTGGTAACATGGATGGTGCACTGCTTCCACCAATAGATTCTGGGGTTGTACATTATGTCCTAGTGTGAACGTCATCCTGAAAGGTTTCCGCTAGACATAAGTAAGAGCTAGTTATCGCATGATCCATACAGTAAGCTTACATGGTAAACGACATACGAATTATTGCCCAGCATGGCAAGCTATATTTAAATGGTTCGAAGCAGCATCAGCTGAAAAGAAATTAAAATGGTAAGATGAAACTAGGGATGTAAGTGGCAAATAAACGACATCCGCCAGTCCCATCTAGTTAGTTTTTGCTAGCTCCCTGGTTCATTTTCCTCAAAAAACAAAAACTCTTTTGAACTATCATACCACTAGTGGACTTTAATCAGGATTAAATGGGACCCAGTTGACATCCCTAGTTGAAAGGGAGTGTACCACCACTATATTTAAGTTGCCAAGGCATCTAAGCAGTTGAAATAATCTGAGAAAGCACTTAATAGTGTGGCCTCATATAAACTATGAAGACAGTCTTGTGATGAAGTTCAGAGGAAAAGTTAAGGACTCAAATGAACTAGGCATGCATTTCTTTACGATAGTACAACAGGCACTGCTGGCATATTGGCCAACTCAGGTATAGCGTACCAAGTAACAAACAAGCATTCGAATCAAGCAATACAACAAAGCAGACAACTGAACTATTTGTTATTTTGTAGGATTACAGGTTGAGGGCACAAGCCAAGAAAGCAGCCCACACGCATTACATTTCACATGTACTAAAACACACTGTCTTACCATATGTTGCTGTGAAGCCTCGCTGTTGTTGCAATGTTCTTTGAAGATATCGTCAGCATCTCATGGTTGCAAATCTACTTCTTGTAGTTTATTCTGCACCCTCTATTTAGGTAAAACAGAATTTTAATCGATGCACTGGTTTGAATTGATCATCAATGGTTCATCTAAACTAATGAAAGAAGGGTGTGTGCATACACGACAATATTTCTGCTTCCCTCTATTTTTATGCTTGTTCGAGGTGCCATCCCCAAAAGAACAAATATTTTGCTTGATGGAGTTGGTAGCTCCATAATTAATAGACGCATCAAATTAGTCATGCAACTTGGGAAGATCAAGAACACAAAAAAAAGTAATGAACAGAGGCTCGGAGCAGTGATGTAATAGCTAGCATCAGAAAATGTAGGGTAAAATGAACAAAAACCAGCGGAACCACATGCTAGTTTGCTGATGTGTGATTAAGCATAGAGAACATGAAGCAGTCTAATGGAACCAACATGTGGCATCAGAACAACACCATTATCATAAATATAGCATGCAAGAAGTAAAATAGTAGGTAGTGATATCTAGGAAGTACAGTAATACTTAGGACAAAACTAAAGCATATTAACTATATGTGCACTGGTATGTAATTTAGCACATGTAACATGTTCACTGCCAGAAGTATGGCCCTACAGGTGCAAGCAGAATAACGCGTCTCATGAAAAACTGAATGATGCCCTGAAGAAACTCAAAGGTGTGGTGCTTATGGTAAGAAAGTGAACGTAGGCGCCAACCGTTGGATAATAGTACCTGATTGTCGGTGGCGTATGGGTATCGTTGGCATACTTGATAGCTAAGGATCGTCGATGGTTCTTGTGTTGCAGTTGAGTTTGGGCCGGCAGTCGCTGTCGCTGAAGCGGCTCCGGTGCTACAGTTGCGGCGCTTGTTGACATACAAGAAAGCTCATCTGTGGTAAGTGAACAGTTGCATGATAAAGATAAAAACCAAAGGAGTACAAATCGAAATAACCTGATGAGGCTGCGGTGTCGGTAAAGTAGGGCCGGTGGAGTTTAATATGGCGTCCATGGAGTGGGTCCGGTGCTGTGGACGAAGGCTTCAGCGGGCGCATTGTACAGTGCTTTCGGTGAGGCGGATCTATTGCGGCAGACGAGGGCTTGTACGGAGGGCCAGCGAAGGGATGGACGAGGTAGCCAGTGAAGGGCCTACACTGTGGTGGATGACGGCGCCGGTTAAGCAGATCCGGTGTGGTGGACCATGATGGCGGTCAAGGAGATCTGGAGCGGTGGACAAGCCAGTCGATGAAGCGACTCCAGTGAAGTGGTGAGTTGGCAGTCGGGGGTTCCAAGGTGCGGAAGGCAGATCCGTAGGGGTGTGAGCTCCACCGTTGCGGTGGAGAACTAGATTCGGCGGCTTGCCGTGGTTGGGGGGGGGTCGGGGAGGGGAAGGGGAGGGGCTTTGGGGAACAATGTTGGGGCAAAGAGGGGAAAACAATGGAGTTACCAAAGTAGCCCTTTTCCGTTCATGTGGCAGGGGTAAAACAGGAATATCGCAGGGCTAAAATTTCGGGCGCGAGATATTTCGATGTGAGCGGGAAGTTTGAAAGCTTTTGGTGCCTAAAATTATATCATGGCCGAGAATTTGTTTGTTTTGCATGCAAAAAAAGTGCAAGTTTTGAAAATCAATGTCTCCTACTCGAAACTTAGATTGTCCATTCAATTCAAATATGGATCATTGAGCTACTACAAGCAAATACCATCATGTGGTTCAATTCAAATGAAATTCCAAATGTGTTTATCCTAAATATGATGACAAAAGCAAAAATGTGTATGTGTATGAATAAAGTGGATGATTATAAAGTTTGAACATGCCCATATGTGTATATCTCTAGGTTTGATATATGAATTTGAAATCACGAAATCCCGGCTTAAAAAATGTACCTCCATTTAAATGAATTACAAAGCTAATGATGGAGTCGAATTCCAAAATACCAATCTTAGGTTTGTAATTCTGGTACATCAAGGTATATCACGCATGTTCAAAAGAATCGATATCTCATAGTCCAAACGGTGAAACAAATTGATCAACCATGAGTGCACACACTATTGACCATGTATATCTCAATTATGCTGAAGTCCCTCAAATATAGACACCTCACTCTTTATCTGAAGCCACCCCCACACCCCCCACACACACAGAGAAGTCGTTCTCTCCCCCAAACACCAACACACGAGCACATTAACACCCCTCTCTCTTCTAAAGTCCGGACCCCAATATAGGTCCTATCACTTTGTCTCCTGGGAATGCACAATCCCTTCCCCCACTCTCTAGCTAGGTCTCCCGGCATCTCTCTTTCCAAAGCACACGCACTATGTAGAGTGTATCTTTCCCATACACACAAAACGTCGCCCCAAACGTCTATCTCCCTAGTTATGTGGTTCTCACACCCTCACCTCACACACCACCCCCACTGCAAACAAGCACACTTTGTCTCCTTGTGCACCACTCTCCTCTTTCTATATCTCCCATATGCGGACCCGCCCCAGCTCCTCCCTGTATACATATATGTCATGACTCTTTCCATAGCTCTCTAATGTATCATCGTTCTCGATCTCGCACATTGTTCTCTAGACCATCTATTCTAGATCTCTAATGAAGTCCCTATCACACACACGATGACTCGCTTCCCTTGCGTTTCCGTACATAGGCCAATTTCAAAGAACATCAACATTGTCTCCCTATCTATACGCCATTTATGGACACAAACGCCCCCTCTCTCCCTCTCTCTCTCTCTCCGTCGCTAGCTCTCTCTCTCTCTTGCTCTCACACCCCTCTCCCACACACTCGATGTCTCTTCCAAATAGTCTGCTCCCCCCGCCCACACCCATGCTATCCTGCTACTACATATGTCACACCATTCCCCCTTCCCTTATACTAGGTTTACATCATTAGTGGTATCTCTACTCCACATACACACACTCCCTCTCACACACAAACGCGCGCACACACACACACACACAAACACCCATTAATCTGGATCCTCATCTCTCCCCATGTCCGCATGTAGCGACCTGACCCGAATGGGTCAAGTCTCTATGCTTAAGTGTCATCCCTGGATCGGTATGCTGACACACACAGTACTCGAGGATTTATAACAGAGGTAAATCACATGTAAAAGTAACGTAAATACTATTACCTCAAATCCAAAATAGCAGAAGCAACAAGGTTGTGGTTTCCCATCAACACCAACGGCAAAGTTGAGTGTAGAAATCGTAACCCTAACGTATCACTTACTCGTCGTAAGATAATCCTGCAACATGAGACGTTGCAGCCACAGAGGGTCAGTACATTGAATGTACTGGCAAATTCACACCATAGAGAATGATGAAAAAAGGCTATCACTACATGCATATTTGGCTGGTGGAAAAGCTCTATGGTTATAAGGTTTTTGCGAAAAGCCAATTTTTCCCTACTGCAAAGGAATACATTTTAATTAACTATCATGGTGGTTGTTGAACATTGAGAATGGTTGACAGCATTCTCAATCCCAATTAAGCATCATCATTAAACCCAACAATATTCATTTAAAGTAACGTGATGAGATCAACAGGATAATCCAAGAACTAGATACTCAAGATGTCCATAACCGGGGACACGGCTAATCATGATTAGTTTATACACTCTGTAGAGGTTTGCGCACTTTTCCCCACAAGACTCGATCGCCTCCGTTGGATTTCTCGCACTACATGGTGTTTGAGAAACGGATGACCGAGACACAGTCTTTCAGAAGCGCTAGCACCTTACGACGGATAGACCGGTACACCTACTTTCCCCTACATCTGCTAGTCTACCCTGTAAGAGTTCGCACGTCTTACTCAACTATGACAGAGCCCATAATGGCTTGTGGCTGCAAACAGAAGTTTCTAGTATGAATAATCTCATGATCCCTTTGAGCCTGGGTGGCGGTCCAAAATAAAAACAGGCAAGTCCTGGAATCCCCAGGTGCCTCAATCCACCCAGATGTGTGTTTAGGTTGCCACCTTAGATAAACCCTTAATTATCAATCTCACATCTGTCATGGATATCACTCACCCAATCCACGTCTACTGGCATAGCATGGCATAATAAGGAAACGTAGAAGTAACTCCCAAAGGTTTGATAATAAACAGGTAATAGGTACTACCTCATCTACTTCCCATCCCACAATTTAATTAGATCCTAATCATGCAATGTGTGAGGATTGATAAAATGCAATAAAACTGGGTTGTAGAAAAAGGTATGATCAAAGTGTGAACTTGCCTGCAATGTTGATGAAGATGATTCGCACTCAATACTCTTGATAGCTCTACTCGTCACACTCCGGTCAATATATCGTAAGCAAGCAATAGTAACCACACATAAGCAATCACTCAAAAGATCAGAAAGAATGAAGAAGACGATTCGGAAACATCAAAACCAAGCAAATAACTCTTGCAACATAAAACAATTTCTAACAGTACCAAAATTATGTGAATTTGGCCTCATTAGAATGTTTAGGTCAAGAGCTTCGATTTGCAAAAAGAATCAACTCAAACGGAGTTACGGATAAACAGATATGATCAAAAGAAGTTTGAATTCAAATCTGATTTAATTCAAATTTTAAAATTTTCAAAAACATGTTTGGGTTGGATTACTGGATAGAGGACATCATAACGAAGAAGTGGGCGTTGGTTTCGTTGGATTTGGGCAAACGAGTAAAAAGTTATGGCTATTTGAAAAATCAGGGCCAAGCTGTTTTACGGAAGAAAAAAAATAGCTACAGGCTAGGGTCTAATGTATAAATACGTAGACTAATTGATAATCTAATTATTCTATCGTATTAGTCTAAAAATAATAAACTACGGAAGTATAAGAAGAGAAAAAAAATAAAGAAAGATACCTTTATAAGGCAGAGAAAAGGCAACTTTGGAGAGTGGAGACAACTTCCAGGAGTCGCGCCGGAGAAGAAAAATATATATTTTTCTTAAATAAATCTAGTCAAACCAAAATATTGATTTAACCCGAATTGGATGATTTTTGGAGGCTCTATGGGTCTATATTTATTGGTGGAAAAGAGGCTTAGGGGTCAAAAGCTAGGCAATGTGGGACTAAGCGTAGACGAAAATATACGAAACAGAGAAGAAAAGAGGCGATGGGCCTAAAGGCCTTCGGCCGGCCGCGCGGTGCAGTTTTTTTTTCGGCCGGCCGCGCGGTTTTTTTTACAGAATGCGATAAACTGAAAAACGAAAATAAAATAAAACTTTATATAGGCATATTATATATCAAAATTTTCAGAAAAAGATTTTCTACGACATGAACATTTTTCTAGCATTAAATAAAATACACACAAATTCTAATAATTCAAAGAGTGCTACTGGTCTATTAAAATCCAACAAAAATCATTTTAAAAATACCAAAATGATTTCAAATTAATTTTTCTCCAATTTTCTAATGTAGGGAATCATGTTACCCTAATTTCCATATATTTTATTTTTGGAGAAAAATAATTTGAATAAAACTCAAATAAATCCAAATTGAAAATTAATTTCAAAAGGACTTGAAATTGATCCTTTGAAACTCCCAACTCATATTTCATAATTTGAAGAAGTCATTTTATCTTCTCTCGTGAAAATCGTTGAGTTGCATAAAGTTTCTGAAGTGGAAAATATTTCCCAATGGAATTCAAATATTTTTCAAACACCCTTTTCATTTTAAATGGAAGAAGTCATGTCATCTTCTCTCTAGGGTTTTGTGTTGAAAAGAATTTGAATTCATGGAGATCATAAAAGCAAATATGAAAGTTTGGGAAAGTCCTTTTATTCCCTCTCATTTAACTTTCAGAAGTTTCGAATTCACTCACTTTCAGACAATCAATCAAACAATCAATCAAATCTATCTATTTATTATAACATTCCAAAATTTAGAGTTTTGGGATGTTACAAACCTACCACCCTTAAAAGGGAATCTCGTCCTCGAGATTCGGAGAGGCTAGAAAGAAAAAGGTTACGATTTGGGGTCTTCTCAAAATCCATCGATCATCACAGAGGGTCTGGGGTGCTACCACCCTTAGAAGCATGGTTATGGTTCTATCAAAACTCATATACTCCATCCTTATTCTTGACAGTGTCAGTCTTTTTAGATCTTCAGGATAATTCCTTATCCGGGCTCTTCCGGTAGTGGCATAACCTTACCACAATTTTTCTATCCTTTCATCTTGGTAAGGTTCTTCCGAGATTGGGTCTTCTTAGCTGACGGGCCTGGCGCCAAAACTAAACAACTATCGATATCTCATGGTGGTCAACAATTTGTGGTTTCTCCTGCAGGAAATGGGTCTGGGTTGATCCTCACCGTATAACCTACGGTTGGCAACAACTGCCGTGTACAAGGGAAAAATACTTATACCATTCTAAGGTTCAAACAAGGTTTAATATTGTCGTCTCTCTACTATAGGCATGTCACTCAGATTTACCATCCCATATAGCAAGGAGAATAATAAGAGTAAGTCGGTATGGTGATCAATCCATCCCGCACCCAAATCATTACCATGTATACAGTTTAGCGAATCTCGCATTCTAACACTCGGTCATCCTCACAAGCATTGCAGAATTTCTCTTGTCGACGAACCAAGTTCGGATAAATCCATAGATTCTGCAAGCCAAACAACCATCTATCGTTCCTTCACAACTCTCAGGTTTTGCGTAACTCCTATAAGATCGTCTGTCGATAAAATCGTAACTTCTTCCAGGGTTTTTTCTTCAGCAAGAGTGTGCTTGCTTCTTGGCAGGTCCTGGGGCCTGTGGGTTATGGCCCATCTCATCACTTGTAGTCCTTGAACTCATCCTCGGGGCAACTAGTCATTATTCCAACATCCAGCTTCCAGCTTCCTAGCATACTTAAATCATTCCAATTGTACTGTCTTCCTTCCTTCTATTGGCACCAAACTAGGACATGATTACTCAGACTCATCATGGAATTTCCATTGATCCATATTTCCAACATCATACCTCCTTTATATCCAATGGTAACTCATCTCTTCATCCGCGTGGGGTATCCCTCATACCGAGATAAAACTTATACTTATGAAGTCCTTATTCCACTTAGTGGAACATCATTATCCTTTCCAGGGTCAAGCGTCCTTACACGGGAATATTGGCCATCTCTGCATGGCACTTCTTCAACTGGGAACCGTGAAACACATCCTGAACTCCTGACAGTCCTTCGGGTAACTCCAACTTGTAGGCCACTTCTCTCATACGCTCCAAAACTCAGTATGGTCCTACAAATCTCGGGTCTAACTTTACCTTAACTCCAATTCGTTTAACTCCTCGCAGAGGGAACACATGAAGACATGCTCTGTCTCCAATTTCATAGACTACCTCCTTGAGTTTTTAAGTCTGCATAACTCTTCTACCTGGACTGAGCTACTTTCAGTCTATCTCGAATCAACTTAACATTCTCTTCCGACTCCTTTGATCACCTTTGGTCCAAACAACTGTCGGTCTCCAACTTCATCCCACATACTCTTGGGGCATCACACATATCGAGACAAAACTCGTATTCATTTTGTCCGAAATCCATTACAGGGTACTACCACCCTTAAAATGCACAAATCTTCCATAGACCATATTTCTTTTATCCTCAAAAATGGTCAAAATCCTTCTTCATAGAGTATCAACTCATAAAATCCATATCAGTACCAACGATGCTACTTTATTCATTCTCAAATGTTTACAATCTCTCGCTTCTCCATTGCATGTCTCAACTCAACACCTCAATATAAAAGAAAAAATGTTCTCACTTCTACTACTCCATTTCTTTTGTTGCAAACTCAACTATCTAGCACAAGTTTCCTTCTCCTTGGGGCATTCTCTAGCAAAGTGCCCTGCTCCTTTACAACTAAAACACATTACTTCTGACAAGTTTCGAGGTTTCCTTGTAATTACGTAGCCTACTTGGGTCCTTGGCTTCCTTTTTGGGCAATTGCTGAGGTAGTGCCATGACTCCTTGCACTTATAACAAGTGACATGACTCAAATCCTTCCTGGAATCCAATCTACTTCTCTTTCTGGACTTTTCCATTCCCATCAGAGCTTCTATTTCCAGTGGGTCATACTCTACTTCCTCTGTCAGGAATTTTACTAAATCCCCATTCAAACAATTCTGGGAGATGTGTCCTTCTTCTCCACATGAATAGCATGACTTGGTGCAGGGTTTAATTGGCTCTTCTTTGGGTGTGTCCTCCACATCTTCCTTCATCACAGGTTCTTCTAAACTTTCCATAAGGGCTCCTCTTGTTGCTTCTTTCTTCTGCTGGATGGTTCTTTGTACCATGGGGTAAATGTGACACTGAGCAGGGTAGTGGGTAGTCCCTTCACACAAGAAACAAGTGATCTGCCTAGTTGGGAATTCTTCAGCTGGGTGACTTCCTTCACAATTAGGGCATTCATCCTTGTGTTCTTTATGGTTGTGTCCTATTTCTCCACAAAGCTTGCATGCACAAGTTTTTTTCATATCCTTTCCATAAGGCTTCAATTTCTGGGACACAAACTGAGACTTTAGCAAAGTCAACTTAAATTCTTTCCAAGTGGTTACTCCTTGCCATCCATTGATGGTTTGGTACATCTTCCACCAAGTAGCAACACCTCTTTCAAAGCATTGAAGAGCATCCTGGGCCATATCCTTTCCGACTATAGGGTTGTTCTCCATATGATCCTCCATGTTCCGAATCCATCGGTCTGTCTCCAATTGACTCATTGGTCCCGAAAATACAAGCTCATCTCCATTCATCCTCTGTTGGGTCCATGGGTTTTGGGGTGAGATAAGAGAGATCAAGAGGGATGCACACAATACAAACAAAAGTTTTGAAAAGACAGATTTTATTGTGGCTGTCGGAAAAACAACAAACAAATGACAGCTCACAATCGTCGCATCTAACGTAGGTCTATAACAGGGGTTTGGTCTTCTAAGGTCAACGTCGCCAAACTCTTCAAGTCTTGTTCATGCCTCCAATGGCTTCTTCCGATCGTGTTTGTCCTTCTCAATTTCTTCTGCCAGATCCTCTCTGTTGACAAAAAGTTTCTCGTGACGTCCTTTAATATTTCTAGAGTGGCATTCCAAACTTCTGGGTTTCAACATTGGCATGAACCATGGTACTACTGTCCTTCCGTTCCTGACGAATCTTCGATATCTCGAGGTTTTTCTACTCTAGCTTGGCTACTTTCAACTTTTGGGTCCTGAGTTCTTCACGAAATGCTTCCTTTCAAATATGGCTTCTTGTGGCTCCATCTTAACTTCTTGATGTAATACTCCAGATCCTGGTGATACACTAGCTAAGGTTAAAACTTCATCTTACTAATAGGTGCTCCATCAGCCTTCTACCATTTAATCCTTCCATGCATATGCATGCTTAACTCAGCATGGTGACAATAGCATAAGCGGGCGATAACCTTATGGATAGCCGTGGTTCTTCTCTTGTCATTTCCATGAGCTATCTCTCCATAGTTGATATCTCCTGCCTTAGGGTCTTCTTTGACAAAACTTCGAGTTCTCATACTCCTTGTTTCAGTCTTTCTCCGATACACCTTGATCTCGGGTATTGACAATTTCCATGGTCTGCCAGGTTCCATAAGGGTAGCCTTCCTAGGTCATACAAATCTGGGAATTCTTCAGAGCCTTCAATTCTCCTAGTCTTCAGAGTCTTCAATAGCTGTAGTTTCCATTATCATAATGTATGGTAAAATCCTCTTAATTCCGACTGGTCTTACTAGTCTGATATCCTGTACTTCTTGGAGTGGTCTCATCAGTCGAATCTTCGTGGTCAAAAGGGAAAAGGGGTATGGTCTCACTAAAAAAAGGAATTTTTGAATAAGCTCAGAAGAGACGAGAGGTAAAAGATCTTTTTGAAAGGGAAAGTTGTAGAGAAAAGTCTTTGCTATGGGCTTGCCAGTTTCTAGGGTCACGTCCTACAGTCAATATGTGCTCTGATACCATCTTTTAGCGACCCGACCCGAATGGGTCAAGTCTCTATGCTTAAGTGTCATCCCTGGATCGGTATGCTGACACACACAGTACTCGAGGATTTATAACAGAGGTAAATCACATGTAAAAGTAACGTAAATACTATTACCTCAAATCCAAAATAGCGGAAGCAACAAGGTTGTGGTTTCCCATCAACACCAACGGCAAAGTTGAGTGTAGAAATCGTAACCCTAATGTATCACTTACTCGTCGTAAGATAATCCCGCAACATGAGACGTTGCAGCCATAGAGGGTCAGTACATTGAATGTACTGGCAAATTCACACCATAGAGAATGATGAATAAAGGCTATCACTACATGCATATTTGGCAGGTGGAAAAGCTCTATGGTTATAAGGTTTTTGCGAAAAGCCAATTTTTCCCTACTGCAAAGGAATACATTTTAATTAACTATCATGGTGGTTGTTAAACATTGAGAATGGTTGACAGCATTCTCAATCCCAATTAAGCATCATCATTAAACCCAACAATATTCATTTAAAGTAACATGATGAGATCAACAGGATAATCCAAGAACTAGATACTCAAGATGTCCATAACCGGGGACACGGCTAATCATGATTAGTTTATACACTCTGCAGAGGTTTGCGCACTTTTCCCCACAAGACTCGATCACCTCCGTTGGATTTCTCGCACTACATGGTGTTTGAGAAACGGATGACCGGTACACCTAGTTTCCCCTACATCTGCTAGTCTACCCTGTAAGAGTTCGCACGTCTTACTCAACTATGCCAGAGCCCATAATGGCTTGTGGCTGCACACGGAAGTTTCTAGTATGAATAATCTCATGTTCCCTTTCAGCCTGGGTGGTGGTCCAAAATAAAAACAGGCAAGTCCTGGAATCCCCAGGTGCCTCAATCCACCCAGATGTGTGTTTAGGTTGCCACCTTAGATAAACCCTTCATTATCAATCTCACATCTGTCATGGATATCACTCACCCAATCCACGTCTACTGGCATAGCATGGCATAATAAGGAAATGTAGAAGTAACTCCCAAAGGTTTGATAATAAACAGGTAATAGGTACTACCTCATCTACTTCCCATCCCACAATTTAATTAGATCCTAATCATGCAATGTGTGAGGATTGATCTAATGCAATAAAACTGGGTTGTAGAAAAAGGTATGATCAAAGTGTGAACTTGCCTGCAATGTTGATGAAGATGATTCGCACTCAAAACTCTTGATAGCTCTACTCGTCACACTCCGGTCAATCTATCGTAAGCAAGCAATAGTAACCACACATAAGCAATCACTCAAAAGATCAGAAAGAACGAAGAAGACGATTCGGAAACATCAAAACCAAGCAAATAACTCTTGCAACATAAAACAATTTCTAACAGTACCAAAATTATGTGAATTTGGCCTTATTAGAATGTTTAGGTCAAGAGCTTCGATTTGCAAAAAGAATCAACTCAAACGGAGTTACGGATAAAAAGATATGATCAAAAGAAATTTGAATTCAAATCTGATTTAATTCAAATTTTAAAAGTTTCAAAAACAAGTTTGGGTTGGATTACTGGATAGAGGACATCATAACGAAGAAGTGGGCGTTGGTTTCGTTGGATTTGGGCAAACGAGTAAAAAGTTATGGCTATTTGAAAAATCAGGGCCAAGCTGTTTTACGGAAGAAAAAAATAGCTACAGGCTAGGGTCTAATGTCTAAATACGTAGACTAATTAATAATCTAATTATTCTATCATATTAGTCTAAAAATAATAAACTACGGAAGTATAAGAAGAGGAAAAAAAATAAAGAAAGATACCTTTATAAGGCAGAGAAAAGGCAACTTTGGAGAGTGGAGACAACTTCCAGGAGTCGCGCCGGAGAAAAAATAATATATTTTTCTTAAATAAATCTAGTCAAACCAAAATATTAATTTAACCCGAATTGGATGATTTTTGGAGGCTCTATGGGTCTATATTTATTGGTGGAAAAGAGGTTTAGGGGTCAAAGGCTAGGCAATGTGGGACTAAACGTAGACGAAAATATACGAAACAGAGAAGAAAAGAGGCGATGGGCCTAAAGGCCTTCGGCCGGCCGCGCGGTGCAGTTTTTTTTTTCGGTCGGCCGCGCGTTTTTTTACAGAATGCGATAAACTGAAAAACGAAAATAAAATAAAACTTTATATAGGCATATTATATATCAAAATTTTCAGAAAAAGATTTTCTACGACATCAACATTTTTCTAGCATTAAATAAAATACACACAAATTCTAATAATTCAAAGAGTGCTACAGGTCTATTAAAATCCAACAAAAATCATTTTAAAAATACCAAAATGATTTCAAATTAATTTTTTTCCAATTTTCTAATGTAGGGAATCATGTTACCCTAATTTCCATATATTTTATTTTTGGAGAAAAATAATTTGAATAAAACTCAAATAAATCCAAATTGAAAATTAATTCCAAAAGGACTTGAAATTGATCCTTTGAAACTCCCAACTCATAATTCATAATTTGAAGAAGTCATTTTATCTTTTCTCGTGAAAATCATTGAGTTGCATAAAGTTTCTGAAGTGGAAAATATTTCCCAATGGAATTCAAATATTTTTCAAACACCCTTTTCATTTTAACTGGAAGAAGTCATGTCATCTTCTCTCTAGGGTTTTGTGTTGAAAAGAATTTGAATTCATGGAGATCATAAAAGCAAATATGAAAGTTTGGGAAAGTCATTTTATTCCCTCTCATTTAACTTTCAAAAGTTTCGAATTCACTCAATTTCAGATAATCAATCAAACAATCAATCAAATCTATCTATTTATTATAACATTCCAAAATTTAGAATTTTGGGATGTTACACCGCATGTGTATCTTACACACTCACTCTCTAATTATGTATATGTGTCTCCACATTACACAACACAAAGCCCCATGTACATGTCTCTCTCTATCCTCCACACACATAGACACAAAGAATCTATTATCATTTCCTCAGTCTCTAGACATATCACACACGCACACCGTCTCTCTCTCTCTCTCTCGCAAACACGCTCAACAAGGGTTTCCCCGTGAATAACTTATCGTCTATTCATCAACAGTCGTGGTAGTACGGCGAACACGAGACGTGAAAAAGAATAAATATACACATGCTTAGACCACCTAATATGACGACTAGGACTAGAGCAAGCCAAAAAGCACGCTGCCGTCACCCCCTCCTTATTAGCGATGGGAAAACCTTTGTTTTACACATTCGAGAAGTCATTGTGCTAAGGCCTCACATGCTAAGGCGTTGAATAGAATGTAGATGCTAGTTTACGGAACCAAGTATCGATAATACATTTGTATCTCCATACTTATATTTCTTGTCTTATAAAAAACCGAGTTGGTGATGATGGTACGCGTGCCATCTTGCAATATAGACCGTCCGGTCTATATCTGATGGATGGAAATTAAAATAAAAGATACCCACACCCCTCTCCACATTTTCAGACAAGGCATTCCCTCGTTCATCCTTATCTCCAACAACCTCATTGTTGAGAAATTAAGAAAGGAAGCCTCTGGAACAAACTGGCCTGGTGGCCGCTGCCGGCATCATCAATCCCCATGCCTCCGCTCAGTCCGACCACCAATCACCACCATGCCCCACTCCTCTTCACCTTATCTCCTATTTCTCGAGATATCATTAGTTTTTACACATGGGATGACTCCCGCATGGGTCAATCACAACAAGTGCTTTATAAAAAATGCATCTTGATGTTCCGTGCAATGCACGAATCTTGCTAGTACTCCTATAGAAGACTAAGTTGGTGATGATGGTGTGTCTGCCATCCGGCGTTTGTGACCATTAGATCTACATCTAACGACAGTGAGGTAAGTTGTTGCCTTTTCTCACCAACATCCCACTTGTCTACCAATTTGCAGAAAAACCAAAAATTAGTATCTTAAAACCAACCACATCCCTCCCTGACCTCACCAAAACAGCCCAAGGAATATATTCTAATTGAAACATAATATATCTCTAGTGATATATTTATATCCAAATTAGAGTGTTTTGTATCAATTTTGTGAATAAGTATTATTCTAA
Organism: Triticum urartu; assembly: GCF_056163025.1. Taxonomy (NCBI): domain Eukaryota; kingdom Viridiplantae; phylum Streptophyta; class Magnoliopsida; order Poales; family Poaceae; genus Triticum; species Triticum urartu. Next base: position 248,352,163 of record NC_141876.1, on the reverse strand, counting down.
TTATGATTCGTTGCAACGCACATGAACATTGCCAGTATTTCCAACCATGCAATTTTTTTCCTAGTATTTCATGGTTTCGAGTTTTCCATCAAGATATTAGTCACTCATGGTTGATATTTACTTTCAATCATGTACACATATGCACTATGTAACTAGCCCTGCTTATTGGGTTCCAAATCTTAACTTTCACTCCTACTTACAACAGTAGAGTATTTAACAAAAACTACCACTTTCAAGCAGCCCTAGGAAGAATCTATTGTACAAAAAATAGCAAAAACATACCCAAAATTTCTTAATCCACGCCAAAAACTACTACCTAGTACTCCCTCCGTCCCACAATGTAAGACGTTTTTGCAAGCTAGTTTAGATTGCAAAAACATCTTATATTATGGGACAGAGGGAGTACCGATTAGGTGAGTTTAAACCCATTTATGACAGGGTTGGCCCACACGTCCGTGCTGATGAGGCAGCTTAAACCAACACATTTTGTTTGACCGTTGACACGAGGGACCCACATCTGACCTTCTATCCTGTTATTCCCCCTCAAATCATTATTTTTCCTAAACATTACTTCAAACAGTACTGATGCGTGTTTGTCGGTGGTGCCGGTGATGAGTGAATTGGCCGCCGCTCCGCCGGATGGGCCGGACGCCGCGCCGGCCTCCGCACGGGTTGGCAGGCTGGCCCGAGCGTGACTCACGAGTGAGCAAGCCGCCATGCTGCCTTCGCTCGAACCACATGGCTGGCCTTAGCGCCACACACACGAGCAAGCCACCGTGCCAATCTAGCTAGCAAACATTGCAGACAAGCAGCTGGACAGAGCTATCTTGGCTAGCTAGCGGCCGCGAGCGCCGGACAGAGCTGGCATCCGGGCTGCCGCAAGATGGGCTATGCACCGCTGGCGGTTTTAACCCCGCCTTCTGCCGGCGGCGGTAGCTATGTACCATGGCCGAGGATGACTAGGTGGACAGGCCAGAGGTAGGAGGTCACTCGGGTTTTTTTGTGCATACTGACATGTAGGTCCCACAAGTCATAACGCCCGGTCAAATAGAAGGCGTTGACTTAATGGGCGACATGGGCCCTGTTTGGATACTCTAAGTCAGAGGTTAGAGTTAGATTCTAACCCTGAACTAACTCTAACCAAAGTGGTGTTTGGATGGCAGGGTTATATTGACAACAAATGTATCCAAACAGGGCCATGGGTTGAAACGTGCCTATAACGGCACTTTTTAGAGTAGTCGTTTCTTGGTAGGGCTGGTTGGTAAGAGCATGTACAATGGTCGATAAGGTTGTCTTATCTTAAGTCTGCCATGTATGCAAGTGGTAGTAGTTTCTTAGCATTATTAGTGGTTTCTTACATTATTAGGGGTTTCTTGTAAGGAACAATGTACTACTAGTGACAAAAGGTGATTCTAGGTTGCGTTGTACTCCAACGAGTACTACTAGTGGTCGCGGGAGTGTATACCTCGTTTTGTGGGTTTGATCCCGGCCGAACGCACTGCGGCCTTTTTTTAAATAGTAACTTCGTTGCGAGCCAATATTTTACATGGGTAGTTTGAGTTTTGAACTCAAACAGACGTGCGGCACCACAATCTTGGTGCACTGGATAGCCTAGCCAGGTGAACGGGTTTTCCTTCCCAGCATCTTGTGGATCGCAAGCTCGCCCTAGCCGCACCTCGCTTGCAGCTTCCTCATCAGCTAGTAGCATATTTAAACTAGCGCCTCCTAATTAAGCCTGAGGAGCCGGAAAGGCCTGGCGCGACATTGGGAATTGTGCAATATGGCTCTGTATGTAAAGTGCTCTACTACGATGTAGCATGTGGTGTTGCACGCATGGACTTCACTCCATTATCGGCTCTACTATAAAATAAATTCATCTTGACGTGTTTTTTGAAACAGAGGCAAAAGCTTTGCTTCATCTCATTCATAAAGAAGGAACTACTAACAAAGTTCGACGAGATCCATTACACCTCCAAAAATGGAAGCGAAAAGCCTAGTCTCGCTGTATCAACTAACTCAAATGTTCCGCCCCCGCAGTAACCGTCGCTGATAAACAGGCTGCTAGTGTGTGCATGAGAGAAGCGGCTGAGTAGGCCAACTACGTGAGAGGAGCGGCTGAATAGAGCACCGAGAGTACCCACTAGGCCACTACGCAGGTGTACTTTCCCTGCATTGATAGTACAGCGATGGTTCTAGAGAACAGTAGTACCCTCCACTTCCAACTGTAGCTCCTTGGCTCCGAGATCCAGGAGTTCAAAACTGGTGCACTATACTAGAAGTACAGTACATCACACTACTAGTTGAGAAAGTAGTACTAGTACTGCTATAGTACGAGTACGTACTCCTCCGTCACATAATGTAAGACGTTTTTTGACACTAGTTGGCGTGTACAAAAAATAGCAAAAACATACCCAAAATTTCTTAATCCACGCCAAAAACTACTAGCTAGTGCCAAAAGTTTCTTACTAGTGCTATTATTTACAGTATAATGCAATCCCATAACGTCCCATAATGCTAGTACTAGTAGTAAATAATAGCCTCACCCCTTCGCTAAGGAACGATCTATAGTTGGGAGGGACGAGGCCCTGCGGTTACTACGCTCTTATCTCCTCCTCGCCAGTTCCCCTCCCTCGAAGAGAAGGCAGTTTGTCACTGCTCCCATGGATTCGCCAGTCGGTTCTCCTCCTAATCGGGGCTGGTAGACCTTGGACGATGATCCTTTGGGGGAAATCGCACGCCGCTCCGACTTCCTCACCGCTGCAAGACTCGGAGCTTCCTGCACCAACTTTTTCAAGACGGTGCTTAACAAGGCTTGGGAAAGGCCATGCTTGTTGGTCTTCCATGCATTCTCGAGGAGAAGGTTCTTCTATGGGACAATCCTTCGAACAGTCCACCGCTCCCTGGCCATGGTTGCATGTTCACTCTGCTAGAGTTGCCGACATTGAGAGGTAGTCAGATTTTGTCTGATGAGCAGGTCAGTAATGGAGTTTGATCATGTAGTATTTAGTTATTCCATTTCCATCTCATAATTTTGTCGCTACCCATCTTATATATAGGTCTGGGTCGGTGCCAATGAAAATTGGCTTGCATACCTCCGGCCGGATACCACCATCATTTTGCACAACATCTACATGAGTGCGGCCGTTCCGGTAGACCCCTTCTCCACCATTGGAATCGGCCTTCCGGACTGGCTGGCTTGAATATGTATGATGATGCCTACATGAGATTGAAGAATATAGCAATTGCGGACCCGCCGATAAAGCGACGCGGCTACGAAGATTACTATCTCATTGCGGTGTTCGACATAAGGATTACCATCAATGCAAGAGGCAGTAACGGCAAAAGCTGGCGCATGTTGGCGATGGCAGATTTGTACCCCTACACGTTCAAAGACGCCGTGCACCATCTAGGCAGCATCTTAGCGGTGACAAGCCAGGGGACTTGTTTCATCTGGTTGCCATCCTACGGCACGGGAGATTACAAACGAAATTCACAAAACATCATTTGCATCCCTAACGGTACTCCATTATTTTGCAGGGACCGGTCATCCTGCGATCAAAATAAGATCGCCGATCCTGGATGTGCATTTGCATCTATGATTCAGTCTAACCTGGAACCTTGTAGCTGACTTTGGCATATTGGGATCAATTATCTTAGTAGTCGTTACCCATGGTACCACTGATGTGCAACATGGTCACACAATCTACCATGATCGGACCATCACCATCTACCCAGGTATTCCATTTTTTAACCCTCTCGCCTTCTCTTTCATTGTTGTACTAGGAGTAGTACTCTACTACCTCCGTTGGGGTATATTAGGCCGTTTAGCAAACACAGCCGCGTACATTTTTATTAGGCCGCTGCCCCTCGATTGTTGTTCAAGTGATTAATTTCTAGCCGTTGCATGCGAATGATTCTAGCTACATGCCAGCATTTGTTCCGAGACTAGTGCTCCCTTCTTTGCATGCGCAAAATCCAGCAAATGCAAGCGATCAGCTCGAAAGGCAACAGTGCATGCGACAATTAATACCATCGGGAATCAACGAATTTCTGTGCGTCTTCGCTCTGCCTTGGTCCTACGGATTTGGTTGGCCGGACCTATAATCCCGGATGGAGGTAGTACTTACATACTACTAGGAGTACTTTTTACCATGGAGGACGCGCATAGCTAGCTAGGCCCTTGAAGTCTTGAACCCACTAGCTGCCACCATTTTTGTTTTTCCATGTCTTACTATCTCATCCATGTAGCCAAGTGTGGCTATATATAATAAGCTGGTTATTTTACTTCCTCTATATCGGAGTAGTACTATTTGCTGCACAGTATTACTGATCGCCATATTTGAGCACAACATTATTATGCATGGACCTTGACTATGTACGTCACCATGTGTCCAGATCTGAGATGCCGTGTGTACCAGATGAACGGCGCCGAGTTCGACCCCCGCGATGCTACGTGGGTGCCGAGGAACACTCTTGGAGAGTACTCGCTTTTCATTGGGGACAGCTACCCCATTGTGAAGGGGATGCCACCTTTCGTGCACGACACGGAAGGCCTGCCGTTCATGAAGCATGGTTGTGTCTTCAGTGCGCACCGCCGAATGAACGACATGCTGGGACACGCTATCCCTGATTTATGCCGTTCCGGCTTGGATGAGTCTCCATCGTGTGGAACCGGACTAGAAAGCTGCGACAATGATTCGCGTTGCCCACCGCTATGGATCGTTCCATCCATGAAGAACACCTGCGACTGGAACCTGGAGGAGGACATGTAGCCCATCTATAACGTGTAAATGGAGTACGATAAATTGTGAATGGTAGCGCTATGAATATATGTAGACTAGTCATGCACAAATTTATCACATGAATTGGAGATGAACTTGTATGGCATACTGGCATTTGTCCTTTAGAATTTATTACTAGTAAATGTGTTATGTGTGCGTGCAACTTGTGTGGTTGTTGCACGGGCTCCAGCACGCTCTTTGAGAAAAAAAGGTGGCACAACTTTGGATATATGTGACGTGGTGGCATCATATAGTAGCATCGTTCGCTATAGTTGTAGTACACTCCTACTAGGACGACAACTCCTATGAAACCTTGTTCTTGGCTCTTTGCCTCTTCGGGAGGTTCAACAGTTCGTACTCGTGTGAACCTTGCACTTGGCTCTTCGCCTCTTCGGAAAGTCTAACAATGATGATACTACAATACAATATGCTTCTGGAAATCTGACACCGATTGAACTACTGTACGTCCACAGCAAGGGTGAGGGCGAGGGAGAGGATGCTGCAGTCAAAACCCTCTCCTCGTCCTGCGAACCTCCGTGCGCGTGGGCCAGGAAGAGGCATAGTAAGCAAGCTTCTCCTCGTTCGGCGAGTTGACGGGACACATCAAAGCAGTACTAGTACTAGTCCATACTGCGTCCTTTCCTGTTAATATGGCTTAACTTGAAACGAGAAAAATAGACTGGCGGTCAACGTATGTAACAATACGCTCTTTACGGTCACTATATATAGTTTTGTGGTGATTATACGATCACTAGCTCATCATAGAGCACCATATTGCACCCTACTGACCGGCCACATAGTCGACGTGGCACTTTGTTGACTGGTTAACTTGTCACTTGGTTTCTGGGTCCCACCTGTCAGTTGGCAGAGCAAAGAAATAAGTTAAACAAAACTTTACGTAGGCGCGATAGGAGTCCAACCCTTGCGCGCGAACCACCCTGGCTGTGTATGTGAGTGCATGCACGTGTACTCCCTCGGTCCACCAACAAAGAGTGTACATCAGCTAAAAAACAAAGAGTGTAGTACATCTACACTTCCAATGCATTTATCCTTTAATCTATATCGATATTGATTGACTAATGCACCAACTTGTGCTCTAGGTATAGGCTACATGTCTATCCTTAATTACAGCATGCAACGACCTTCATTTAATCTTCTTCTCACAATGGTTGCATGCACACATAAGTCTGCTACTTTTGGGCGTTAGTTATGCCCTGGTCAATGTGTAAATCTCTAAATGTACACTCTTTCACGAACATAGGGAGTAGGTTGAGCACTTGAGCGTGAGCGTGTGTGTTGCGTCGTGTGCTGTGTGTCGCATGTGTGCGTGAGTGTTGCATGTGTCCATGTGTACATGTGAGTGTTGCATGTTGCATGCATGCATGCATGCATGGGGCTTACTCCCTCCCATTGAGATGTTCATATTTCAAGCTTCCTCTGTTCCCTCCATATGGTGATACTCCCTCTGTTCCCAAATACGGAGTAAAATCCTCCCTCTGTTCCCAAATACGGAGTATTTGTCTTTCTAGACATTTCAACAAGTGACTACGTATGGAGCAAAATGAGTGAAGTGAGTGTAGAGGCATAGGGATAATGTAGAAAGGAAGTCTTCGTGATCCATTATTCCCCATCTCGGTCAGAGAGAACTATTCAACTAGTCTTCGCAGTGAAGTGACAATACATGCTGCAGCAGATGGGACACTTAATTAATAAGCTGAACCAGCGTGTTTTGTGTTACTAAATCAGCCTTACCCAGTACTGCCATCACGTTTGCCAGTAGAGCACGCTTCTGTCCTCCATTAACTGACATATGGGCCCTCTTGTGGTAGACGCACATGTCATCGGTGTAACTATTTACACTCCGAAGGACGGTATATCCTGATAGTAGTAGTAGAATTGAGATTTAATGCACTTTCTAACCTGTCTTCCACTCTTCTTCCTCCTCTCTTCTTCTTCCTTCTCTCTTCCCCATCATCGGCCGCACACCATTTCCCCCCGCTCACTGCTCGCCCGCCCGCGCTATCTTCCTTGGTAGCTCGCGCGTACCATATCCCCCCGCTCACTGCTCGGCCACACGAGGAGAAGCTTCTTCGATAGCCCGCCCAAATCCACTTCCCCGCCGGCTCGCAGGCACCGAAAACCCCAATGGCAAAACCGACTGATACAGAGCCGCGATTGGAATTCCCTCCCCGATGTTCTCTTGGAGTAGATCTGTAATCGTGTGGACCTACTCAGCATCATCCATCTGGCCGCATGCTCGGTGTCTTTGTACCGTCTACTCTTCTGCAACCGGCCGGCTCTTTTCAAGACACCCTGCTTGCTGATGCCCGATCCTCGCAGGTGGCCCAGACACCGACTTGACGATCCTACAGAGGTTGCCGTGGTGCCCCTCGACATGCTACCACTACCCGTCCACCTGTCCTTCATGCGCGGCCACTACTGGGCGGGCATGAAGGCCAACTGGATCATCCTCATCCACCAATCCAGTAGTCCGTGGCGTCTCGTGGATATATACACCCAGCGAGAGATCACCCTTCCATCGTTGGATACCGCCGCCATCGAGCCTCGCGGCCCGCCGGACACTCCTGCCTACTACGCACGAGACGCGTCAAGCTTTTGGCTCGACATATGTTTGCTGAAAGTTGTAATCTGTGGAGTGCCCACACCATCAGAAGGCTACATGGATTACAAGCTCATTGCCTTGTTCAACATGGGATTTGTCTATCTGGAATCCAGTCGCCATACATGGTTATGGCTCATCGTCAATCCTATTGAGGTAACATTTCTGTCTGATGCTATAGTGCACGATGGCATTGTTTACGCGGTCGACGCACAGATTCGTTGCCTATACTGGTGGAATCTATCGTCGTGTTATTTTTTATCTCATCTCATCTTTACCTAATGAATACGACTGCCTATTCATTGTTACAAATTTAGAATAGATAGTATGTCTATAACCACATCATTGCTATATGTTCCTCTCATTTCCTAGATTTTTATGACCACACATGTTATTGTTAGAGTTGATATGAGAACAATTGGCATATAATGATTGAGGGAATAGATATTATGAGCATAACATCATGATTGCTATATGTTACTCTCATTTCCAAGATTTTTATAACAACACATGTTATTGCTTAGAGTTGATATGAGAACAGTAGTAGTAAGTGCTATGGTAGAATATGAGTAGGCTCTGTCATAGCTGTTTTCCTCTCATTGTTACATGATGTTTGAACCATGACATATTGCTAATGAAAGCCATTGGCTTATTTTTTCTAACTTGGGGTATGATTATGACCACAACATTGGAATTCTCTATCTATGATATGTGTCACTGTTATAATAATCTTAATTCCACACATACTCTGAACATGATTGTTTATTTTTGTCCTTTTGGTCTCTAATTTGAATTGTTGCAGCAGACGCAAATGCGTTGGCCTTCACGATTCCAGGACCCGGAATCATACCAGCCGATGGGTGGTGGTTTATCGCTCGTTCAGCTGACGGCGGTCATTTGATGCTCATTCGCACGTACCAAATTGACCAAACCATTACATCAAACTACATGCAGTATAATGCCTGGGGCGTTCGTGACATTGATGGCTATGGTGCTTCGTGTTCGAGAAAGATCCTAGCTCCATTGGGCCAGGCGTATTCAACTGGAGGCGGGTTTACAGCCTCGGCGACCACTCCATGTTCCTCGGGCTCAATTATCCAATCATCCAACCAATCATCAATCATATCACCGGCAATGATTACCGTGCTATGCAACTTCCATTCGCCAGGGGGGATTGTGTTTACACATCATACCATGGGTTTCATGAATCACCATATCTAGAGATTCGTCCACACAGCTTGCTGCCAGATAATCTTCAGTGTGTGAAAGGCATCAAGCTTCCATGCGATGGATGGCTTTTGCAAACCCGACATGTGGCGATGTGGTTCATGCCAACAGCAAATATGCACAACTTGATTCGTACTGATATCTAGACTGAGCCATGTATTCTGCTGCTGTAGCATGACTCTCTTTTGTTGGATATTATGTACTGTTGTTAGTTTGAAGCACTCCTTTGGTTTGAAGGATAGATACCTTTCTGGGATCAAGTGCATCCTAACTCACCTTCGCAGGATGTACTGATAATGATGATGGTGATGTTGTGCAGTATATATATATATATAAAATGTGACACTAAATACGACTAGTAAGTAGTACAGTAGCAGTACTAGTATATGTCGGTCAAATTATTCATCATGTCCACACATCGAATTGACATGACAACACGTTGCGTGTGAGGTGACACAAGAATCCCAAGAGCATGTTCGGATATTCCGGACTTCAGATTTGGAGTAACACTTATCTGTCGAAATCTTTCATCATTCACTTAAAACAGTCGATTGATCATACATTGAGTACCATATAACTGGAATTAACCGATGCAAGTCGAAGAAGGATTGGCTGGTGCTGCCGGCTGGCGTCAAGTTCGATCCCACGGATCAGGAGCTGATCAAGCACCTTGAGGCCAAACTGAGTGCTGACAGCGTGTGATCTCACCCTCTCATCGATTTGTTCATACCAACCATCGACAGCGAGCACGACATATGCTACACCCATCCTGAGAAACTTCCAAGTAGGACACCGATCGGCCGTCTACTTGCACAAACATATTCCTTTGTTTATAGCTCTATTTTTCTTTTTAGACGTAGACCTGGTGAAGCAATTATAATTTGATAGTTAATAAAAAGTGAAACAAGTGACTGCAACATGCCAAAGATGTTATGAAAATACCCACTACATACACTAAAACCTGTATTCGACAATACTGAAGGTATCACATTGAGTGGCCTAAGCAAGCATTTCTTCCAGTGCAATTCCAGGGCGTTCAAGAGGGGCACGTGGACGCATCGCAAGATACAGTCGGAGTGCGGCATGCACGCGATGTGGCACAACACCGGCAATACCTTGCCGGCGATGGTCAACGGCCGGCAGACGGGCAACAAAAAGGTTCTGGTGCTACACACCAACTAGAACTTCGACCTGCAGAGGACCAACTGGGTGATGCACCAGTACCACCTCAGGGACCTGGAGCAAGAGAAGGAGCGGGAGCTGGTCCTCTGCAAGATTTTCTACCATACGAACACTAGGGCCAGGAGTAAAAAGATTATAAGTTAGTTTGGTATTGGTACTTGTACTACCTTGTCGTCCGCAAGTTGGTATTGTTGTTAACAATCTTTTGGTATGAACTTGGCATTTGCTTCCAACAATCATGCCAAGGGTCGACATGGATATAAAGCTGAATCATTTGTGTTGAAACGAATTTTCAGGCACCTGATTTTTATTTGATGGGTAGTATAAGCACCTATCATTCGAATTCCCAGTTCTCCTAATTTTTCGAAACAAGTGCATGCACTTATTATCACGATGAAAAACAATATCCCTGCTGCATCCCAGTTATCAGTCTGTACATGCAGAATTCTCGTTTATTGAGAACGTATATTGTTTTTTCAGGTCGAGCAAGTTTCAATTGGGTTGTAGACTGCCCAGGCTTGATTTTGTTTTCAATAGGCCCAGCTGATGACGACAACGGGGCACAAATATCCAGCAGGTATCTACTGGATCTGGCCCGCCAGCGTTAGTTATATTTTGTCTTACAACATCCACAGGCAGTTTTTTTACTGAATCAAACAAACAGCCCAGTTCTATTTTCCTCTTGAAACGCATGTCCTACATCTATTTTCTAATCTCTACCTATAGTTTTCCTAGTTCATATACACGTATCATTATATTGAAAATCTATAAAATTCCCTTTTCATATTTACATGCTTATTTTTGTTGTTGTTTTCCCTCCCAGCGCTGATTTTTTTACCACTAGTTTTCCCTTAAACTAACTCAATTGTCCCATGTCTTATTTGCTTACAAAAACAAATTGATTTTTTTGGCAAATCAATAAGTTCTTAAAAAAATGTTTATCATTTCGGGATTACAGAAGTTCGAACTCCACCGAAATATGCAAAATAAGGTTGAACTTTTTGACCGTGGTCCTGGACAGAAAATGGGCTGTAATAAATTACTTAAGAATTAGCAAATGGGCTGCAAATTATTAAAAAAAGCAAATGGTCTCTATATTGTCTACCACAGATTTGGAGGTTGACTTGTAGGCCTACTAAGTTCATGCGTACACAAGATTTCTCAAAAAAGAAACTTAGTCAACAATCGACTCTACCACCGTCATACCGTTAGATGTCAATCTAACGGCAATCGTGCTTCTTCAGTCTCTGATCTTCCTGCCCCAGCCGCCCAAACTAGCGCCGTTAGAACCGCCTGCTCCCGCCTCCCGTGGTCGGCTGTGCTGCCGGGAAGGCCTCATGGCCCCATCATATACTCACATCCCTGGCCTGTCTATCCCTCTACTCACCCACACCTCCTGTTATTCTCTGGGGATGGCAGACGAACCAGTAAACCCTCGTACTCCTCCGCGTGGGAAACAACTGCCAAGTCTTCCCTGGCTCGGTGTCATTCCCTTCCTAAGCCTCGCGGTCGTCCACCGCCCTGGTGCTCTCGGCGCGGCCTGGTCAACGTGGTCAATGAACGACATCCATCGGAAGTGGACTGTACATGGAGTGGCTGACATCTGGGTCCACGACCACATGCAAGGAAATGCCTCCTTATTACACGCGAAATAATGATTCCTTCACCTGACAGCTAGGACCGACGGGAAGGGCTTCTGTATTTCACTAAAAAAATGTTCCCCCCGCTGACAGGTCAGACCCACCAGCTATATCTTCGCACGCAAGGAAGTGCCTCCTTATTGTGCACAAAAAATGAATACCCCCTGCTAGCTGGGACCCACCATAGTGGGTGGCTGACTTGTGGGCCTACTAAGTTGACGGGGACAGAGGGCTTTGTCAACTTAGTCAATATGAACGATTCTAGCTCCAGTGACCATACGATGTCCATCCAACGGCCATAGTGCTTCTTCAACCTCTGGTCTTCTTGCTCCAGCCGCCTAAAGCAGCGCCGGTCGTGCTGCCTGCTCCTGCCTCCCGTGGCCGACTGTGCTGCCGCGGAGCCCTCACCGCCCCCATACAACTCCCACCGCTGGCCAGGCCATCCCTCCACTCACCCACACCCCCTGTTATTCTGCGGCGACGGGAGCCTCACACCGCAGCCGAACTAGTGAACCCTCGTACTCCTCTCCGCGTGGGCATCCACTGCCGTGTCTTCCTCGGCTCCGTGCCGTCCCCTTCCTAGGCCTCGCCGTCATCCACCTCCTTGGTGCTCTTGGCGTGGTGTGGTCAATGTGGTCAACGACCGACTTCCATCAGAAGAGTACTGTACGTGGAGAGGCTGACAGCTGGGTCCACGGCCACAGCCCAGTTTTTTTGTGATTTGCTAAGTAAGTCGTTTTTTCAGGCCTGTTGGGCTGCAAATCTTTCAAGACGAGGAGAGCTTCATTCGGTTGGCCGAGAAAATGGCCTATCAGTAATGAGAAATGGGCTGTACATTTTTAAAACACTTCAAACTGACAGTTAGTTTCAAATTTGTTTTTTTCATTTCGAGACTTTAAATTGCATTGATTTTTATGCGTGCACAATTTGTTGGATTTTATATAGATATACATTTATTTTTAAAATCAGTTTGAATATGACTCGAAATTTCGAGATTAAAAACAGTTCGGACCATACCGAAATATGCAAAATTTCGTATAATTTTTTAACCGTGGCTACAATATGGGCTGTAATGCTAACAAAAAGAATATGGCCTCCAAAAAACCTTAAGAATTAGCGAATGGGTTGTAAATTATTAGAAATAATGGCAGATGGGCTATATGTTGTTTTCCACAGATTTGAGGCTTTCCTAAAAAAAGGTTGACGCACAAGAAGTGACTGTTGGATGTCCATCCAACGGCCGTCGTGCTTCTTCAGTCTCTGCTCTTCCTGCTCCAGCCGCTCAAACAAGAGCTGGCGAGACTACCTGCTCCGTCCACCCCGCGGCCGGCTGTGCTGCCGCGCAGGCCTCACCGCCCCACCGTACTCCCATCGCTGGCCTAGCCATCCCTCTACTCACCCACACCTGCTGTTATTCTCCGGCGACGGCCGAACCAGTAAATCCTCGTACAATCGTACTCCCCTTGGCGTGGGAAACAACTGCCGAGTCTTCCCTGGCTCCATGTCGTTCCCTTCCTACGCCTCGCTGTCGTCCACCGCCCTGGTGCTCTTGGCGCGGCTTGGTCAACGACCGACATGCATCTGAAGTGGACTGTATGTGGAGAGGCTGACAGCTGGGTCCATGGCTGCACGCAAGGAAATGCCTCCTTATTACACGCAAAATAATGATTCCTCTACCTGACATCTGGGACCCATCGAAAGGGCCTCTGTATTTCGTGAAAAAAACGTTACCGCCGCTGACAGCTCAGACCCACCTGCTATATCTTCGCACGCAAGGAAGTGCCTCATTATTATGCACAAAAAAATGAATACTTCCCCTGCTAGCTGGGACCCAGTATAGTGGCAGGCTGACTTGTGGGCCTACGTACTAAGTTGACAGGGACGGAGGGCTTTGCCAACTTAGTCAATATGCACGATTCTAGCTCCAGGGACCGTACGATTTCCATCCAAAGGCTGTAGTGCTTCTTCAACCTCTGGTCTTCCTGCTCCACCGCCCAAACCAGCGTCGGTCGTGCCTCGTGCTCCTGCCTCCTGTGGCCGGCTGTGATGCGGAGGAGGCCTCACTGCCCCCTACTACTCCCACCGCTGGCCAGGCCATCCCTCTACTCACCCACACCCCCTGTTATTCTGCTGTGATAGCAGCTTCACACCGCAACGAACCAGTAAACCCTCATACTTCTCTATGCGTGGGCATTCACTGCCGCATATTCCCCGGCTCTGCGTCGTCCCCTTCCTAGGCCTCGTCATCGTCCACCGCCCTGGTGCTCTCGGCGCGGCGTGGTCAACGTGGTCAAGGAACAGCTTCCGTTGGACGTACACCGTATGTGGAGAGGCTGACAGCTGGGTCCACAGCCGCAACAAGGAAGTGCCTCCTTATTACGGGCAAAATAATTATTCCTCCACCTGAGCATGGACCCGTCGGACGGGCCATCGTATTTCGCGAAAAAAACGTTTCCCCCTGACTGCTGGGACCCACCAGCTACATCATCGCACGCAAGGAAGTGCGTCTAAGCAAAAAAACGATTCGCCCCTTGACTGATGGGACCCACCAGCTACATCTTCGCATGCAAGGAAGTGTCTGATAGTCGGGACCCACCTGGTCGAAGCATACGTAGTGTTGTTATTCTGGTCGCGAACGTGTACGTACATACTGGTCCATGTAGAGGCGTGCACGTGTCGTAGTACAGGTGCGCACGTAGCATGTACATGTACGTACGGTGGCCAGTGAGCAAGAAAGAAAATACGGCCACGTACATACATCGGGAAGGGTCTCGAACGCCTACTCGCGCATACGTACGGCCAGGGCTCGTGTACATGGCTGGGTCGGAACGGAGAAACAATGTCATCATCGTGTTCATAGGGAACTAACCGACTGGGTCGGAACGGAATGCGTCATCGTGTTCATCAGGAGGTCTTGGATGGAACAACCGATGGAAATGAGGCCTGGCGTACCGCACAACGGAGGAAACGGCCTTGTGTTCGACCGTCCACACTCGAAACGAGATCTTGTTCATCGGGAGGGGTCTGGTGTACCGCACAACGGAGGAAACGGACCTCCTACGGTCAAAACGGGGTCCTGTTGATCAGGAGTGGTGTGGCGTACCGCAAAACGGAGGAAACAGACTTGTGTTGGAGTGCTACGGTCGAAACGGGGGTCATGTTCATCGGGAGGGGTGTGGCGTACCGCAAAACAGGACTCCACGGGATACTCTTCATCTCCACCGTCGACACCCTCCAGCCTCCACGGGCTACTGTTCATCCACCGTCGACCTCCTCCAGCCTCCACCTGTGGCTGTTCATCCATGAGCTCCTGTTCATCCAGCTTCCACCGCGCGCTACTCCATCGGCTACTATTCAACCAGCCCTCTCCACGGGCTCCTGTTCAACCACCCCTCCATAGGCTACTGTTCATCTAGCGCTCCACTGTGTACTGTTCATCCAGCCCTCCACGGGGTCCTGTTCATCCAGATGAAACACCACGGGGTCCTATTCATCCACCCCCACCGGGAACTGTTCATCCGAACCTGCCAGCAATGCTCACTTTTCATCCAGAGACAACATTGATCGGCTTCAGTTAGCAGCAGTAGCAAAGGAATCGCTCAATCGGGTTCAGTTAACAGCCATCGATCGATCGCTCGAGTTTAGTAACTCGTAGCCTGCAGTGCAATCGCTCGGGTTCAGTAGGCGAACGCCTCGCTTGGGTTCAATTAGAGCCCAACGCCTCGCACCCACGCGCGTGCGTGTACGAGAGAAACACGCAAACCTCCGTGCATCGCGTGGCCTCGACCACCCATCATAACCAGGAACACCCTGATATTTTCCTCGCCCTCGCTTCTACCACGGTTTTTTCCATCATGGATGGCCCAAAGAATGTCATGCAGCTGCATCTCCGGCCCGCCGAGGACAAAAAGCCCATTTTCGGTCATGATTTTTTGTCATAGAAGTAGGAGCCCACCACATCTATGATGATACCGGGTTTTTTCACAATTATTGTCATAGAAGTGTCATAAGTATGACAGAAAAAATTTCGCTCGGCCCAAAATGTCACGGATGTGTCTTTTTTTGTTGTGTACAAACTATTATACCTTTCCTTTTTTTAGTCCTTTGCCCCATTTCCAATATAGAGAAGAAATTTATGCACGTCCTTGTTTTCAGGCCTTTCCAACGTAGTTCACTGATGATTACCTCTCAAACCACCACTATGGTCAGGAGGCGAGGATGGTTTTCATACAACACCCATGGTTCAATATTGAAGTGTTCCTGAGGAGGACGAAGGACGGACGGTCAATCATCCACAAACACTGGCCTAAAGTTGCAAAGACCTTGAACATGAATGAAGGCTCAATATTCGCCTTCTGCTTCAGAAGTTTTCCACATGAGATGCATATGTCTATGTATTGTCTATGACGCTAATTTCGATAGGTTCTCCATGTTGCATGTGAAACTTGGTGCTGGTGCAGTTGTGTAATGGGGTAGATGAGTGCTGAAGCTATATCATGTTGTCCTCTGATGTATTTCAATTATGAAATCCTACTTAATATGGAAATGAAATATAAACTGGTGCGCGTCGGTCCTAAACAAACGGTTTTAACCCCTTTCCGCGACGGACTTCGGAACCATCGCCAAGTGAGTGTGTGCTATAGGGAGTCCTTCCCACATGACCCAGAAACCATCGGGGATATGGAATAGTGATCCAGAGGCCTTCCAAAATGTAATCTTGTGCGATACAGCACACACTAAATTCTTTCGCACGTGTGGTATCGGTGATTAAGTGTTTCTAATGACGCAATGAAATCATATGGTCTGTCGCAACGAACCATTTGGGAAACAGTATGTAAGGCACATGGGACAACATATGAACTATGTTAGATTTGTGCCCTATCACACAAGAGTTTTCTGCGTAACCCGTCTGCCATGCTAGACTCCATCGCACACGTTTTCCAACAATTACCGTCTGTGATAATGTTCGATCACAATCGGTTCAGGAGCCCCTTCGCACACATACAAGTGCTGCAGACCGTTTGTGATTTGTTAGGTATCACCGACAGTTGCCACAAGGACGTGTGCTTTTCGTTTGGGAACCCACACGTTTTCTGAAAAAATACGACTACGATTGTATTTTGCATTGGGCACGGTTTACTCCCAGTTCTTGTGTGCAATAACGCGATATCACAAACAGTTCCCGAGAACCTACGTAGACGTAGTAGAGCATCAAATCGTTTGCGATCTATTGTGTATCACCGATGGTTCCGCTACAATTGACGTATGCTTTCCGATGTGGATCGCACACACTCATTTGGTTGAACCGTGTGCGGAGCAATTGCCAGGTTAAAACAAAGATATCCCATTTTGAATCGGCACGCAAAAAGCAAATTCATCACAATATTCAATTGAACAAATAAACAAAAATATCCCATTTTGAATCGGCGCGTCAAAAGCAAATTCGCCACAATATTTAATTGAACAAATAGTGTCCACAGGAAGAACATTCATTATATTTCGCAACAATTGCAATTGAACATATGTTAGCTAAATTCCAATTATTTCTCCACACATATATGCATTACATAATTAATCATAGTGTATGAAATACGAAGACCTCATTAGATGGAAAACAATGGATCCAAGTGTTATATGTTTAGCGGCTAACTCTTACTCAATGTTTCAGGAGAATGCATGGTGAAATCTTCATCACCAGTGGGCTTGATGTAGTGATTCAGGAATAAGTCGCTGATAAATCTCCGAACCATCAGCAATTCACCAGCCGGGAGCGGTTCAGGGGTCCTCAGTTTTAAGATGAGCTGCAGTATTTTTAAGATCGGAATGTGCAATATTAGTGGAGTAGAAGATATTAATTAAGATAGACTTACTGGTACTAATTTGTGAGGATCGTCACAACTATCAGCAGATTTGCAGATGGAGATCATGTGTCTACAAACATAGTATCCACAAAGGTTGGTCCCTGCTTCTTGCTGAGGACACTGAATTTTTTTGTACAAAATTAGTCATGTATTTGTCCTGTTAGGAACAACCTAACCGGTGTTAGATGTATTATTTTTTCTTTGGACAAAATAGAAAGAGTTTTATTTAGAAGCTTGAATATTTGGCAAGTGGAATTCGATGTGTTACCGGAGAAATGATCTGGTGCTGCAGAGGTAGTTTCCTATTGAACAAGTTCCCTATTTTAGTTTCCCACTATGCGAGCACACTGCAAATGATGATGAATTCTGACAACATCAATTATTGAACCAGATATGAATGTAAATTTATTTCAACATCATAGAATTCAATACCTATCCAAGAATTGCTGAAGATGCGTCAGATCCTGAGCGTTTGTTGACTCTCTGAGAGAATCGATGTAGTAAACTGTGTTCTTGTTTGGAACAATGAATACCAATATCCAGTGATTGCTACATACTCCCTCCGTTCCTGAATATAGGGTGTATAGTTTTTGGTGCGGAAATTAAAGAACGCACATGGAGGAAAAATTTCACAAGTTTTGGCCGAGATAACACCTGACTAATTGACATGAAAAAATAGAGGAGCTTGCCGGGTATAGGGAAATGTAATCAAATCCCTAAAAAATTATCCAAATGAGTGGTGCAATGCAATACACCTTATATTTCAGACTTTTTCTCAAAAATCTATACACCTTATATCAAGGAATGGAGGAAGTATTAAGAAAGCCATGAACTTACAAATGATGTCAAAATTTGAAAGACAATCAGTGTATGCGTGGTTGTTTACTTGACTTACCGTTCATGATATGGATAGAGAAATGATTCTGCATGGGATGTGTTTTCGAAGATACGGACGACCGTGTTAACGGCCCAGTCCCGTCGGTCCTTTTCATGTAATTTTGTGCCATTTGCTAATGCATGATCTATGAAATACACACTCTCACTTTGTCTTCTCTGCGCATTCAATCCCCTAAGAGGAATAAAATGCAGTTAGTTGTTTATCATTTACAGCCTTGTATGGAGAAGTTGCTCAGAGTTTGTTAAGTACTTACAAAATTACGCATCTACCAAGAGTGGCATCGAGCACGTTGAACTTGAAGAAGAGATGTAAGTCCTCAAAACTCACAATGATGGAACCAACATCGTGTCGGAAATGATCTCTGTTGTAGTGGACTAGCAAATGGTGATGACCTTCTGACATTTGATCCATGCAATATTCATGTAACTCGCGGCAACTGGACCTGCACTCATCAAAGTATTCGCCAACAAGAAATGGCTGGCCATGGACGTAATTGCGTGCTTGAAGTACGCCTGCTTTATTTTTAGCAAGCAACAAACATACTTCTTCATCACCCATGGCGTTAGAAATAATATTACTCCCCAATTCGAACAAGCTGCTGTTAATTTGGTTCTGGGCGATGAGTGCTTTTAAGTAAGAGGCAATCGTTCTCTTTCATCTTCACTCTCCCACTGCGCTTCCTCGTGGTTGTGGGTGTAGCCTTTTTGGCCACTTCCTTGTTAGTACTTGAAGCATTTCTGACAGAACTTCTAGTTGCCTACATGGTAGATTGCTGAGCAGACGGTGAAGCTTGGACGGACTGCTTAGAACACAGTTTATCTATGCCAGACCGCTGAGCTGGCGGTGCTGCTATGACGGACTCCTCGGCTGTAGGAGCAGAGGCATCATACTGCTGACCATGCGTTGAAGCTATGTCGGGTTTCTGCGAAGGTGGTGCCAACTTGTCGGTGTGCTGAGGATGCCATGCCAACTCGTCGGTTTGCTAAGAAGGAAGTGCTGATGCATTGGTATGCTGATCATGCTCCTGAGGACCGATGGACTGATGAGCAGTCGGTTCTGGACCTACAGACTGCTTAGTAGGCAGTTCCGAAGCATTAGACTGTTTAGCAGTCTGTTCCACCAGGTTGGTTTGCTGAGCATGTGCTGTAGCTGGGTCCCCCCCTCCTGCTGCATTAGCAGCCGACATCTGAACCGGTGGTGCGTCATCAGCAGTTGTAGGCATTGCCACTAGCTGCTTTTGGGCAGAGGATGAAATGGCCTATGCGCCGCAAAGTTGGTCTGGCTGATCACAGGTTGATGCATCAGCCCGCGAGAGCTGCTCTGGCAAGGAGAGCATCACTGATTGAGGGGCGACAGTGGTTTCTCTTGGCGGGGCTTCAGGCATCTCATCGATGAACTCTATTTCCTTTCGTGGACACTTGATGTGATGTAACAATGTTTCTCCCAAGGTCCTTTGCTTATCGAAGTCTCCTAGGACATTCTTCAGGGAAAATTCATTGAATCCAGGATTTACTTCAGTCACGTAGCACTTCACACAGCCCGGGTTCAATGGCACATTGTCCAAAGAGACCATCTTCCAAGAAGGATGGGCAAACCCAGGATGTTGCACATTTTGATGTACCTTTGTAATGTGTAAGCACGCCCTTCATTCTCTCTTTCATTCCAGATAGATCAGATATAGCATCATCACGAGCAGCTACAGTCTCAGTGTCGCTGGGGTCAGCTGATGCACAACTACTCTTGTGCAGTGTTGTCGTCGTGCAATAAGCAGCATCATCCATGCCCGCCTCCCCTCCCATCTGCTGGCTATCTGTTAGTGTTAGAGTCTTCTGCATCATCATTGACTCCTCAACATCCTTTCGAACAGGCAGATAAATCTCCTTCAAATTTTCAAAAAATGCATTCTACTTCATTTCACTCCTTGCTTTTTTCATGCTGAGTCTCTCTGCTTTGCTGAGTGTGAAAGCCCTCTTGTCCGGGACATTAACAACTATACCCCTTGCACGACCAGGGGGATCTTTTGTGTCCATAGCAAAGGACAGAATGTCACATGGCCATGAGTTCCTGTAGAACCTTCCGGGGATCATGGAAGCCTCTACCATCACTTCATACATTTTGGCGTCACGTGCATTTTCAAAGTAATAAGTTTTGTCATCACGCCTCTTTGCACGTGCCTGCAAGTAGTCTCTGGCGCGTTCGCCCTTAATTTCACTAAAGGGCAAATTCCCACCCGCCGCTACTGCTTCTTTGTCCTCCTGTTCCCATATCAGTTTCATGCCATAGTATCCTGCCACACCCATACGATGGGGGCGTATGTTCTTCTTTTGAATTTCCGATTGCTTGAAACTCTTCGCAGCAAACTCTGGAGTTGCCCTGACCCTTTTGAATTCTGCCCAATCTTCCTTTGTAATTTGGGGGTATGCGGGGATTGGGTCCTTGCCTTCACTCAAGTACTTCTTTTACAGCACGTGCTTCTAGTTTCTCCAAGCATTCCTAGCCTTCTTCAGTGCAGCGTGTTCCACCTACATTCTCCACTGCTCTGGAACGTTGAAGTGATAGATGATCTCTCGGACAATCATTTGCCGTGTTTCTGTGTCAGCCTTCCGAAACCCCGGCAGATTAATGTTGAGCCTTGCCCTGCCAACAAATCCACACACACTCCTAAACCTCATGCATGCTTTATCTGGTTTAGTTGGAGCCCAGGACTTTAAATCAATCTCGGTTACTTCATATACACCTTTAGGCTGGTGTGTGGGCTTCCTTGGAGCGTTCCTCCGTGTCCTGACCAGAAGGGTAATTGTTGCAGCTCTATCCCGTTCAAGACTACTTGATCCCTCACAATCTGCTAAAGACCTAGGGTTGTCCGAATCAGATGAAGATAGACGGCCTGAATGAGTGTTGTCGCTGCTACTCGGCATGTATAGAGAACACATGTGAAACTCAGGAAAGGAGGATAAGCATAAAACTAACAACTTGGTATCAAGCTTTCTAAACATTCCATACAATAATTTAGAAAATGTATGGCTAATTTGTTAAGTTTGTGTGACTCGCACGCCCGCAATCTGTAAATAGGAAGTAACTTATTGGAACAAATACAGCTTATATGTAGTAAGGAAGGTAGATAATGAACATATATACACTCTCTATTATTTTATAGCCAATTTGGGAACATACGGAACGAAATTGGAAGATGGATTGCTAGGAAATATGCCTCACCGCGATGGAGAGCAGTAACTAACAGGCTTCTTAATGCAAACCCAGCCGGACCACAGTAGAGGCGAGGGTTACTACATCGATATGCTCGAGGGTGGGTGGCGAGCAAACGAAGAGGTCGAGGCGCGGTCCGCCGCGTGTTGGGAACGGCAGTGGAGGTAGGCTTGACGCCGAAGAGCGGGCGCATGGCCGGGGTGAGCATGGCGGTGCCGGAGAGGGTTCTGCTGTGGATCTGGGGGAGGGGGGAGCTGGCGAAGGAGATTGGGTGGACAAGTTGAGTGAAACGCGGACGGACGGTGGGGGGGTGTTGGCGGCCTAGGTGAAAAGGGTGAAAAATATCCCCGGTTGCCGCGCGCACGGAAAGGCCGATGCAAACGGATGCCTCTAAGCGCTCTTGTGCACAAACAGAATAATTTCGTTTGAAATGGAGACGTACTAAATTTGAAATGAAGACATGAGTTCATCATTTCGCCTCTAAATTTTTTGCACGTAAACCAATCACAAATTTACCACGGGTTTGTTTTGCTGGCGCATTTCAGGTCATGTGTGCTATATGTAAGACATTTTTTGGCATTTACCGTGCATGTTGGCATATAAATCAATTCCTAGACGGACTGCATTTCCTATCGAAAGGGATGAGGATTGCCGTTCGATCTGAGAGCATCCAATAGTGCAGACGTACGATCCGTGGGGTTTGGGTTCTGGCTAATCAGAACACACGACTCAGATCGCGCGTGTGGCAGAGGGGCGGGGGGTGCATCGGCCATGGTTTAGTGGACACACGGCTTTCGTGAGTGAACTGTGTGCTCTTTGAAAACATTTACATTACCTAACATCATATTTTTGTTCCAATGAAAACATGAGTTCATCGTTTCACCTCCAATTTTTTTCCACGGTAAGAAATCATGAGTATAGTGGAGAGTGTCATATACTAGTATCATGAATATACAATACATATGATACTACCTTTAATTAATTATAGCGCATAGTATAATACATAGAGTATAGTATCATAGATAGATCATATTTATTGCCATGCATGACACAAATTAGCATCGCATTTAACATGATACGGTATATACCTACTATATGTTAATCTAACCATCTTTATATATATTTAATTCTTTGCCACATCAGCATACTTGCTATTTCCGAGTGCATGACATCGTCGGCTATGATACCACCACTATGGCCAGCCTTATATAGTGGGGAGTATCATATATACTATATATAGAGAGTATCATGCATATGATGCTAGTGTATGATACTACGTACGTAGTGCATATATAGTATCATAGAGTAGTACCAGCTCCCTCTGTAAACTAATACAAGAGCATTTAGATTACTAAATAGTGACCTAAACGCTCTTATATTAGTTTACGGAGGGAGTATATATCATAGATGACCGTATTTATGAATTGAGCCCTATAAGACTAGTTGTAATGGGGAGTATTATATATATATACTAGTAGTATCATGCATGCATATATATCATAGTGTTGCTGGGATACTACTTCCGTAATACATATAGTATCATAAGTTAACATCTTAGGTTTCCTTACTAATTGTCATGCATCACACAGAGTAGTAGTACACCATTTAATATGACACGGTATCACGATATGATACCACATCCTCTCTTGTGTGCCACATCATCCAGAAAGTCTAGTTGGCATGCATGATACCGCTTATGATAATACCATTACAACCATCCTAAACCGGAAAGGACGGGGAGTATGAGACTAGCCACAAAGGAGAGTAGTACACTAGTAACATACACGTATCCTTAGACTATATATGTTACTACCTTCATAGTCGGTAGTAACATAAGTGTAGTGTCATGCAAAGCTTCATTTCTTAGGTTACAGACTCATATTGCATTGGGACATGCATGTGATGCTACAGTAACTAGCTAAGTTACTGAAACTCTCTCTCTCCTCATTAACTTATTGCCACATAAGCAAGTTTGTTGAGTTGGAGTCGGTGTTACTGCTGAAGTTACTCCCACTGTGGCTAGTCTGTTACTAGCTAGTCGTCTATGATATACTAGCTATCTCACTAAGAGCATGGTTAATAATACAGCCGGGTCGGCTATAAGAATTTGCCATGTCATATAAAGCCAACCTCTTAATGGGCATGTACAATAATAAGTTTTATATACGTACTAGTTTATCAATAGTTGGCCCACCTTACATCCTCACAAAGTGTCTTGGGTCTTATGTTGCAGCTGGCTCTACTAACCAAGAGCCCGCTTCTATTCTCTTTCCTCCAACTAATAAGCACATGTATATTATTCTATTCCATATAGCTAGACTACCCCTAGTGGGAGTAACATAGGTAGTAACATCACACATATCTAGATAAAATAGATGATGTGGCAAGCAATAAATGAAGAAATGGAGGAAAGTGGATATGTGTGATGTTACTACCTATGTTACTCCCACTATGGGTATAGTCTTAATTAGACTACCCATAGTGGGAGTAACATATATAGGTGGTAACATCACACTTATCTAGGCAAAATAGATGATGTGGCATGTAATTAATGAAGAAAGAGAGGCATGTGGTAACATAGCTAGTTGCTGTAACGTCACACATATCAAGAAAAGATGAGTCTACAACCTAATAAATGAAGTGATGCATGACACAATACATATGTTACTACGCACTGTGGAGGTAGTAACATAGACTAGTAACATATGCATGTTACTACTCTAAGTTACTCCCCACTGTGACTAGTCTTACTATAGTATGAGACTACCCAGAATGGGAGTAACACAGGTATATAGTAACATCACACATATCTCGATAAATTAAGTAGATGATGTGGCAAGCAATAAATGAAGAAAGAGAGGAAAGTAGTAACATAGCTAGTTACTAGTAGTATGAGTAACATCACATGTACATATCAAGGCAAGATGTGTCTATAGCCTAATAAATGAAGTGTTGCATGTTACCACACATATAGGTTACTCCCCACTATAGAGGTAGTAACATAGACTAGTAACACGTGGGCATGTTACTAGTCTATGTTACTACCCATTGTGGCTAGTCTGAGTAACATCACACATCTCAAGGCAAGATAAGCCTATAGCCTAATAAATGAAGTGTTGCATGTTACTACACATATGTTACTCCCCACTATATAGGTAGTAACATAGACTAGTAACATTCTATGTTACTACCCATTGTCGCTAGTCTTATGTCACTCTATTGTGTACTTACTTGCTCTAATGCATAGTATCATAGAGTATCTAGCTAGTATCATATGTAGTACTTTATTTATATTGTCATGCATGACACATAGTAGCATAACATTGATTATGATACGGTTTCATGATATGATACTTAACACTCTCTTTCTTCATTTAATTAATTCTATGCAGGCTCATCAAAATTGCCTAGTTGGCATGCATGATATATACTAGCTATGATACCCCCTTACTATCAGCCTAGCAAAGGTGTACATATCATTTGTGCGTCGCTTTGTGAGTTTTCATTCATTTGTTCGAGAAGCGGGGAGAAGTTTCAAACATTCCGGCCGCGAGGTGCGGCCACTAGCGTAGGCTAATTGGTATTTTAATTACATAATATTCATATGGAGTTAGGACATCATCAAAATCGATGTGTGCCTGTGGCGTGCTCTCACGACCCTGTGGAAAAAATTGGTAAAGTTTGGAACAAGTTTTGATGACCGCTCCTTCCAAACAGGAGCATCTCACATGAAGGATCATGGTTTTCCAAAAGGACACATGTCAATTCAAACTCCTGTGGTAGGTGACTTCATCGTTTGGTCTCATAAAAATTTCCACGGTACGCAATCAACATTATACCACGGGTTTTATTTCTGGTGCATTTCAGGTATCGTTAGCTATTTTAAGACATTTTTTGAGATTAGCGTGCATTTTTTGCATAAAAATAAAATTACAACCGGAACTGCATGTGCTGTCGAAAGGGATGAGGATCGCCGTTCGATCTGGGAGCATCCAATGGTGCAGACGTATGATCCGTGGGGTTTGGGCTGGACAATCAGAAAGCACGACTCAGATCATGGGCGGGTGACGGGGTTTGGTCGGCACACGGCCTTCATGAACGAACAGTGTGCTATTCGCAAACTAGATTGCATATTTTTGTTCACACATACTGTAGTGAGATCAATTGAGTGTGCTACCTCTGTGATATAATAATAATAATAATAGCAATAACAGTTCATATTCATTGCTTGAGTTGACAGCATATCAAGGTCAACATGTTAACAGTTCTTACATCAATAAAAACTAGGCATAACTCACAAATTCAGTACACGCGATAGTTCTAAATTGAACGAATTAAGTTGCAGGGCAGGCATAAAGACTACTCTTACGGCTTAATTCCCATGTACATGGGGGGACTGGGGTCATCAAGTTGACCCCGAATGAATTTGGGTTTTTTGATGATTTTACGCTTCTCTGTTGCTCTAGTGCGCGATCCCTTAACTGGCAACTCATCAAATTCATCGTACTCATCCTGATCGGCAACATCGTCGACACCCAGTACCCTTCTCTTCCCATGCATCGCTAAATGGTCATTCTTATGCAAGGGGTCTTCCACAAAGAAAATCTGGGTAGCATCGCTGGCAAGAATGAATGGGTCCACGTGATATGCCATCGTTGTCCTGTTAACACAGGTAGCTTCTTGTACTCATCAATCCTTACCTGACCAAGAGGGATCCATGCGCACCTGAATAATGCCACATTAACTTTCACATAGTCAAGCTCCCAAATCACTTTGATGGTTCCATAGTATACCCTTTTATCAGCTTCATTTACAGTCATGCATTCTATTCGAACAGAGCTGTTCTGATACGAGGTCTTCTTATCATGCTCCTCAGTGTAGAACGTGTATCCATTTATGCCATATGCTTGGTACGTCAACACCGTAGGTGATGGCTTTTGTGCCAACCACGTAGCAATGTCATCGATGGATCCTTGTGCCAAATGATTCTTCAGCCATTCGGCGTACTTCTTAGTGTGCTCCTTCATCTCCACTTCTGATGAAGGCACTGGTAAGAACCTTTGGCGTATCTCCCCCAAGTGTTCTTTGGCATAAGCGATGAGAACTGGGCTATTAAGCAGTACCGTCAAATGGGCTTTCTCTGCCAATTCTCCGGGTGCAGCCATTTGCATGCCAGCAAGGACCGGCTTACCTTTCAGCCTTCCCTCATGGCGAGAGAGGGGCACACCTATAGGTCTTTGTTTCATGTATTCGGTGCAAAACTCAACCACCTCCTCTGCGGTATAACCTTGTAGGATGCTTGCCTTTGGATGGTCTCGGTTCCGACAAAGCGCTTTCAGTATTCCCATGAACCGCTCGAAGGGATACATGTTGCGAAGAAACACAAGACCGCAATACTTTATCTCGTCGACAAGGTGGACAGTGAGATGGACCATGACATCAAAGAATGACGGTGGGAAAACATCTCTAGGTTGGACAATATTCTTGCAATATCATCTTGCATATTATCCAATTCTTTAGGATCTACAACTTCCTGCCATAGTTTGTTGAAGAAATCACAGAGGTCAATGAGTGTGTTTCTTATATCTTTGTCCATCCTATTCCTGATGGCCACCGGGAGGATTTGTGTCAACATTATGTGTCAATCATATGAATTCATGCGTCCCAACTTCATTTTACCTGAGCTCGCATCCATGAGACTTCTGATGTTTCCGCAGTAGGAAGAGGGTTTCTTAACTGACAACAAATAGGTGAAGAACTGTGTTGCTTCTTTTGTACTGAAATTGTAACTCTGGCGAGCTTTCATGAATTTGTCATCATCTTCTGATTCACTCTTGCGCTGTGATTGATCAGCAAGCATATCGAGCCATCAAACGTCACCATACTTTCTTTTACCTTCAATATTTAGCAGAGTACCAAGGATTCTTTCACATACGTTCTTCTCTATGTCCATGACATCGATGTAGTGACGTACACGTAGAATCTCCCAGTGAGGTAATTTCCAGAACACCGATTTCTTCTTAAACACTTGATTCTTGGGTGTTAGTTTCACCGTCAAAGGGTGGTTCTTCCCAAGCACAACATTAATTTTTTAGCCATGTTGTGGACCACCTCCCTGTAATAGGGTCTTGGGGCCACACCTTCCTCTGCCGTACCATCAAATTCGGCTTTTATCTTTCGGTATGGGTGATTCATCCGCAAGAACCTACGATGACGCAAATACACTTTTTTCTGCGAGTTGGGAAGTCTTCTGCTAGCTGTCCTATCCATGCATGTGACACACCCTACAACTCCCCTTGTTTTCTGCCCCGATGTGTTGCCTAATGTCGGCATATCTTGAATGGTGTGCACCAGCATCGCATGTAGATCAAAAATCTCCTTTTTGTATGCATCATAACATTATACAGCAGACACATCTATCCACACTGTCAGCAGTTCTTCTACCAGTAGCTGAAAGTAAATGTCAATGTCAACTCCAGGTTGCTTCGTGCCTTGGATAATCATTGACATCATAATGTATTTTTCTTCATACACAACCAAGGAGCTAGGTTATATATGCACAGAAGCACCGGCCATATGCTGTGATTGGTGCTCATATTGCCAAAAGGATTCATCCCGTCAGTACACTCCCCGAGCCTTATACTTCTAGGATCCTTGGCAAAATTTTCAAACTTGTTGTCGATTAATTCCCACCGAGCCCCATATTTCGGGTCCCTCATAAACCTATCCGCAATTCGCTCATCATGATGCCACCGCAACCTCTTTGCCTCTCTAGGGTTTGCAAACAAACACCTCAACCTTGGAATTAAAGCCAAGTACCAAACAACCTTGAACGGGATTCCTGTCTTGATCTCGTCGTCCAATTTGTACTTGTCCTTTGCTCTCCTGCACTTGTATCATGCATGCTTGCATGTGGGACATGCACAATAATCTTTGTACTCACCACGGTACAATATACAATCATTCACACAAGTGTGTATCTTCTGTACTTCAAGTTCCAATGGGCAAACAATTTTCTAGGGAGCAGATTATCTTCTAGAATAATTCGCTTCATTCGTGCTTCTGGGGAGCACATTATCTTCTAGAATAATTTCTTTCAAAAGACATAACATCTCTGTGAAGCCCTTGTTTGATACACCATTTGCTGCTTTAAATCTGAGAAGCGCCAGGGTGGCACTCAACCTGGAATATTTCTTTTTGCAACCTGGATACAATTATTTCTTGGAGTCCGCATCAATGATTGGCAGATCCTTGTACCCAATCATATCCTTTTCTGGACCCTCGAAATCTGCAATCACAGCAGCAAAATCTCGCATCTCAAGATTGTCGTCATCTGCGTGGATGTCTTGGTTTTCCAAGGGGCGTTTCGGCTTTCAGGTGTTCCATTGTTAGCTTGACGCCTCTTCCCCGATGTTCGATTCAACATCCATGTGACACTGATCGGGGTTTGGCATCTCGCTGCCCTGGGTATCTTCATCCATGACCTCCTCTTCACCATGTTTGGACCAGTGTGTATATCCATCCATGAATCCCCTAGAGACTAAGTGCATCTGGACATCTGCAACTTCATGTGACTCTGTATTAGCACAATCAGTACATGGACACACGATGTAATCCGCATCACCAATTCTCCTCTTTGTACTTTCAGCCAAACTCATGAACTCTTTCATGCCACTGATAAAATCTGCGGTTTTCCGATTCTTCATCCATCGAGATCGTTCCATCTGCAGCAAACAAATGGTAATTAAAAACAAAACATCAACATTAATACATGGATTAACTGCTGCCCAGAGATGCATGCATAAATCACAAGGTTTTATTTTAATAATTACTGAGGGTGCTTCATGTTGTTATCCAGACGTGCAATGACAAAAGTTAATGGCCAGTCAATTTACACGCAGAGATACTAGCACAACACTACACTTAGGAATTGAAAACCTTAATTAAGGCACTCATGAAAAGAATACCTTAATTAATTAGCCGCGCGGCGACCTCCACCTAGCAGACAGACAAGTGCGATGCGGCGGCACACCGAGGCAGCAGGGTCGAGGAGCAAAGCTTAGTGCGGCTGATGCCTGAAGTTCGACCTCCACTATCCCGCCATCGACCGCGATGGATGTGCTCGAATCACGCCGCCGCCAACGTCGATGGTTGAGCTCCTCCTCTCTCCAGCTGCAGAGCAAGGATTGACCTCCTATGACGTCGCCACCGCCCACCGACCGAGGATTGACCTCTTCTCCGGTCGCCGCTGCCTAGGCCGCCGCCGCCGTCTCTATATGCAGAGTGCCTGTTTTTTAAGGATATCCGCGGAGTGGCTGTTCACACGGTATCTCACCGTAACTCAATTATATGGACAGGGTTGTACATCACATACGGTTATGTAACGACAACCATGTTTAACCTACGTTGTCTTCTCACAAGATCTGGTGCGGAAATCGTGTGTGACGTTGTAATACCCAACACAAACGACATGTACAAACAGTGTGCCCTATACAACATATATATATATAGTGCAATTAGTAGTTCCTGACCGTTAACTTATGTCCACAGATTCCCCATTTGCCCCAAATCCCTACATAGCCTCCAAATTCCCTCACGTGGCGCTGACATTGAGAGAATGTGGACAAGTGGTGCTGATGGTTTTGGTGCGGCTGCTCCTGCTCGTATCGCCGCCACGACGGCGTTCGCCGCTGAGCACTTGCCTAAGGTCATCAGAAGGCAGGTGTACTATGGATCTGAATCGTCATGTCAGGTTCCAATCTATTCCGATCTTTTTTAGCATGTCCAAAGTATAGATCCTTGTTAAATCCGTCCTGAATGACCGCCCTCCGCAGGAAAGCGATCTGCCACCGGATCCGGAGCTTGACTCCAGACTCCGGCAACACGAGTTTTCCTCCGAGTTTTGCACCACCGAGAAGTACCAAAAGCTGAGTTGTGTCCATGGGCACACTCCCGCTTGACGGGTATGCACGGAGGGATTCTACATTGGCAGGCGGTTTCTCAGGTGCCCCTTAGAGGTTAGTGCTAATTAAGTTCACAATATTACTTCAATTAATGCCACCGCTCATCCAGAATACTATTTAACATTGGCAGGGATATGAGGCTTGTGCCTTTGTTAACTGGCTGGATGAAGAATTGCATGGCAGGGCTCGGAGTGTTTTCACCAAGCTCACAGAAGATAACATAAAGCCGAAGAAGAAACTGGCTGATCTAGAATGTACAATCAGTACGAGGAAGAAAGAAAGAACCAATCACAGGCAACAGATGAAAGCAAGAGACAAGAAGGAACTAGCATGTGTAGTTGTGGTTGTCGCTTTAGCCATGTTCTATGCGCTTTTTGCAATGATGATTAGGGGTTTTGTTTGACAGTATTGCTAAAGCACATCTAGATGTGCTCTAAGTAATGCACGTCTAGGTCCTATGCCATTGATGTTACGTGAAGATTCGTGTAGATATTTTTCTTTGTCTTTTTTCTTTTCCTTTCTAGTTTTATTATTATTGGCTTTATCAATAAGAAGAGCTCAATGTATTGCTTGACAACTGTCCTACTCCGTTCATACCGGTACCGGTGCATAATCCCAAAACTCGTTCCTTGTTTTTGTCCTGAAAAAGGAAACCAGCGAAATAGCCAATAGGAGTCTTGCGCAACCAACCCTCAAAAAAGGAGTCTGGCGCAACCCCGAGAATTTGGATCGACTGGGTACAAATAATTGTGGTTGATTATATCAGCGGTTAGATAATAAGTCAACCCCCACTTCAATCCCCGCTTCAATTGGCAGTTCATCTTCTCTACATACCCGCTTAAGTATCCACCATCTTTATCGTCCCCGGCAAGCCGCACTATGCACTGGCAGACACTCTGCAGCCATGTCGAGCAATAGGGAGGAAGAAAGTTTGGCCAGCAGTCTGGCACCCAATGATAGGTCAACATCGGAATCATCCCGCTCATCTTCCATTAGTCTGGCGTCGAGCCCAGACCTTGATTATATCTGGTTCATGGAAGGGACGCCGCCTCCGGAGTCGTCAGACGACAACCAGACAGACGAGGAGGCGTTGGAGGACAAGAAGAGGACGACGATGAGGAGGAGGAATGGTAGAACGAGGAGGAGGACGACGACGACAACAACGACGATGACGACGGCGGTAGCGATGAAAAGCCAACGGTCAGCGGCAAGAAGTGTCCTCGCCAAGACGATGTCGCGGGGCCATCCAAGAAGAACAACAAGAAGAAGAAGGACTAAATTAAGCAGACTGTATATATCTCTGTTTATCCTATCAATCTCATCGCACACGGTTAGTAATATGTATTCGACAGAGATCTTCTACATTATCACCAACAGGTTGGTTTGTTGAACTGTGTGCCCTGACGAGCACACAATTCACAAAAAAGACCGTATGGGCTGTCTATAATGATCGCACACAATTCTGATTACCGACATGTTTGCCGGGTATCACACACATCTTGCTGGGTAAAAAGTACTCCTACTATTACTAGTAAGTAAGTAGTACAAAAACGAAAGAGAAGGCGAGAGGGTTAAAAAATATAATACTAAATGGAATACCTGGGTAGATGGTGACGGTCCGATCGTGGTAGATTGTGTGATCATGTTGCACATCAGTGGTACCCTGGGTAACGACTGATAAGATAGTTGATCCCAATATGCCAAATTCAGCTAGAAGGGTCCAGGTTAGACTGAATCGCAGATGCAAATGC
Organism: Triticum urartu; assembly: GCF_056163025.1. Taxonomy (NCBI): domain Eukaryota; kingdom Viridiplantae; phylum Streptophyta; class Magnoliopsida; order Poales; family Poaceae; genus Triticum; species Triticum urartu. Next base: position 248,320,033 of record NC_141876.1, on the reverse strand, counting down.
ACATCCAGGATCAGTGATCTTATTTTGATCGGGGGACGATTGGTCCCTGCAAAATAATGGAGTACCGTTAGGGATGCAAATGATGGATTGTGCATTCCGTTTGTAATCTCCCGTACCGTAGGATGGCAACCAGATGAAACAAGTCCCCTGGCTTGTCACCATGAAGATGCGGCCTAAATGGCACATGGCGTCTTCGAACCTGTAGGGGTACAAATCTGCCATGGCCAACATGCGCCAGCCTCCGTCGTTACTGCCTCTTGCATTGATGGCAATCCTTATGTCGAACACCACGATGAGATAGTAATCATTGTAGTCGCGTCGCTTTGTCAGTGGGTCCGCAATTGCTATATTCTTCAATCTCATGTAAGCATCATCATACATATTCAAGCACAGCCAGTCCAGAAGGCCAATCCCAATGGTTGAGAATTGGTCTATGGGAACGACTGCACTATTGTGGATGTTGTGCAAAATGATGGTGGTATCTGGCCGGAGGTATGCAAGCCAATCTTCGTTGGCACTGACCCAAACCTATATATAGGATGGTGGGCAGCGGAGAAATTACGGGATGGAAATGGAATAACGAAGTACTACATGATCAAACTCCATGACTGACCTGCTCATCGGATGAAATCCGACTAGCTCTCAACGTCGGCAACTCTAGCAGAGTGAATGTGAAACCATGGCCAGGGAGCAGTGGACTATTCAAAGGATCATCCCGTAGAAGAACCTTCTCCTCGAGAACGCATGGAAGACCAACAAGCATGGCCTTTTCCCAAGCATGTTTAAGCACCACCTTGAAAAAGTTGGTGCAGGAAGCACCGAGTCTTGCGGCGGTGAGGACGTCGGAGCGGCGTGCAATTTCTCCCAGAGGATCGTCTTCCAAGGTCTCCCAGCCCTGAGGAGGAGGAGAACCGCCTGGCGAATCTGTGGGAGCAGCGACGAACTACTTCTCTTTAGGGGGAGGGGAACTGACGAGGAGGAGATAAGAGCGTAGTAACCGCAGGGCCTTGTCCCTTCCAACTATACCTCCTTGATCGTTCCTTAGCGAAGGGGTGAGGCTATTATTTACTACGTACTCGTACGGTAGCAGTACTAGTACTACTTTATCAACTAGTAATCGATATAGTACTGTACTTATAGTATAGTGCCCAGTTTTGAACTCTTGAATCTCAGGGCCAAGAAGCTATAGTTGGAAGTGGAGGGTAGTACTGTTCTCTAGAACCATCGTTGTACTATCAATGCAGGGAAAGTACACCTACGTAGTGGGTACTCTCAGTGCTCTATTCTAGCGCGTCACTGGCCTACTCAGCCGCTCCTCTCACGCACACACTAGCAACGTGTTTATTAGCGATGGTTACTGCGGGGGCAGAACATTTGAGTTATTTTATAAAGCGAGACTAGGCTTTTCGCTTCCATTTGTGGAGGTGTAATGGATCTCGTCGAACATTGTTAGTAGTTCCTTCTTCATGAATGAGATGAGGCAAAGCTTTTGCCTTTGTTTCAAAACAGGAAAAATCACATCAAGAGGAATTTCTTTTATAGAGCCGATAATGGAGTGAAGTCCATGCGTGCAATGCCACAAGCTACAGAGTAGTAGAGTACTAGCACTTTACGTACAGAGCCATATTACACACTTCCCAATGCCGCGCTAGGCTTTTCCGGCTCCTCAGGCTTAATTGGGAGGCACTAGTTTAAATATTCTACAAGCTGATGAGGAAGCTGCAAGCGAGGTGCGGCTAGGGCGAGCATGCGAGCCACGAGATGATGGGAAGGAAAACCCGTTCACGTGGCTGGGCTATCCAGTGCACCCATATTGTGGTGCGACACGTCCATTCGACTTCAAAACTCAAACTACCCGTGTACAATATTGGCTCGCAACGAAGTTACTATTTAAAAAAAGGCCGCCGTGCGTTCGGCCGGGATCGAACCCACAAAACGAGGTGACCACTAGTAGTACTCGTTGGAGTACAACGCAACCTAGAATCACCTTTTGTCGCTAGTACTACATTGTTCCTTACAAGAAACCACTACTAATGCCAAGAAACCACTAATAATGCCAAGAAACTACTACCACTTACATATGTGGCAGACTTAAGAAAAGCTTATCAACCATTGTACATGCCCTTACCAATCAGCCCTACCAAGAAACGACTACTCTACAAAGTGCCGTTATAGGCATGTTTCAACCCATCCTGCCCCTTAAGTCAACACCTTCTATTAGAACGGTAAGTTAGGCATTATGACCTGTGGGACCAACATGTCAGTCTACACAAAAATCCCCGATTGACCTCCTACCTCCGGCCCATCCACCTAGTCATCCTCGGCCTTGGGACACAGCTACCGCCGCCGGTAGAAGGCGAGGTTAAATGCACCAGCGGTGCGGAGCCCATCTTGCGGCAGCCCGGATGCCAGCTCCATCCGACGCTCGCGGCCGCTAGCTAGCCAAGATAGCTCCGTCCAGCTGCTTGTCTGCAAGGTTTGCTAGCTAGATTGGCATGGCGGTGCGACGGCTTCCTCGCGTGCACCACACTAAGGCCAGCCGTCTGGCTCGACCGAAGGCCAGCGTGGTGGCTTTCTTGCGTGTGAGTCATGCTCGGGCCAGCCTGCCAACCCGCGCGGAGGCCAGCATGGCGTCTGGCCCGTCCGGCAGAGCGGCAGCCAACTCCCTCATCACCGGCGCCACCGACGAAGATGCATCAGTACAGTTTGATGTAATGTTCGGGAAAATAATGATTTGACGGGGAATATAAGAGGATAGATTGTCGGATGTGGGTCCCTCGTGTCAACGGTCCAACAAAATGTGTTGGTTTAAGCTGCCTCATCGGCATGGACGTGTGGGCCAACCCTGTCATAAACGGGTTTAAACGAGGCTAATCGGCACTAGGTAGTAGTTTTTGGCACGGATAATCAAATTTTGGGTATGTTTTTTCTATATTTTGTACAATAGTTTTTTCCTAGGGCTGGTTGAAAGTGGTAGTTTTTTGTTAAATACTCTACATATTGTAAGTAGGAGTTAAAGTTAAGCTTTGGAAGCCAATAAGCAAGGCTAGTTACATAGTCCTGATGTGTATGTGAATGAAAGTAAATATCAACCATGAGTGACTAATATCTTGATGGAGAACTTGAAACTATGGAAATACTAGCATTTTTTTAGAATAGTTGGAAGACTAGCAATGTTCACGTGCGTTGCAACGGATCATAATTAGAATAATACTTATTCAAAAACTTGACACAAAACACTCTAATTTTGATATACATATATCACTAGAGATATATTATGTTTCAATCAGAAAATATTCCTTGGGCTATTCTGGTGAGGTGAGGGAGGGGTGTGGTTGGTTTTAAATACTAATTATGGTTTTTTCCGGAAATTGGTAAAGAAGTGGGATGTTGGTGAGAAAAGGCAACAACTTACCTCATAGTCCTTAGATGTAGATCTAATGGTCAGAAATGACGGATGGCACACACACCATCATCACCAACTTAGTCTTCTGTAGGAGTACTAGCAAGATGTCCGTGCATTGCATGGAACATCAAGATGCATATTTTTATAAAATACTTGTTGTGATTGACCCATGCGGGAGTAATCCCATGTGTAAAAACTAATGATATCTCGAGAAAGAGGAGATAAGATGAAGAGGAGTGGGGCATGGTGGTCATTGGGGGTTGATACGTCCATTTTGCATCATGCTTTTATATCGATATTTATTGCATTATGGGCTGTTATTTCACATTATGTCACAATACTTATGGCTATTCTCTCTTATTTTACAAGGTTTACATAAGGAAGGAGAATGCCGGCAGCTGGAATTCTGGGCTGGAAAAGGAGCAAATATTAGAGACCTATTCTGCACAACTCTAAAAGTCCTGAAACTCCACGGAATACCTTATAAAAAATAATGAAAAATCCTCACCAAATATGAAGACCAAGGGGCCCACACCCTTTCCACGAGGGTGGGGGCGCGCCCCTACCTCGTGGGCCCCTTGGTGGCTCTCCGATGACCATCTTCTCCTATATGAAGTCTTTCATCGAGAAAAAAAATAAGAAGCAACCTTTAGGGACGAAACTCCGCCGCCACGAGGCGGAACCTTGGCGGATCCAATCTAGAGATCCGGCAGAGCTGTTCTGCCGGGGAAACTTCCCTCCCGGAGGGGGAAATCATCGCCATCGTCATCACCAACGACCCTCTCATCGGGAGAGGGAAATCTCCATCAACATCTTCACCAGCACCATCTCATCTCAAAACCCTAGTTCATCTCTTGTATCCAATTCTTGTCACCAAGTCCGGAATTGGTGCTAGTAGGTTGCTAGTAGTGTTAATTACCCCTTTTAGTTGATGCTAGTTGGTTTAATTGCTGGAAAATCATATGTTCAGATCCTTTATGCATATTATTACCCCTCTGATTATGAACATGAATATGCTTTGTGAGTAGTTACGTTTGTTCCTAAGGATAAGGGAGAAGTCTTGCTATTAGTAGTCATGTGAATTTGGTATTCGTTCGATATTTTGATAAGATGTATGTTGTCTAGCCTCTAGTGGTGTAATGTGAATGTGGACTACATAACACTTCACCATTATTCGGGCCTAGAGCAAGGCATTGGGAAGTAATAAGTAGATGATGGGTTGCTAGAGTGACAGAAGCTTAAACCCTAGTTTATGCGTTGCTTCGTAAGGGGCTGATTTGGATCCATATGTTTCATGCTATGGTTAGGCTTACCTTAATACTTTTGTTGTAGTTGCGGATACTTGCAATAGAGGTTAATCATAAGTGGGATGCTTGTTCAAGTAAGAACAGCACCCACGCGCCAGTCCACCCACATGTCAAATTATCAAAGTACCAAACGTGAATCATATGAATGTGATGAAAACTAACTTGACGATATTCCCATGTGTCCTCGGGAGCGCTTTTCCTTATATAAGAGTTTGTCCAGGCTTGTCCTTTGCTACAAAAAGGATTGGGCCACCTTGCGGCACTTTATTTACTTTTGTTACTTGTTGCTCGTTACAAATTATCTCATCACAAAACTATGTGTTACCACTTATTTCAGTACTTGTAGAGAATACCTTGCGAAAACCGCTTATCATTTCCTTCTGCTCCTCGTTGGGTTCGACACTCTTACTTATCGAAAGGACTACGATAGATCCCCTATACTTGTGGGTCATCAAGACTCTTTTCTGACGCCGTTGCCGGGGAGTGAAGCACCTTTGGTTGGTGGAATTTGGTAAGGAAAAATTTATATAGTGTGCTGAAATTTACTGTCACTTGTTACTATGGAAAGTAATCCTCTGAGGGGCTTGTTCGGGGTATATTCACCCCGACCAGTAGAGCAAAGAGTTGCTCCTCAACCTACTGAACCTATTGAAAATGAATATGAAAACGAAATTCCTTATGAGTATCCTTCGGGTATGATAGAAAAACTGCTAGCTAATCCTTTTACAGGAGATGGAACAAAGCATCCTGATGAACACCTAATATATGTGGATGAAGTTTGTGGATTATTTAAGCTTGCAGGTATACCCGATGATGTTGCTAAGAAGAAGGTCTTCCCTTTATCTTTGAAGGGAGACGCATTGATATGGTATAGGCTATGTGATGATACGAGATCATGGAATTATAGAAGGTTGAAATTGGAATTTCATCAAAAGTATTACCCTATGCATCTTGTTCATTGTGACCGCAATTATATATATAGTTTTTGGCCCCACGAAGGAGAAAGCATTGCTCAAGCTTGGGGGAGGCTTAAATCAGTGTTATATTCATGTCCCAATCATGAGCTCCCAAGAGAAACAATTCTTCAAAAAATTTATGCTCGCCTTTCTGAAAATAATCGCACCATGCTCGATACTTCTTGTGCTGGCTCTTTTATGATGAAGACTATTGGATTTAGATGGGATTTATTGGATAGAATTAAACGCAACTCTGAAGATTGGGACCTCGACAATGGTAAGGAGTCAGGTATGACACCTAAGTTTGATTGTGTTAAATCTTTTATGGATACCGATATTTTCCATAAGTTTAGCAATACATATGGACTTGATTTTAAGATAGTAGCTTCTTTCTGTGAATCTTTTGCTACTTATGTTGATCTCCCTAAGGAGAAGTGGTTTAAATATCATCCTCCCATAGAAGTAAAAGTATCTGCACCTATTAAAGTTGAAGAAAAGACTGTCACTTAAAATGATCCTATTGTTCCTACTTGTTATGTTGAGAAACCACCTTTCCCTGTTAGGATAAAGGATCACGCTAAAGCTTCAACTGTGGTTCGTAAAAGCAATATTAAAACATATACACCTCCTGAGCAAGTTAAAGTAGAACCTAATATTGCTATTGTTAAAGATCTCTTGTGTGATAATATAGATGGGCATGTTATTTACTTCTGTAATGAAACTACTAGAATTGCTAAACCCCGTGATACAGATAAACCTAGACCTGTGGTAGGCATGCCTGTTATTTCTGTTAAAATAGGAGATCATTGTTATCATGGCTTATGTGATATGGGTGCTAGTGCTAGTGCAATACCTATTGACTTATACAAAGAAATTATGCATGACATTGCACCTGTTGAGTTAGAAGAAATTGATGTTACTATTAAACTTGCTAATAGAGATACTATTTCACCAATGGGAGTTGTTAGAGATGTTGAAGTCTTGTGTGGGAAAACTAAATATCGTGCTGATTTTCTTGTTCTTGGTTCCCCACAAGATAGCTTTTGTCCCATTATATTTGGTAGACCCTTCTTAAATACTGTTAATGCTACCATAGATTGCACAAGGGATGTTGTTACCGTTGGCTTAGATGATATGACTCATGAGTTTAATTTCTCTAAATTTAGTAAACAACACCGTGAAGAAGAATTGCCTAGTAAGGATGAAATTATTGGTCTTGCTTCTATTGCCGTAAGTCCTAGTGATCCTTTAGAACAATATTTGCTAGACCATGATAATTATATGTTTATGAATGAAAGAAGGGAAATAGATGAAGTATTCTTTAAATATGAACCTATGCTGAAACACAATTTGCCTATTAAAATCCTAGGGGATCCCCCTCCACCTAAGGGTGATCCCGTGTTTGAGCTTAAACCATTGCCTGATAATCTTAAATATTCTTATCTTGATGAAAAGAAGATATATCCTGTTATTATTAGTGCTAACCTTTCAGAGCATGAAGAAGAAAGATCATTGAAAACTCTGAAGAAGCACCGTGCTGCTATTGGATATACTCTTGATGATCTTAAGGGCATTAGTCCCACTCTATGTCAACATAAAATAAATTTGGAAGCAGATGCCAAACCAGTTCATGATCCTCAACGACGTCTAAATCCTAAAATGAAAGAAATGGTAAGAAAAGAAATACTAAAGCTTCTTGAGGCAGCTATAATTTATCCCATTGCTAATAGTCAGTGGGTAAGTCATGTTCATTGTGTCCCTAAGAAGGGAGGTATTACTACTGTTCCTAATGATAGAGATGAATTGATTCCACAAAGAATTATTACAGGTTATAGGATGGTAATTGATTTCCGCAAATTAAATAAGGCTACTCAGAAAGATCATTACCCCTTACCTTTTATCGATCAAATGCTAGAAAGATTATGCAAACATACACATTACTGCTTTCTAGATGGTTATTCTGGTTTCTCTCAAATACCTGTGTCGGCTAAAGATCAATCAAAGACTACTTTTACATGCCCTTTTGGTACTTTTGCTTATAGACGTATGCCTTTTGGTTTATGTAATGCACCTGTTACCTTTCAAAGATGCATGATGGCTATATTCTCTGACTTTTGTGAAAAGATTTGTGAGGTTTTCACGGATGACTTTTCCGTCTATGGATCTTCTTTTGATGATTTCTTGAGCAATCTTGATCAAGTTTTGCAGAGATGTGAAGAAACTAATGTTGTCTTGAATTGGGAAAGTGCCACTTTATGGTTAATGAAGGTATTGTCTTGGGGCATAAAGTTTCTGAAAGAGGTATTGGAGTTGATAAAGCCAAGGTTGATGCTATTGAAATGATACCATGTCCCAAGGACATCAAAGGTATAAGAAGTTTCCTTGGTCACGTCGGATTTTATAGGAGGTTCATTAAGGACTTCTCAAAAATTTCTCGGCCCCTGACTAATTTATTACAAAAAGATATACCATTTATCTTTGATGATATTGTGTAGAAGCATTTGAAATACTTAAGAAAGCATTAGTCTCTGCACCTATTGTTTAGCCACCTGATTGAAATTTACACTTTGAAATTATGTGTGATGCTAGCGATTATGTTGTAGGCGCTATTCTAGGGCAAAGAGTTGATAAGAAATTAAATGTTATCCATTATGCTAGTAAGACTCTAGACAATGCTTAAATAAATTATGCTACTACTGAAAAAGAAATTCTAGCAGTTGTATTTGCTTGTGATAAGTTCAGACCTTATATTGTTTCTAAAGTAACTATCCACACTGATCATGCTGCTATTAAATATCTTATGGAGAAGAAAGATGCTAAACCTAGACTTATTAGATGGGTTCTCTTACTACAAGAATTTGATATGCATATTGTTGATAGAAAAGGAGCTGAGAACCCTGTTGTAGACAACTTATCTAGGTTAGGGAATGTTCTTGATGACCCACTACCTATTGATGATAGCTTTCCCGATGAACAATTAAATGTCATAAGTACTTCTCGTAGTACCCCTTGGTATGCTGATTATGCTAATTACATAGTTGCTAAATTTATACCACCTAGCTTCACATACCAACAAAAGAAAAAGTTCTTCTATGATTTGAGACATTACTTTTGGGATGACCCACATCTTTATAAAGAAGGAGTAGATGGTGTTATTAGACGTTGTTTACCTGAGCATGAACAGGAACAAATCCTACGCAAGTGCCACTCCGAAATGTATGGAGGACACCACACGGGAGATAGAACTCCACATAAGGTATTGCAATCTGGTTTTTATTGGCCTACTCTCTTCAAGGATGCTCGTAAGTTTGTCCTATCTTGTGATGAATGTCAAAGAATTGGTAATATTAGTAGACGTCATGAAATGCCTATGAATTATTCACTTGTTATTGAACCGTTTGATGTTTGGGGATTTGATTATATGGGACCTTTTCCTGCCTCTAATAGATATACACATATTTTAGTTGTTGTTGATTACGTTACTAAGTGGGTAGAAGCTATTCCAACTAGTAGTGCTGATCATAACACTTCTCTTAAAATTCTTAAAGAAGTTATTTTTCTGAGGTTTGGAGTCCCTAGATATTTAATGACTGATGGTGGTTCACATTTTATTCATGGTGCTTTCCATAAAATGCTTGCTAAATATGACGTCAATCATAGAATTGCATCTCCGTATCACCCATAGTCTTGTGGTCAAGTAGAATTGAGTAATAGAGAACTCAAATTAATTTTGCAAAAGACTGTCAATAGGTCTAGTAAGAATTGGTCCAAGAAACTTGATGATGCATTATGGGCCTATAGAACTGCATATAAAAATCCTATTTGTATGTCTCCATATAAGATGGTATATGGAAAAGCATGTCACTTACCTCTCGAACTAGAACATAAGGCATATTGGGCTATTAAAGAGCTCAACTATGATTTCAAACTTGTCGGTGAAAAGAGGTTATTTGATATTAGCTCACTTGATGAATGGAGAACCCAAGCCTATGAAAATGCCAAGTTGTTTAAAGAAAAGGTTAAAAGATGGCATGACAAAAGGATACAAAAGCGTGAGTTTAATGTAGGTGATTATGTATTGCTATACAACTCTCATTTAAGATTTTTTGCAGGAAAACTTCTCTCTAAATGGGAAGGCCCCTATGTTATCGAGGAGGTTTATTGTTCCGGTGCCATAAAAATCAACAACTTCGAAGGCACAAATCCGAAGGTGGTAAACGGTCAGAGAATTAAACATTATATCTCAGGTAATCCCATAAATTTTGAAACCAATATTATTGAAACCGTAACCCCGGAGGAATACATAAGGGACACCTTCCAAAATGTTTCAGAATCCGAAAAGGAATAGGTATGTGGTACGGTAAGTAAACCGACTCCAAAACAATTTTAAGGCAATATTTCTCTGTTTTGGAATATTTAGAAAAATAGAAAATTAAGTAGCAGTCCGGGAAGGATACGAGGGCCCCATGAGGGTGGAGGGTGCGTCCTACCCCCCTGGGCGCGCCCCCTACCTCGTGAGCACCTCGTGTGCCTTTCGGACTCCATTTTCTTGCACGATACGTATTTTGGTCGGTAAAAATTCACTATATATTCTCCCGAAGGTTTTGACTCCCGTATCATGCAAATATTCTATGTTCTTGTTTCGAGCTATTTTTCTAACAGATCTAGATTATCATGACGTCCCCAAGTGCTTCCAATGACAAGTTCTTCGAGAAGGTCATCAACCCTTACCTCGCGGAGGTGCTGCGACACCCTCAAACCATTGAGATGCGTGATGGGTTGCTGCACATCTGCGATGCTGAGGGACCGAAGGAAACTGGAAGCGTGGAGACAAGGCTCGAAGCAATGGAGCAACAAGTTTTCAAGTGTCAGGGGATGGTGGAGCGTGGAAACAACGCTAGCCACACGATGCTCGCAGAGTTCACTAACAACTACAAGCCAGATGCCAAGAACACCGAGGAGGCCATCTTCAAGCTACATGAGAAGATCGAGCACCTCCAAGCCCAAATCTATGACCTGCAGAACCAAAACTGTGAGTATGAATATAGATTCAAAAGAATGAGTTTGGCTGCATATTCGAGGATTCCGGAGACTCGATCATCCTTCTATGATGGTGAACCTATGCCTTGGAAGATGGATGACAAGCCCGCATCATCAACAACACCTCCACCTTCTTCACCAACCAAGGAGATATAATAACATGGGTATGGGCACTCCCCTTGGCAACTGCCAAGCTTGGGGGAGGTGCCCCAGTATCGTATCACAATCACAATTCCTATCTTTAACGTTTTCCTTAGTTCGATCCTATTAGTAGTATTTTGATCTAGTAGAATAAAGTTTATGTCATGATCTAGTTGTGAGTTTTGCTTTATTATCCTTCTATGTAATCGAGTTCGTGAGCTATATAATAAAGATTAGTGTTAAGTCAAGGGCTTGATTTTGTTGCTATGATCCTGGGTGAATAAAAGAAAAGAGAAAAAGAATAAGAAGAAACGAAAGTTCATATTTATCTTATTGATAGTAATGACTTCACATAGAAAGAGTGTGATGATTAAAAGTTGTTGGGAGTTGGCAGACATAGCTTTGGTCATCGTTGCAATTAATAGGAAGTAATAAGGAAAGAGAGGTTTCACATATAAATATACTATTATTGACATCTTTTACGATTGGGAGCACTCATCAAAATATGACATGCTAAAGAGTTGACGTTGGACAAGGAAGACAACGTAATGTGTTATATTTTCTTATATCTGAGATAAAGTATGTTGTCATGGATCATCCAACATGTTGAGCTTGCCTTCCCCTCATGCTAGCCAAATTCTCAGCACCAAGTGGAGATACTACTTGTGCTTCCAAATACCCATAAACCAGTTTTGCCATGAGAGTTCACCATATCTACCTATGGATTGAGTAAGATCCTTCAAGTAAGTTGTCATCGGTGCAAAGCAATAAAAATTGCTCTAAATATGTATGATTAGTGTGGGAGAAATAAGCTTTATACGATATTGTGATGTGGAAGTAATAAAAGTGACGGACTGCATAATAAAGGTTCATATCACAAGGGGCAATATAAAGTGACGTTCTTTCGCATTAAGATTTTGTGCATCCAACCATAAAAGCGCATGGCAACCTCTGCTTCCCTCTGCGAAGGGCCTATCTTTTATTATTATCTTCTACCTTATGCAAGTGTCATGGTGATCTTCACCTCTCCCTTTTTCATTTTATCCTTTGGCAAGCCCAACATGTTGGAAAGAACCTGATATATATATATCTAATTGGATGTAGTGGGGCATGAGTTATTATTGTTGACATTACCCTCGAGTTAAAAAGGTTGTGGGGCGAAACTATAAGCCCCTATCTTTCTCTGTGTCCGATTAAAACTCCGTAACCACAAGTATTGCGCGAGTGTTAGCAATTACAAAGGACTAGATGATAGTTGAGTATGTGGACTTTCTTTTTAGCTCTGACATAGACTCTTTCTGATGTTATGATAAATTGCAATTGCTTCAATGACTGAGGTTATAGTTTGTTGGTTCTCAATAAGGTTTCCGATTCATACTTTTGCAATGTGAATAGATCATCACTTGAACATAAGTAATCATATGACAATATTTATATAAGTTGCTTCTCTAAGAATGATCATGATGCCCTCATGTCCGTATTTTATTTTTATCGACACCTTCATCTCTAAACATGTGGGCATATTTTTCGATTTCGGCTTTTGCTTGAGGACAAGCGAGGTTTATGCTTGGGAGAGTTGATACGTCCACTTTGCATCGTGCTTTTATATCGATATTTATTGCATTATGGGATGTTATTTCACATTATGTCACAATACTTATGGCTATTCTCTCTTATTTTAGAAGGTTTACATAAGGAAGGAGAATGCCGGCAGCTGGAATTCTGGGCTGGAAAGGGAGCTAATATTAGAGATCTATTCTGCACAACTCCAAAAGTCCTGAAACTCCACGGAATACCTTATAATAAATAATGAAAAATCCTCGCCAAAGATGAAGACCAGGGGGCCCACACCCTTTCCACAAGGGTGGGGGCGCGCCCCCTACCTCGTGGGCCCCCTGGTGGCTCTCCGATGACCATCTTCTCCCATATGAAGTCTTTCATCGAGAAAAAAATAAGAAGCAACCTTTCGGGATGAAACTCCGCCACCACGAGGCGGAACCTTGGCGGATCCAATTTAGAGCTTCGGCAGAGCTGTTCCGCCGGGGAAACGTCCCTCCCGAAGGGGGAAATCATCGTCATTGTCATCACCAACGCTCCTCTCATCGGGAGAGGGCAATCTCCATCAACATCTTCACCAACACCATCTCATCTCAAAACCCTAGTTCATCTCTTGTATCCAATTCTTGTCTCCAAGTTCGGGATTGGTGCTAGTAGGTTGCTAGTAGTGTTAATTACTCCTTGTAGTTGATGCTAGTTGGTTTAATTGGTGGAAGATCATATGTTCAGATCCTTTACGCATACTATTACCCCTCTGATTATGAACATGAATATGCTTTGTGAGTAGTTACGTTTGTTCCTAAGGATAAGGGAGAAGTCTTGCTATTAGTAGTCATGTGAATTTGGTATTCGTTCGATATTTTGATAAGATGTATGTTGTCTAGCCTCTAGTGGTGTTATGTGAACGTCGACTACATAACACTTCACCATTATTCGGGCCTAGAGGAAGGCATTGGGAAGTAATAAGTAGATGATGGGTTGCTAGAGTGACAGAAGCTTAAACCCTAGTTTATGCGTTGCTTCGTAAGGGGCTGATTCGGATCCATATGTTTCATGCTATGGTTAGGCTTACCTTAATAATTTTGTTGTAGTTGCGGATGCTTGCAATAGAGGTTAATCATAAGTTGGATGCTTGTTCAAGTAAGAACAACACCCAAGCACCGGTCCACCCACATTTCAAATTATCAAAGTACCGAACGTGAATCATATGATGAAAACTAGCTTGACGATATTCCCATGTGTCCTCGGCAGCGCTTTTCCTTATATAAGAGTTTGTCCAGGCTTGTCCTTTGCTAGAAAAAGGATTGGGCCACCTTGCTGCACTTTATTTACTTTTGTTACTTGTTGCTCGTTACAAATTATCTCATCACAAAACTATGTGTTACCACTTATTTCAGTACTTGCAGAGAATACCTTGCTGAAAACCGCTTATCATTTCCTTCTGCTCCTCGTTGGGTTTGACACTCTTACTTATCGAAAGGACTACGATAGATCCCCTATACTTGTGGGTCATCAGTGGTCGGACTAAGCGGAGGCAAGGGGATGGACGACGCCGGCAGCGGCCACCAGGCCAGTTTGTTCCAGAGGCTTCCTTTTTTAACTGCTCAACAATGAGGTTGTTGGAGATAAGGATGAACGAGGGAAGACCTTGTCTGCAAATGTGGAGAGAGGTGCGGGTATCTTTTAGTTTAATTTCCATCCATCAAATATAGATCGGACGGTCTATTGCAAGATGGCACGCATACCATCAACACCAACTCAGTTTTTTTATAAGAGAAGAAATATAAGTATGGAGATACAAACGTATTATCAATACTTGTTTTCGTAAACTAGGATCAACATGTGTAAAACAAAGGTTTTCCCGTCACCGATAAGGAGGGGGGGACGGTGGCACGCTTTCGGCTTGCTCTAGTCCTAGTAGTCATACTAGGTGGTCTACGCACATGTAGATTTTTTTTTTCACGTCTCGTGTTCGCCGTACTGCCATGACTATTGATGAATAGACGGTAAGTTATTCACGGGGAAACCCTTGTTGAGTGTGTTTGTGTGTGTGTGTGTGAGAGAGAGAGTGTGTGTGTGTGTGTGTGTGCGTGTGTGATATTTCTAGAGACTGAGGCAATGATAAGAGATTATTTGTGTCTATGTGTGAGGAGGATAGAGAGAGACATGTACATGGGGCTTCGTGTTGTGTAATGTGGAGACACATAGACATAATTAGAGAGTGAGTGTGTGAGATACACATGCGGACATGGGGAGAGATGTGTGAGTTAGAGTGTCGGTGTACAAAAGTAGGGGCTCTCCTTTTGACCACTTTACTTGTGCACGGGCAGTCAAAACCATGTGCCGCGGCCGCACTTAGTAGGGCAGAGGAGGGAAGCCGGAGAGAAGCCGAAGCACAAGACAACCAAGGCGACGCTAAGACCAGAAGCGCAGGAGGGCAAGAGGGCGAGGTGGACTCCCTCAGCAAGGTCCTTGCCTAGGCGGCCCCCCACAGCCCCGGCAAGAGCCTTCCCGGGGCAACTTGCCCGGCGCCAGCAGAGCGAGCCACCCTTGAGCCCAAAGGTTCCGAGCGCCGTCAACAACTGCATTGGGACCAGGGCTCGGAAGGCTCCTCTATGGTGGCATGCAAATCTTCATCAAGATCATAAACATAGGATCAGATGAGGATTAGAAGACGACGACCTTTGGTGGGATCCTAGCCGAGGAAATCCACAAGACCCCCGGCAAGACCCTTGCCGAGGATGACAATAACGTCGCGAAAATACCCTTGCTGGGCCGCCGGCAAGACCCATGCCGAGGGTATCAGCAGGGCCACTGCCAGGCCCGCACCAGCCAAGACTCCGCCACCGTTCGCATGCAGCTGCCAGCCCAACCACCTGGGTAGGCACCTACGTGGCAGCATGCAGCTTCTAGGCCAAATCAGCAAGCACCTGCATGGCGGCATGCAGATCTTCATGAAGGGCCTACCACCGTGCCACCCCAGTTGCCTGCCTGCCTACATGGCGCTGCATCCATCGCTGGTCTGGGCGCGTGTCGAAGCGAGGTGAAGCGGCGACGTATGGGATGGGCCTCGTTCCCGTCCCCGATAAAGCTAATGGACACCTACGTAGCACATTTAATGCACATTGTCCCATAATGCAGTGCGATAAGATCGCACACTGTAGGCCTTTCCACCTCCTGTGTGCCAAAAGCTTTCAAACATCTCGCTCACATCGAAATATCTCGCGCCTGAAAGGTTAGCTCTACGATATTCCTTTTTTTACCCCTGCCATATGAACGGAAAAGGGCTCCTTTGGTAACTCCATTGTTTTCCCCTGTTTGCCCCCAACATTCTTCCCCAGAGCCCCTCCCCTTCCCCTCCCCGACTGCCCCCCCCAACCACGGCAATCCGCGAATCTAGTCCTCCGCCGTAGCAGTGGACCTCACACCCAACTAGATCTACCTTCCACACCTTGGAACCCCCAACTACCAACTCACCACTTGATAGAGGCAAAGGTGTCCCGATGTTTCGATGAGATGGTGGCTATCGTTTTCTGTGGGAGTCGACCTTGACGATCCGACTACGAACGTGCGAGACGTCGCGCCTTAGCAATCGCTAAACCAACTTCCGAGGGGTTATTGACCACGCCGGAGCACGATCAACCTGACCACGAGGGCCTGTTTCCTGCGAGCAAATGAAGAACAAGCAAGAAACTGAGATTGCAATCTGGATATTGCGAATATAAGATGAAAGCTTTATTGATCAAGGTGGGGTTCTGTGACGTCTTGGTCTGGTCGTTGGACACAAACGAAGTACAAGAAGTTGCAGCTAGGGCGAACTTTTAATCTAAAAAAAACCCAAAGTCTAAACGACGCCCTAAGGGCTGTATATATGGAGGAAGAGGGGGAATTTCGTGGCCCTTGAGGGTGGGGTCCGAAACCAACCCTAACTCTTGTTTCCCCACACATACGGACTCTAAAAATAGCCTATACTTAAGTATTTCGAAATTACATGGGCCTGGCCCATTAATAAGGTGACGCAGCACCTAGAATAGCCTATGGACGAATATTATGAAGTGGCATCTTGTATATTTCGTCCAAGGCTTCATGCACTCCTTATGGCGGCTTCAAAGTCCTGAAATCATCACTTGTAACTCCGTTCTTGATCCCCTTGCGCATGCCATCAACTCCATGCGTGTTCTTGCTCCAATGTTCATCCTTCTCCAAGCTAGGCCCTTCATTTGAAAGCAAAACAAATGTATCCAATTTAGGCAGCATCATAATCTCATGAACATTAGAATCATTACCAAGAAACGAAAGTACCTGGTAATTTAATTGGCGTGCGCGAGCTCTAGTAATTGGTCCAGTATATGTAACAGTAGGGGCTGTGGGTGTAACAATGGTATTGATGTCCTCATCATCCTCCCCTTCTTGAAATGAAGTCGTCCTCGACGGAAGGTCATCTTCCTCACCCAAATAAGGCTTCAAATCTGCAATGTTAAAAGTGGGACTAACCCCAAAATCTGCAGGTAGCTCAAGTTTATATGCATTATCATTTATTTTCTCTAAAACCTTAAAAGGACCATCAGCACGTGGCATTAGCTTTGATTTGCACAGATTAGGAAATCTATCTTTACGCAAATGTAACCAAACAAGATCTCCAGGTGCAAACACAACATGTTTTCTACCCTTATCTCCAGCAAGTTTATATTTAGCATTCATACGCTCAATGTTTTCCTTAGTTAACTCATGCATTTTTAAAATCAATTCAGAACGTTCTTTAGCATCAAAATTAACCTTCTCCGAAGATGGAAGAGGCAACAAATCAATAGGTGCACGAGGTAGGAAACCATACACAATTTCAAAAGGGCACATCTTAGTAGTAGAATGCAATGAACGATTATAAGCAAATTCAATATGTGGCAAGCATTCTTCCCACATTTTCTTGTTATTCTTCAAAACAGCCCTAAGTATAGTAGACAATGTTCTATTGACTACTTCAGTTTGTCCATCAGTTTGGGGGTGACAAGTAGTACTAAAAAGCAGCTTAGTCCCCAACTTAGCCCATAAACATCTCCAAAAGTGGCTAAGAAATTTAGTATCACGATCTGAAACAATAGTATTTGGCACACCATGTAAGCGAATAATTTCACGAAAGAACAAATCAGCAACATTAACAGCATCATCGCTTTTATGACATGGTATAAAGTGTGCTATTTTCGAGAACCTATCCGCGACAACAAATATGCTATCCCTCCCCTTCTTTGTTCTAGGTAAACCTAAAACAAAGTCCATAGATATATCCTCCCAAGGAACACTAGGTACAGGCAAAGGCATATATAAACCATGAGGATTGAGTCGTGACTTAGCTCTTTGACATGTAGTGCAGCGAGCAACAAAACGCTCAACATCCCGTCTCATCTTTGGCCAAAAGAAATGTGTAGCAAGTATATCCTCCGTCTTCTTGACGCCAAAGTGTCCCATTAATCCTCCTCCATGCGCCTCCTGCAACAACAAAAGACGAACGGAGCTAGCTGGAATGCATAGCTTGTTAGCACGAAACACAAATCCATCGTTAAGAACGAACTTGTTCCAAGTTCTCCCTTCCTTACAATTCTGCAATACATCTTTAAATTCAGCATCATTAACATATTGATCCTTGATGGTCTCCAAACCAAATATTTTAAAGTCAAGTTGTGAAAGCATAGTATAACGACGAGACAAGGCATCAGCAATAACATATTCTTTACCCTTCTTGTGTTTAATCACATAAGGGAAAGTCTCAATGAATTCAACCCATTTAGCATGTCTACGGTTCAGTTTTGCTTGACTTTTAATGTGTTTCAAAGATTCATGATCAGAATGTATAACAAATTCCTTGGGCCATAAATAATGTTGCCATGTTTCTAAGGTCCGAACAAGAGCATATAATTCTTTATCATAAGTAGAATAGTTCAGACTAGGCCCACTTAATTTTTCAGAAAAGTATGCAACAGGTTTTCCATCTTGTAATAACACACCTCCTAATCCAATTCCACTAGCATCACATTCAAGCTCAAAAGTCTTATTGAAATTAGGAAGTTGGAGTAAAGGAGCATGTGTCAACTTATCTTTCAATACCATGAAGGCTTCTTCCTGTGCGGTACCCCAAACAAAAGGCACATCCTTCTTTGTAAGCTCGTTGAGAGGTGCAGCAATGGTGCTGAAATCTCTCACAAAACGCCTATAGAAACCAGCGAGGCCAAGGAAACTCCTCACTTGTGTGACCGTTTTGGGCTGCGGCCAACTCTCAATAGCTTCAATCTTGGCTTTATCAACTTCAATTCCCTGTGGAGTAACAACATAGCCAAGAAAAGATACTCGGTCGGTGCAAAAGGTGCACTTTCCAAGGTTTCCAAACAAACGTGCATCACGTAGAGCAATAAAAACAGCACGTAAATGTTCCAAATGTTCCTCCAAAGATTTGCTATAAATCAATATGTCATCAAAGTAAACTACCACAAATCGTCCAATGAAAGCACGTAAAACTTCGTTCATTAACCTCA
The DNA here is from genome assembly GCF_056163025.1 of Triticum urartu. Classification (NCBI taxonomy): domain Eukaryota; kingdom Viridiplantae; phylum Streptophyta; class Magnoliopsida; order Poales; family Poaceae; genus Triticum; species Triticum urartu. The sequence continues at coordinate 248,301,102 of NC_141876.1, read as the reverse complement.
TGAAAGTACTAGGTGCATTAGTTAACCCAAAAGGCATGACTAACCACTCATATAATCCAAACTTAGTTTTAAATGCTGTTTTCCATTCATCACCCAATTTCATACGAATTTGATGGTATCCACTACGCAAATCAACTTTGGAGAATATTGTAGAGCCACTCAATTCATCAAGCATATCATCTAGCCTAGGAATAGGATGACGATAACGAATAGTAATATTATTAATGCCTCTACAATCAACGCACATACGCGACGTACCATCCTTTTTCGGCACTAAAATGATAGGAACAGCACAAGGACTAAGGGATTCGCGTATATAACCTTTGTCGAGCAGTTCTTGTACTTGACGCATAATCTCCTTCGTCTCCTCTGGATTGGTACGGTATGGTGCACAGTTGGGTAGCGAAGCACCGGGAATTAAGTCAATTTGATGCTCAATCCCTCGAATAGGTGGTAATCCCGGTGGCACGTCTTGTGGAAAGACGTCAGCGAACTCCTGCAAAATGTTAGTGACAGCAGGGGGCAAAGAGGAAGGCATGTCCTCGAATGAAAATAATGCCTCTTTGGACACAAAAGCATAGCAACCAGATTTGCTAAAATCTAGATCATCAATATCAGATTTGGTGGCAAGTAAACATGCACTTTTCAATTTAATTTCAGAAGCAACACTAGATTGTTTATTATTATTAGGTTGCATTTGTTGCTCAAATTCTTTTGCCACAATCTGATTTTCACTCTTAGTTTTCTCCTGTTTTGCTTTATTAGCTCTATTAATATCATCTTTCAAAATGGAATCAGGAGTCATAGGAAGCAAAGTAATATTTTTATCCTTATGAACAAGAGTATACTGATTGTTTCTACCATGGTGAATAGAAATTTTATCAAATTACCATGGTCTACCAAGTAATAAGGAACATGCTTGCATAGGTACCACATCACAATCAACATAATCAGCATATGTAGAGATACTAAAATGCACACGAACAGTACGTGTTACCTTAACCTTGCCGCTGTTGTTGAACCATTGGATGTAGTAAGGATGTGGATGTGGTCTTGTGGTGAGAGATAGCTTCTCCACCATCTCGATGCTAGCCAAGTTGTTGCAACTCCCTCCATCTATGATCACGCGAACAGAACGTTCCTTCACAACTCCCTTTGTATGGAACAGATTATGCCTCTGATTTTGCTCAGCTTGTGTAACCTGCACACTCAAAACACGTTGAGCAACTAAACATTCATACCTGTCAGCATCTTCAGGAGCCATGTATTGCGTCTCATGATCAGAATCGTCTCCACCGTGTTCGTCACGTGTAATAAGAGCCAAAGTCTCCTCATCATAGTCACTAGCGGACTCGTACCCACCATCCTCAGTAACAATCATCACACGCTTAGATGGGCATTCTCTTGCATAATGACCTCCACCCTTGCAACATCGACAAATAATATCATGTGTTTGCCCTGTTGATGCCATGGATGAAGAAGAGCTCTTTGCAGGCCCAGAAGGTGTGCTCTTGGCAGATAGTGGTGATTGTGCCTGCTTTATTGTATCATGGTTGGAGGTGGCAGCCGACGGAGGCGCCGGTGTAGCAGAACGTGTGGAAGTAGATGATGCACGTGGTGTCCATGAAGAAGGTCGACCTGCAGAAAAGTTAGTCCGCGCCAATGCCTGTCGATCCTGCACTTCACGTTCAGCTTTACAAGCAAGATGGAATAAACGAGTGATATTAGTATACTCCTTATACTCTAGAATCGTCTGAATCTCTCTATTTAATCCACCCATAAAACGTGCAAGCATAGCTTCATTCTCCTCAACAATACCACATCTAATCATGCCAGTTTGTAATTCCTGATAATATTCCTCTACAGAATTTTTTCCCTGTCTTAAGCGCTGCAATTTTTGAAGTAATTCACGTTGATAATATGGTGGAACCCAACGAGTACGCATAGCAGTTTTCAAAGCAGCCCAAGTAGCAGGAATGGGATATAATCTACAATGCTCAGACCACCAAACACATGCAAAACTACTGAATGCACAAACAGCAGCAGGAACACGTCTCTCCTCGGGATATTGTAAACATGTAAATCATTGTTCAGTTTCTAACTCCCAAGTAAGATATATATCAGGAACATATCTACCCTCAAATGGTGGAATATTCAATTTTAGTTTAGGGAGATGGTCATGATCTCGTACCTGAGGGTGAGCCCTACCATTGCCAGTATTTGCATGTGGACGACCTGATGGTTGCTGTTCTGGTGGTGGCACGTAGTTCTGATTTTGATCAACCTCATCCTCGTAATCGCCAGCAAAATCATCCTCCTCCGCATCAGCAGTAGGAGCCACAGAAGTAGCAACAGCAGCACCAACAGTTTGGCCAGGTGCAAGAGGGAGACGGCTCGCTCGGCGGAGGGCTGTTTCACGATGTGTAGGTCGTCGTCGTTGTTGTTGTTGTAGAGGTGCGTTAGGTGCAACCGGTGGTGGTGGTGGAAGACGCGCGAGCAATTCATTAAACCTATTATCGAGCTTTGTTTCGAACGTCTTCTCCATGTCATCTATCTTCTCCATGGCCTCTTCAAATCTGTTTAGCACATCCTGCACCTGTCCATTCATCATTTGCTGAAATTTATCATGCAACTCCTGATTCGTCATGTTCTCCCAGTCAGTCTCGTCGGCTTGTGATCCTGCCATGGTTAGCAACAATACAAAACACACAAGAATATGATCCTACAGAATACTAACAAGAGGTGTTGGTGGCGGGTGTCACAAATCCGTCAAGCAAATCTCAAATTCTTACCAGTTCTTACCCAGCAGCAGGCGGTGATCGGCAACCGTTGTAGTCAAAACTCTCAAAAGCTTGGATAGAGCGATTGCCAGGGAGAGTCAAACGCACGATGTAGAGGTATGTGGAGCTGGGAAGGCTTATAGTATGGTAGCAAAAAGGGTCAGCAATAATCAATTCAGAGATGCAAAGTTGAATAAACGCTCAACGACGGTACTGTGCTGGTCCTAGGCTAGACCGTGCTAGAGACACGAGCCTAGAACACTAACAAAATCACGGCGCTGCACGTAAATAAGGGAAAAGCACACTCTGGAACTTTTATTTTTTCGCTTTTTTTTGCGCTCCTCTTTTTTTTGCGAAAAGTTACTATAATGGCGAGTGTCTCAAAACTCTTCCCTCGTCAAACTGATAGGATGGGCACGAAATTTTTTTTTCACTTTTTTTTCGGAAATCAGGGCAGCGACGACGAAAAAGTGCGACAAAAAATCACTATGATGGCACGTGGCTCAAAAGACTCAGAAAAACCTAAAAATAGGATAGGGAAAAAATATTTTTGCCCGTGAAAATTTTGGCCTAAAAACTGCCCGGGGGTCTCCAGACTTTTTTTTTCCGAGACCTACGCAGGCAAGGAAACACGAATCGGAATTGAGATTGATCTCAAGAACAAACCTAATATGAGAAGAACTCGGATTTGTGGTGGATATATGGTTACAGATTGGTGGTGGTATATGGATACAGATTGGTGGTGGTATATGGATACGGATTGGTGGTGGTATATGGATACAGATTCAGAACGGTGGCGGATAAGCAATGGTGGTAGATGGGCGATGATGATGGTGCGGCGGCGGCGTGACAACTTATGACCAGAACTCGAAACTCTAAAAGACTAGACTCTAAGACCAGCAACTTGACACGACGATGCAACCGCAAATTCAACAAAACAAAAACCCTAAAAAGATTATGCAAAGGCTCAGATTGGTTCGGATATGATGAACTAACCCTAATTTTTTTTGTGGCTTTTTCGTGGACTGTAGGTATGAAGAACAGACTCGATCTAATCTACGAAAAACTGTAAAAATCTCACCGAGCAACCTGGAAATCTGATACCACTTGATAGAGGCAAAGGTGTCCCGATGTTTCGATGAGATGGTGGCTATCGTTTTCTGTGGGAGTCGACCTTTACGATTCGACTACGAACGTGCGAGACGTCGCGCCTTAGCAATCGCTAAACCAACTTCCGAGGGGTTATTGACCACGCCGGAGCATGATCAACCTGACCACGAGGGCCTGTTTCCTGCGAGCAAACGAAGAACAAGCAAGAAACTGAGATTGCAATCTGGATATTGCGAATATAAGATGAAAGCTTTATTGATCAAGGTGGGGTTCTGTGATGTCTTGATCTGGTCGTTGGACACAAACGAAGTACAAGAAGTTGCAGCTAGGGCGAACTTTTAATGTAAACAAAACCCAAAGTCTAAACGACGCCCTAAGGGCTGTATATATGGAGGAAGAGGGGGGAATTTCGTGGCCCTTGAGGGTGGGGTCCGAAACCAACCCTAACTCTTGTTTCCCCACACATACGGACTCTAAAAATAGCCTATACTTAAGTATTTCGAAATTACATGGGCTTGGCCCATTAATAAGGTGACGCAGCACCTAGAATAGCCTATGGACGAATATTATGAAGTGGCATCTTGTATATTTCGTCCAAGGCTTCATGCACTCCTTATGGCGGCTTCAAAGTCCTGAAATCATCACTTGTAACTCCGTTCTTGATCCCCTTGCGCATGCCATCAACTCCATGCGTGTTCTTGCTCCAATGTTCATCCTTCTCCAAGCTAGGCCCTTCATTTGAAAGCAAAACAAATGTATCCAATTTAGGCAGCATCATAATCTCATGAACATTAGAATCATTACCAAGAAACGAAAGTACCTGGTAATTTAATTGGCGTGCGCGAGCTCTAGTAATTGGTCCAGTATATGTAACAGTAGGGGCTGTGGGTGTAACAATGGTATTGATGTCCTCATCACCACTTCACCGGAGCCGCTTCACCGACTGGCTTGTCCACCGCTCCAGATCTTCTTGACCGCCATCATGGTCCACCGCACCGGATCTGCTTAACCAGCGCCCACGTCCACCACAGTGTAGGCCCTTCACTGACTCCCTCGTCAGCCCCATCGCTGGCCCTTCATACAAGCCCTCTTCCTCCTCAACAGAGCCACCTCACCGAAAGCACTATACACCGTGCCCGCCGAAGCCTTCATCCACTGCACCGGACCCGCTCCACGAATGCCATATTCAACTCCACCGGCCCTGCTTTACTGACGCCGCAGCCTCATCAGGTTATTTTGATTTGTAGTCCTTTGGTTTTTCTCTTCTTTATCGTGCAACTGTTCACTTACCATGGATGAGCTTTCTTACATGTCGACAGGTGCCGCAACCGAAGCACCGGAGCCAATTCAGCGACGGCGACAGCTGGCCCAAACTCAACCGCAACACGAGCACCATCGATAATCCTTAGCTATAAAGTACCCATACGCCACCGAGAATCAGGTACTATTATCCAACGGCCGGCGCGTAAGTTCACTTTCTTAACATAAACACCACACCTTTCAATTTCTTCAGGGCATCATTCAATTTTTCATGAGACATGTTATTCTACTTGCACCTGTAGGGCCATACTTCTGGCAGTTAACATGTTACATGTGTTAAATTACATACCAGTGCTCATATAGTTAATATGCTTTATCTTTGTCCTAAGTATTACTGTACTTCCTAGATATAACTGCCTACTATTTTACTTTTTATAAGAGAATAAATATAAGTATGGAGATACAAACGTATTATCAATACTTGTTTTCATAAACTAGGATCAACATGTGTAAAACAAAGGTTTTCCCGTCACCGAGAAGGAGGGGGGATGGTGGCACGCTTTCGGCTTGCTCTAGTCCTAGTAGTCATACTAGGTGGTCTACGCACATGTAGATTTTTTTTTCACGTCTCGTGTTCGCCGTACTGCCATGACTATTGATGAATAGACGGTAAGTTATTCACGGGGAAACCCTTGTTGAGTGTGTTTGTGTGTGTGTGAGAGAGAGAGAGAGTGTGTGTGTGTGCGTGTGTGATATTTCTAGAGACTGAGGCAATGATAAGAGATTATTTGTGTCTATGTGTGAGGAGGATAGAGAGAGACATGTACATGGGGCTTCGTGTTGTGTAATGTGGAGAGACATAGACATAATTACAGAGTGAGTGTGGGAGATACACATGCGGACATGGGGAGAGATGTGTGAGTTAGAGTGTCGGTGCACAAAAGTAGGGGCTCTCCTTTTGACCACTTTACTTGTGCACGGGCAGTCAAAACCATGTGCCGCGGCTGCACTTAGTAGGGCAGAGGAGGGAAGCCGGAGAGAAGCCGAAGCACAAGACAACCAAGGTGACGCCAAGACCAGAAGCGCAGGAGGGCAAGAGGGCGAGGTGGACTCCCTCGGCAAGGTCCTTGCCTAGGCGGCCCCCCGCAGCCCCGGCAAGAGCCTTCCCGGGGCAACTTGCCCGGCGCCAGCAGAGCGAGCCACCCTTGAGCCCAAAGGTTCCGAGCGCCGTCAACAACTGCATTGGGACCAGGGCTCGGAAGGCTCCTCTATGGTGGCATGCAAATCTTCGTCAAGATCATAAACAAAGGATCAGATGAGGATTAGAAGACGACGACCTTTGGCGGGATCCTAGCCGAGGAAATCCACAAGACCCCCGGCAAGACCCTTGCCGAGGATGACAACAACGTCGCGGCAATACCCTTGCTGGGCCCCCGGCAAGACCCATGCCGAGGGTATCAGCAGGGCCACTGCCAGGCCTGCACCAGCCAAGACTCCACCACCGTTCGCATGCAGCTGCCAGCCCAACCACCTGGGCAGGCACCTATGTGGCAGCATGCAGCTTCCAGGCCAAATCAGCAAGCACCTGCATGGCGGCATGCAGATCTTCATGAAGGCCCTACCACCGCGCCACCTCAGTTGCCTGCCTTCCTACATGGCGCTGCATCCATCGCTGGTCTGGGCGCGTGTCGAAGCGAGGCGAAGCGGCGACGTATGGGATGGGCCTCGTTCCCGTCCCCGATAAAGCTAATGGACACCTATGTAGCACATTTAATGCACTTTGTCCCATAATGCAATGCGATAAGATCGCGCACTGTAGGCCTTTCCACCTCCTGTGTGCCAAAAGCTTTCAAACTTCCCGCTCACATCGAAATATCTTGCGCCAGAAAGGTTAGCCCTACGATATTCCTTTTTTTACCCCTGCCATATGAACGGAAAAGGGCTCCTTTGGTAACTCCATTGTTTTCCCCTCTTTGCCCCCAACATTCTTCCCCAGAGCCCCTCCCCTTCCCCTCCCCGACTGCCCCCCCCCAACCACGGCAATCCGCAAATCTAGTCCTCCGCCGTAGCAGTGGACCTCACACCAAACTAGATCTACCTTCCACACCTTGGAACCCCCAACTACCAACTCACCACTTCACCGGAGCCGCTTCACCGACTGGCTTGTCCACCGCTCCAGATCTCCTTGACCGCCATCATGGTCCACCGCACCGGATCTGCTTAACCAGCGCCCACGTCCACCACAGTGTAGGCCCTTCACTGACTCCCTCGTCAGCCCCATCGCTGGCCCTTCATACAAGCCCTCTTCCTCCTCAACAGAGCCACCTCACCGAAAGCACTATACACCGTGCCCGCCGAAGCCTTCATCCACTGCACCGAACCCGCTCCACGAACGCCATATTCAACTCCACCGGCCCTGCTTCACTGACGCCGCAGCCTCATCAGGTTATTTTGATTTGTACTCCTTTGGTTTTTCTCTTCTTTATCGTGCAACTGTTCACTTACCATGGATGAGCTTTCTTACATGTCGACAGGTGCCGCAACTGAAGCACCGGAGCCAGTTCAGCGACGGCAACAGCTGGCCCAAACTCAACTGCAACACGAGCACCATCGATGATCCTTAGCTATAAAGTATGACAACGATACCCATACGCCACTGAGAATCAGGTACTATTATCCAATGGCCGGCGCGTACGTTCACTTTCTTAACATAAACACCACACCTTTCAATTTCTTCAGGGCATCATTCAATTTTTCATGAGACATGTTATTCTACTTGCACCTGTAGGGCCATACTTTTGGCCGTTAACATGTTACATGTGTTAAATTACTTACCAGTGCACATATAGTTAATATGCTTTATCTTTGTCCTAAGTATTACTGTACTTCCTAGATATAACTGCCTACTATTTTACTTCTTGCATGCTATATTTATGATAATGGTGTTGCTCTGATGCCACATGTTAGTTCCATCAGACTGCTTCATGTTCTCTATGCTTAATTACACATCAGCAAACTATCATGTGGTTCCGCTGCTTTTTGTTCGTTTTACACTACATTTTCGGATGCTAGCTATTACATCACTACTCCGAGCCTCTGTTCATTACTTTTTTGTGTGTTCTTGATCTTCCGAAGTTGCATGACTAATTTGATGCTTCTATTAATTATGGAGCTGCCAACCCCATCAAGCTAAATATTTGTTCTTTTGGGGCTGGCACCTCGAACAAGCATAAAAATAGAGCGAAGTAGATATATTGTCGTGTAGGCACACACCCTTCTTTCATTAGTTTAGATGAACCATTGATGATCAATTCGAACCAATGCATGTGATTAAAATTAATTTTACCCAAATAGAAGGTGCAGAATAAACTACAACAACTAGATTTGCAACCACGGGATGCTGACGATATCTTGAAAGAACATTGCAACAGCAGCGAGGCTTCACAGCAACATATGTTAAGCTAGTGTGTTTTAGTACATGTGAAATGTAATGCGTGTGAGCTGCTTTCTTGGCTTGTGGCCTCAACCTGTAATCATACAGAATTACAAATACTTCAGTTGTCTGCTTTGCTATATTGCTTGATTTGAATGCTTGTCTGTTACTTGTTAGGCTATACCTGAGTCGGCCAATATGTCAGCAGTGCCTGCTGTACTATCGTAAAAAAATGCATACTTAGTTCATTTGAGTCCTTCACTTTTCCTATGAACTTCATCACAAGGCTGTCTTCGTAGTTTATATGGGGCCACACTGTTAAGTGCTTTCTTAGATTATTTGAACTGCTTAGGTGCCTTGGCAACTTAAATATAACGGTGGTACACTCCCCTTTCAACTAGGGATGTCAACTGGGTCCCGTTTAATCCCGATTAAAGTCCACTAGTGGTATGATAGTTCAAAAGAGTTTTTGTTTTTTGAGGAAAATGAACTAGGGAGCTAGCAAAAACTAACTAGATGGGACTGGCGGATGTCGTTTATTTGCCACTTACGTCCTTAGTTTCATCTTACCATTTTTATTTCTTTTCAGTTGATGCTACTTTGAACCATTTAAATATAGCTTGCATTGCTCGGCAATAATTCGTATGTCGTTTACCATGTAAGCTTACTGCCTAGATCATGTGATAACTACCTCTTACTTATGTACAACCGCATAATCTGTTTGTGGAAGCAGTGCACCATCCATGTTACCAAATGTTAGCAGTTCAGAGGCAACACCGTTGGATAGCAGTCTGAGCATAGATATTATAATTCTTAAGGCTCTACTAGAGGCAGAAAGAGATGGTGTTGCTGCCATGAATGAGTTAATCTTGATCTTGAGGCTAGAAATTATGCAATTAGCTGCACACATTATGCAAGCAACCCAAGAATTGGAGGAAGTAAGAATGCTGCATTTGAAGATGGAGGAGGTCCTGCTGTTTCTGCTATATGAAGCCTAGGGTATTCCCAGTTCTTCTTTAGATACCAGTTTAAATTGTCAATAGATTATTGTACTTGCATGTTGTGTCATGTCTCTCAATGGATTATTTTGTAAGACCCCATATGTTGTCCATGTGTTGCAATGATCCAAATTTTTTAGGCAAGGTAATCCTCAGTACTTGTATGATTGACATAAGGTGAACTGTTTTTCGTGTGAGCACATTGTATTGGATGAAATAACTATTTGACTCAAAGTGTATCAAACCTACAGAATTCGAAGATCAAGGCATTTCTGAATCATAATCATATATAAAGGTGGAATAAATCTTTGTTGTTGTTTTGAAGAAATAAATAACAAAACATGGAATTATCGGTGGATATTCGTAATCGAATACAAATTGGATTTGAATTTAGTTGCCACGGCCCAGGCAAACGTGAATGCTAATTCTCCCAAGTTTTGAACGAAGCGGCTAAACACCCACTATCATTTGTGGGCTACCCGAAGCAAGTGTTAGCGAGATGGAAATTACTGTCTACCCCTGACACTTTGACATTCTTATCGACCGGATTTACACTGCTGTAGATAGGGGTAGAGTAGTAACTTCAATCAGACGTGACAAGACCGCCTCTGAGCCCATTCAGACATGATGGGCGCCAAACGTGGGCGGCAAAACACATTTGATTCAAGCTCGTCCGAAAGACATCTGTATCTCCCTCCATTTCCCCATTGATACACGTTGGGTAGCAAAACAAACTCTCCTTGCCCGAAATCGATGTAGGCAAATATTTTAAATAGGGGCAGATGTGTAACTTCCCTCAGATGTGACAGAACCGCCCTATCTGTCAGCCCCGTTCATACACCATGGGCGCCAACCGTGGGCGGCAAAACACCCTCTCCTCCCCCTAAATCGCTACCGGCAAATATTTGGGAGATGCGAGACCGTCCTATCCTGAACCGACGTAATGTCCGAAATTTTAAATGGGCGATAAGTTCGTAACTTTCCCACATTTCAGACAAGCGTGTCCCAAATTTTGAGATCCCCCTCCCCTACATTTCCCCATTTCGTACACCGTCGGTGCCACAACAACTTCCCCACTTCGGCCGGCCTCCTCCGTCCGCCACCCCATCCTCCACCTTGCAGGAGCCGCTACCCCGTCATCCACTGCAAGAGATGGATGTCTCTCATCCACGGCGCCAGACCAGGATTCTTTCATCGCGTCCTCTCGCTTCATCGGCGCCATCGTCCACCTTGACATTGCCGCTCCTACAACCACCTCGTCCACGGCAACAGGATTTATCCCCCGACCCAGCCATCTGCCGTCTAAAGTCTTCTTCCTTGCAGCCGACAGCTATCGCATCCGCAGCACCCTCAACATATCAGCAGGGGCCTACACAGTGTCACAAGATAGGTGGTACTCTTCCATATGTTCTTAAGTAATTGATCTCACCCGAAAAATAGATCGTAAATTGTTTACTGTACTTTTCTTTTCCGTACCAAATCGTAGTGGCTAGTTGAAAGCAAACATTAGTTGCGAAGTAGCTTTGTCCGGTTTGCACCTTCAGATCCTCCATGGCACGGTCACTATACTCGTAAAGCTTATGGTTTTCCCCATTTATATTCACTACCATCATCGTAGGTGCTTCGTATCGTGCTAGCACTTCTCCTCAAGACCTCAACCCATCAAGCGAAACAACATGCCACTCATAATTCCAAAGCTTATGTGTCGAAATATGAATCTGATATGATGCTCATATTACTAAAACAGAGAAGGTTTAATTGGTCACCTAATGTTCCTATATTCGTTTCGAAAAGCATGTGCGCCACCCACTGGTCCAGCTAGTTCCACTTTCCTGATTTTACTCTTGATGCTTAGTGTTTTCCCCTTTTATCTACTCTACTATGATTTGTGTAGGTGCTTTCTGTCGTACTAGCATTATTCCACCTTTAAAGCTAAACAACACAACCCTCAAAATTCCAAAGCTTAGTTGTTCAAATATGATTGTGATATGATACTAATATTAGTTAACAGACACAATTAATTGGTTAGCTAAAGGTCCCACTTGAGTTTCCAAATGCATGGTGCGACATATAGAGAGACAGCAGAATTGCATTTCTTTGTCACTTGTTGATTACTTTCTTGTCCATACCAAATCTTAGTTGTTCTTTCAAAGCAAACATCGGTTGCTAACTACCCTTAGCGCAGTTTGCAGCTTCAGATCTGCCATCCCACTGCCACGGTCAACACTATACTCATCATGCTTACGGTTTCCCCATTTTATGATGACCACGATAAGCCTACGTGGTTTGTGTCGTAATAGCACTTCTCCAACCATCGAGCTAAACAAGCTTAGTTGTACAAATTCAAATCAGATATTATGCTGACATTAGTAAAACTGAGAGATGTTTAATTGGTCAGCTAAATGTTCCTACTTTAGTTTCGAAATCCATTTGAGCCACATATGGAGAGACCAGAAGGAATACTATTTCTTTGTGTGCTCTGGTTCATCATGGGTGTGCAACCGACATTGTGTAGAAAGATTTGTAATATCTTCAATCGGCTTGCTCTTCTGCTCTTCTTTAAGATGATCCTCTTCTCTTCTTTAATAAGTATGTTCCTTGTTGGGAAGAGTAGCAGATACATTTGCAGTCGACTGGTCAGGTCGAGTTGTTCTCCCTTAGTATATTTTGAATCTATCAGGTCAGTTCGACTTGTTCTTCTTTACTATATGTTGAAGCTCTCAACGGTGAAGTATCATCACTTCTAGAGCTCTCATATTTTGAGTAGTAGGCCACATTATATTAATGCACACACCAAGTTACAGCATGCATGGCATCTCTCAGAAGAATGGGAGAGATAGCACAAAGGGGTTTACAGGGAGGCAGTATTGGATTAGAATCACTTCTGCATTACAAAGATAATCTCACTTGTTTTTATGTTTTCATGCATCTCAGGTACTGAACATTATCAATATGAATATGAGAATGGGCACATGAGTGGAATATTGTAGAAAAATCCACTGGCTAAGAAACTTGGCATGGTGGAGGATGGCCTATCTTATTCACTCATCAAGATGCTTGCTTTGACTTGGCAAGGTTGTATTGGTCGCACATATTTTGCTTCCGACCTCTTGCATTACTTCTACATTGTTACACCATCTGTTTAGTTTAAGCATCATATATGAGTATATGCCATACCTATCCATTTTATGTGCCTATTCCATGTGTCATCATACTATGTTTTTCCAGTCAAATGTTGTTCTTTCGTAATAGATGTCCAAAAGGAAGAGGGTGAGTGAAGATCCCCAAGGACTACAAACTAGGTATTTGGAAAAGGTAGTGATACCTGATAAATTACATAGATCAGCAGCCACAGAAAAAACAGGCCCAACTGTACCACACTCTACCCCTACTCCACTAGCCAAACCCCTATTAGAACTGCTAAGAACCCAGCGTCAGGTACTGTCTATGATATCAATTCAAAATTTTAACTCCTAAATTTATGCATGTGCCTTACCTTCTCTCTTGTATGGGAACTAATTTCAGATGAAGCTCCTTGTTCAAAGGATCATAGGATCTCACAACAATACTGGGCTATGCATTTCTCTTGTCAGTACCTCTTGCACTTTGTCAGCATACTTACACTCATTGCAGTTTGATTATGTAGCATCACTGTAAATGTTCGCTTGTTTATCCTCGCTTTCTTGAAATTATAAGATCTATATTTACTCTTAGATAAATGTAGAAGTAACACAATGGTTATGAAGTTTTGGATTGCTCATGTAAGTACCTGTTGTCATGTACTCCCTCTTTATCGAATTAATTGTTGATCAATTGGATGTATTTAGAACTTAATAGTGTTAGATACATCCATTTGAGCGACAAGTAATTATGGATGGTGGTGGTATTACCGTACTTGCATCGCGAGATAGTTGATTGTCTTGCATTACTCTGCATCTTATCTGCCCTGCCCTCCACTTTCCCCAATTATCATATCTACATTTACTCTTACCAAAATGTTGAATAAAGCCAATGCCACTTCACACGTTGATGTCTGCATTCCTCTTGTCAGTACATTTTGCCTTGTAACCATGTACTTAATTAATTGCTATTTGATTATGTATCATCAATCTGCACCTTAGCTTCATTATCCTCTGTTTCTTCTAATATTATTTGATCTATATTTACTCTTTGCAAAATGTAGAAAAATTGCAATGCTTATAAAGAATTTTCTTTAGAGAATTTATTGAATTATCCTTCCATCAACATGGAGATGGGCTTTGTGTTGCCTGTGTTAACATGTAATGTAAGTTCATCCTTCTCAAGCCTTCAAACTTTGTTCTAGTATAGAGTTGGATAGGCATCATTTCCTCCACTGCTATTTACTTTGCTGTTTACATCTGATTTGATGTTTGCAACAACTACCAGTTTTAAATTGTAGTTGTAAAACATGTTCCTTATGCAGAACAAATCCATTTATTTGCTTATATAATTGTGAAACCTGTTACGTGTCTCCTTGTTTCACTTTCAGAGTCGTATCTCTTTTGACAGGCAGAACTTTAGGGAAGATAGTGAGCCAAGTCATATTGAGGACAGCGAGATGACCCCAAGGTCCTATCTTGATGAAGACAGTGAGTTGAAGCTACTCACCAGCAGGTGTGAGACAACCTCTGTGCAGTCGCTGCCTCAATTAGTTCGAATTCTTCACTCTCAACTTAAAGCGAAAGGCTTGCTTCAGCTCAGCTCCGAATTGAAGCCAAAGAGGCAAGGAAGATGTCAGAGGACTACCTTGTGCACTATGGTGCTATACAGCTTGGGATGGAGCATATATCATTGACACAACTGAGGTCTCATCAGCTTGTTTGACTGCTTGTGGGGCCCGCCCTGGCCAGGCTTCCTGCCTTCTGAAGTGCTCTCAGTTTTTTATATTCTTTTGTCAGCATGTTTATATGCACTTGTGGTGACCTTTGATGCCCAATATATGTAATCCGCGGTCACGTTGCGCTTTATTATCACCGGTAGGGAACTTTGATTCCCAGTGGATGTAATATGTCGTAATTTCTTTATTGTATAGTCTAGGTTTATTCTTTGGTCGGTATGCTATAATTTAGGCTGGAAGGTTCAGTGGATCTATGTGTTGTCAGTCTTTAGGCCAGCCCGTTACTCATATGGGCCAAAACGTGGGCCTATAATCATCTTGGGTCGTTAGCAGGTCTAAACCTATAGTAGTTTCCTGCCTTTAACATGCCGAGTAAAGTTCTAGCCAGCTGGGCCAGAGAATACCATGGGCTTTTAACAGGCTAAAACATAGATTGGGCCAGCGTTGGGCCGAAAAATCCACGGGCCAATATAGGCCAAAATTGCCTAAGGTCGATGTTTGGCCCAAATAGGACGAGTAGTTAACATGCCAAAATATATCTCGGGCCAGTTTGGCCCAATAAAATTATGGGCTTTAAGCAAGATGGTATGCACGCGGGTCATAGGCCCAAAAGTTTCACGAGCCATTATCAGATGGGCTGTAAGGAGGCCTGATTCAACACGGGCAGTAATTAGGCCCTACTGTTCCACGGGACATTAACAGACCGATAGGCCTGTTGGGCTGAAACTTATCCATGAAGACCATGGGCTGTTAAGAGGCCTAAAGTTACTTCGAACAAGAAATAGCCCAGTTTCTACGTGTGCCGTTAAAGGGCCTAATGTTAAACCAGGCCGACAACGTCCCAGATGCACCAGGGGCTACTAACAGGCCGAAACTATTATCAGGCCGAACTGGTTAACGGGCATTTAACAGGCTGAAATACAAACCTGTCTTAGAATGGGCCCAAAAGAACAGTGGCCTGTTAAAGGGCCTGATCTCATATGGGCCGTATTTTGGCCCAAAAAACGGCAGATTGTGAACGGGTCTGATCTGCTATGGGCCTCAATTTGGCCCAAAACATGGCAGGCTGTTAACGGGCCAGCCCACTAGTGTCTGAAAAAACATGGTGGGCCTTTAGCTGGGCTGACCTTTTCACCGGAATGGGCCTCTGTTGGGTCATGCCACATGTCGACGTATCATAGGCGCCTCCTGTCCAATGAATGGATGACATCTGTCCCAACGATGAGCCAACACGTGTTTCCTCCAGCCAATGATAATTTTACACGTGGAAAATCCTCATTGGTCCAGGCTATTAGCGGGTTATCGGATCCAAAACCGAACACTATAGCTTAACGGTGACCCGTTACGGTGGATGCCATGTGTCGTTCACCCTTGATGAAAGCACTTCCATGACGCGCGATTTATCGTCATGGAAGTGGACACTTCCGTGATGATAATTTTGGTAATGTCATGGAACACTTCTACGACAGCACAGGTACGACTATCTTGATTCTGTCATAAAATCGTCATGGATGTACATGCATGACAGAAAACGTGACCTACGGTGACAAACACGTATCATCACGAAAGTGTCTTTTTTGTAGTGTTCATGAAAACATCTAGATAATCATTGTGTTCTGGTAGAAATACTTTAACCTTTGTATGCCCACCAATCATGTAGTTTGAGAGGTAATCTTGAGTAAACTGCTTTGGCAACCACTACAAAGGAAAAAAGATTCAGACATTGTCATCTAACACAACTCATTATGGGCAAGGAAAAGAAGGCTGCAGAGTTCTTACTTACCATCCTGTAGTTCGCTATTGTCTTGGATAAAGTGTAAACAAATAGTTTAATTGCCATCTTTGGACCCATTTTACTAACAATCTTTATCATCTTCCTCACTTGATGCTGGTTCATCAATATCTCATTGCCCCATACGCAGAAAGGGTCAAAGCGCAGATCTTTACCAATGACATATGTACCTAAAAGCACCAAGTTAATATTAGATGCTAAACAACAATTGGAAATGATGTAGTACAACAATCTTTTATAATACTCCCTCTGTTCCTAAATATTTGGCTTTCTAGCGATTTCAACAAGTGACTACATACGGAGCAAAATGAGTGAGTCTACACTCTAAAATATGTCTATATACATCCGTATGTGGTAGTCCATTTGAAATCCCTAAAAAGACAAATATTTATGAACGAATGGAGTATCTTATAACATCCAATATACTCACATATTAGATGAATTAACACCTTATATTATGTGGCGGAAGGAGTTTAATGCAGTCTTACAAATTATCGGCTGACTAATTGCGGCTGTATCCATGGGTTACAGTTAGTTTGAGCTAGTTCGAGCTCAAATAGCCCTAAAGTATATCTAAACATGAGGGCTAGTTTGAGCTAGTTGCATCTATAACCCACCCAAAAAAACTATCCAACCCAAGAGGTGCTAATTGGAGCTAGTTCTCCTAGTGCATTTATTGTCAATCTAACCCTGCCTTCTAAGAAACTCTTTGGATGGAGTTAGTTTAGGGTTAGTCATGAGCTGGAAACTAACTCTAAGCTCTAGCTAAGTTGAGTATCCAAATAGGGTTGTATTGTTGTTGTTGCTGTTGCTGCTCTTCTACGTATATCTAGACATCATTAGAACATTAATGTAACACTCTTCCTTGTTGCTATGTAGCCTAGGATTGCATATTTAGACATTAAGTACAGTGCATGTTGCTATGTAGCCTTAGATATACTACATATGGCCCTAGTTAACCTATCGATAAATGGGTTGCAGATATATTCAGTTAAAAGTCTGATTCACCGATTAGTCCCTTATCAGCCCCCGGCCTATATGGTACCAGCTACCGATATCCTGAACAGTGAGCAGATATAAGCCATGGGATGAAACTAACCTCGATGGAAAACAATATTCGTTCCCAAAATTGTCCTACGTAGGTACATCGAGAAGCATGTTAAGCACAACAGGCTCAACATCAACCAAAATTATCCATGGCAGTCAAAATAATCTCCAAAAGATAGCTTCAGTGTGCAGGTTTAAGCACTCTAGTAAAGCAAAACAAGTGGAAAGGTGTGTTAACTGCAATAGGCCTAACATTTTGAAACAAGCAAACATATTCATTCAAACTGGTATTGTGCCGCTCTAAGTACACTGGTTATTGTTAAATAAGAATGGGAAGGTGTGTTAACTACAAGATGCAGCAACCAAATGTAGTCATTTATAGTGGTATTGTTGAAACTAGAATTGAGGAAATTGAACTGCACGGTTCATACTTGCACATATAGAACATCACGTTGTGAATAACTGGAATAAACAAGGCATAATACGAACAACCCAATATAGCATTTGAAACTGGACATATGCTAACTACAAACAACCGAACAATCAAAAAACTTTAAAAGAGGCATATGCTAGCTATAACAGGCTTAACAGCAAGGAAATATATGCATTCCTATCGGCATGTTTAAAACTAGATTGATGAAATGTACTGCACAGTAAATAATTGCACATATAGAGCATCACACAGTGAACACCTGAAATAAACAAGGCATACTGCAAACAACCAGATATATCAATTAAAACTGGACATATTCTCACTACACTACAAAAGGGACTCGACAAAACAAATCATGGGTTTCCCCTTGTGAAGAGGCACGAAAAAACAAATCATGGGCTTTCTTACTTGTCATGGATGGGCTAATTCCCCTAGGAAGAGCACGGACCCTGGATGTGCTCCATGTTGTCGCAGATGGGCTCCTTCCCCTTGGAAGAGCACGGCTGTAGGGTGCCCTCCCTGATGTCACAGACGGGCGCTTTACCCTTGGAAGAGTAGATGGGATCTTTCCCCTTGGAAGAGCCAGAGTGGGTTGTCGGGACCACGATCCTAAGCCACATTGATCTAGCATGTAACACATCATATCACTTTGTGGCCTCATGCACGATATCCCCACGGGTGCCACCTGACCTGCCAGGGACTGTTTGTGACTTTTGGCTCACGTATATGATAGTGTTGCTAGCATCCATATGACAGAGAACCCGGGCCGACATGACTAGTCGTGAACCCAAAGTGGCACTAACTTACAGGGACATACATACATGACCCAGCAACGAATGTGTCGGTCATCGGCGAGTGAATTCGGGCTGTAGCAACTGGGCTAGCAGGACTCCGGAATCCGGGCTGTAGCAGGCTAACAGGACTCCGAAAGACACCGTGTGACATTTCCCCGAAGGGACAGACACAGGATCAAAGAAGGACACATGCCGTCCAGTCTAAGTGTTTCGGAGCAGTAGCAACTTGGCTAATAGGACTCCGGTAAACCGGGCTGTAGTAGACTACCATGGCTCAGTGGAAGCACTAGACTACATTTCCCCATATGAGAGGCTACCAAGGATAGACAACTAGGTTGTCGGATCCCACACATACCAAGCATTTCAATAACATACACAAAATATGCTCGATATGTGCAAATACAACATGGCATCACAACAAAACTCTACGACTCAAAGGATTTATTCATTAGGCTCCGAGGAGCGAGATATTGCAAACATGGGTCTCATGACCCAACATTCAGAGCATACAAGTCAAAGCACATGCGGAAGCTTAACATGTCTGAGTACAGACATCTACAAATGAAAAAGGCTGAGAAGCCTAACTATCTAGCAGATCCTGCCGAGGGCACAAGATCGTAGCTGAGGTAACAAGCTAAACATCGAAGTCCACATGGAACTACTAGCGAGACTGAAGTCTCTCTACAAAACATAAATTAAGCAAACATGAGTACAAATATACCCAGCAAGACTTACATCAGAACTAGCTACATATGCATCAGTATCAACAAAGGGGGTGATGGAGTTTAACTGCAGCAAGCCAGCTTTGACTCGGTGGCTATCCTAAACTATGACTGCAAGTAACTCTTTTGAGGTGGCACACACGAGTCCACATATTCACCATATCAATACACCACTATGGATCTGCTCCCGTCTCCCTACTAGAATGCCATCCATAGCACTCACGCTTATCTTGCGCATTTTAGAGTATGCAATTTCACTTGTCTATGAACTGTATAGGCAACCCAGAAGTCCTTTACCGCGGACACGGCTATTCGAATAGATCATTTATAAACCTGCAGGGGTGTACTTCTTCACGCACGCTCTCGCCACTTACCACCATGTACACGTCATGTATCTCGGTAACCTTCAAGCAGAAGCCTCACGAGGGAGTCGGCCACGACCTGACTAACCATAGAAGTCTCTAGTCCAGGTTTATCGCCTATTCGGGTTCGCCGATCCGGCAGGGGTTTCGCTCACAGCCCCAAACGATGTGTGCAGGGTTCCCGAGACACCAAACGGGCGCCCGATACACCGTGCCATTGTGTATCTACCGCATCATAGCCCACCCCTAGGGTTAGCGCTACGCACGACCTCCAACACATGTCCTACAAACACCATAAACTAGTTGCAACTCCTGGACAGAGGGCAAGGGCAGTTAATAAGTCGAGAGGGTCCATTGGTTTCAGGGCCAATGCGTGGTAGTAGTTGTTCATGGATCACAAACACAGAACTCTGTTCCTAAGGACGGCTTCAATGAGACAACCCACCATGTACTCCTACATGGCCTCTCACCGCTACCTTTACCAAATCGTGTTCAAACAGTTAGCTCACACATTGTAGGACATGTTCATCACCATTCCAATTCATCCCCGATGAATCAGACCTCACTCAACTCTAAGCAGTAGCAGGCATGACAAACAAGCATGAATGAGTAGGCACATCAAGGCTCAAACAACTCCTACTCATGCTAGTGGGTTTCATCTATTTACTGTGGCAATGACATGTCATGCAGAGGAAAAGGGGTTCAACTACCACAGTCGTTGTTGTCCTAATGCCGTAAAAGAGAGCAGGAGTGAGAGACTGGGATTGTATCGGAATGAACAAGAGGGTTTTGCTTGCCTGGCACTTCTGAAGATAGTATAATTCTTCATCAGTGTCATCGATCACATCGTTGGAACACGTCTATCGAGAGGGGACAACCACCGGCAACAGAGAAGGAGCACAATCAATGCAATACACTATGATTCATGATCATGGCATGGCAAAATGAGTGTGTTGGGCTAATGCAATTACAACCAGATGGGTTTGAGCCATTTTGAACCAAAGGTTCAAAGTTCAAACTCATTTGTGATCTTAAATAATGCCTTATCATGTTTTGCACTAAACACCACGTTAACTTGTTTAAACATGCATGAAACCAGTACAGATGGATAGATTTGATTTTTCTAATCATTTTTCATATATAACACTTTGCATTTGGAGTTACATATTAATATCTATGATTTTTAGAAGTTAGCACTATTTTCTAGAATTTCATGAATAAGAATAAATCCAGAAAACAATTAACTGCCTTAGCACTGCGTCACTGTGACGTCAGCGGTCAACGGGGACGGTCTAGGTCAAACCTGACTAGTGGGTCCCGCGTGTCAGTGGTTAACTAAACTAACTAAATATAGTTAGTCCTAACCTAGATTTAATTAGCAAGGCAGGGCCCCACCTATCATTGACCCAGGGGGTCAAACTGGGGTCAACCCGGGTCAAACTCACCGCAGTTGACCCGGGGCTCGTCGCCGGCAAGGCCAGGGACGACGGAGAGGTGCAGGTTTCCTCCTCCGGCGACCAAATGGACGGCGGAGGGCATCTATCTAACGCGGGGAGTGAGCCGCGTTGATTGTTGGTGGTGGTTGAGCTCGGTGTCGCCGGAAATGATGCCGTAGACGACCTTGGAGGATGCTAGAGCTCAGGCGAGCTCGGGCTCGTCGCTAGGGGACACATCGAGGTGCGTGGAGTGGTGCTACGGGCTCCTGGGGATGCGGTGAGTGCGGTGGCATGCTTGTTTTCGAGCCAACATGGTTGTGGCCACGACGGAGACAAGCAAAGTAAGCGGCGGGTGCGGGCAAGCTTCATGCGGTCGCTACGGTGCTCGAGAGCGAGAACGGGAAGGGGGAGGAGGTAGCTGGACTCACGGCGGTCACGACAGTGCAGACGGCGAGGTCGGGGAGGAACCGGAGTGGCCAGGGCGTCGAGGGGGATCTCCGGCGGCGATCGGTGAAGACGAGGCTATTGCGGTGGCTCCAGGGCAGGCGAGCGCTCAGGGCTCGGCTAGCTCGGTGAAGCGGACGGCGGCGAAGCTCGGTAATACGTGGGGAGGCGCGAGGACGACGGTGGCTGCGGGAACTACGGCGGCGCAGCGCGGTGACATCGGCCATGGTGGGGAGAGAGCGAGGGAGAGGCGCAGGGGGGCGTGTGAGGTGTTGAGGGCGACGAGCAGGAGTTCATCCATGCATCCAGCAGCTCGGCGGCAAGCAGGTGACGGCGTGGCGAGCTCGGGCACGCCGGCGCTCACCTCTCTGCGTGCCTGGCGAGAGGAAGCAGTTGACTGGCCATGGGGCAGCGTAGTGCTGGGCTGCCAGGTGGGCTTGCCAGGTAAGTTGGCCAGGTAAGTGCTTTTCCTTTTATTTTCCATTTTCTTTCTATTTCGGCAGATTTGTGGCTTTTCTAAAAATGCGTAGGAACTTTCAAAAATCACCAAACTGCTCATGCCCACTGTTTAGCATATAACCAACATGGAACATTTTAGTTTAGGATTATTTGGACATTTAAAATATTTTATAACATTTAAATGCCCAAATGCAAATAGAGTATGATTTAATTCAGTGACCCTATGATGTCCTAGAAATATGTGCACCATTTCTGTCAGAGGTTTAAGACCAAGGCAAAGATGATGAACATTTTAGAAGGGCATTTCAGGTTCATTGAAAATAATTTTAGTAAACCCTAGATGGTTTCAGGGGGGTGCTAGGGGCTCTGTCATCCCCATTTCAACTTTCTGTGAAAAGTAAACATGATGCAACACCATATTCTAGCACTAGGCATTACCAGAACTAGGGATGTGACAACTCACCCCTACTAAACAAGAATCTTGTCCCGAGATTCATGCGTAGGGTAAGATGAAGGGGAAATGCAAACTAACACAATCTTCACGATTCAGGTTGCACTTTGTAAGAATGTTGATTCGACACCATCTTTGGCTCGTCGTCTTGCTCTGAGAACTCCAGTCAACATGGCAACGAGAGGAAAAGGAAACTCTAGAAGGATCGATCTTCTCGAAGATCGAATAACTCAGGATCAACTCACGGAATGAGACATAGCAACATCTCTCGAGCTGAGACATTCAGACACACCTCGGAAGGGATGGAAGAACAGATGACGGGGTTCAATTTGGTAGGCAACAATTCCATGCTTGATAAGATGGTGAATGGGGTCAAAGTAGCGAGGAGATTATTGCCATGATTCCATAATAGGACACCTCGAGGGAGGTGACTCATAGAATTATTCCCTTAAGTGGCAGAAAGAATTACTTTAGATATCTAGATCATTGAAACTTTTCATACCAGCCTAGGGAAAATCACAATTGATCGTTTCGGAGAGTTTGAAGAAATGACATACTCAGACTAGGATGGATGATGTGGACTACCTTGTTGAAGACAACACAATGGATGATTTTTGCCTATCATCAGAAATGGACGGAACCCGTGGTAGGACCACTTCGAAGATGATCTTGATCAGTAATTACTGAGAAGGGTAATCCATAGTAGGATGACACAATGGCGGTGCAAGCTGGGAACAAAATGTAAATGCTGGGAATGATTCTGGTAACTGGGAAGAACCCAACAGTCAAGAGTGATTCCACTGTTTGAATGGTTATAGAATATTCGAGGAAACTGAGAGCAAATTCTAACTAATGCTGACGATAGAACCTAGTGCTCGCGCGTCCTCTCAAGAACTTGAGCATCTCCATATTCATCAAGGTTTAACAACATCCGAGCCAGGATCTTGGTGACACCTCGTACTACCATGATGAATGTTGGTGGAGGATGCAGATGCAAAGGAAGATAACACTTTCTCGGATTTCACCTCAGCGAGGTCGAGGAAACAGAATCTGGATGATCGACCGAGAGACGTTTAGCATTCCGCTTCTAATGTTCTCCTTGATGTACTAGCAGGACCCATTTATTAAAATTGTTCGGTACCTAGAACATCAAGTAAAAGGTCAGTTTTCGGGAACAAAAAAATTCATAAGGAATAACTAGGGAGTAAATCCTATGAAATCCTTATGGGGAGGTGGCCAACTTCTTCAAGCAAGATACTACAATAATAGGTCTTCCAATTGGGTGTGTTGGCCACGACATCCACTCTACCGGTTACAGAGAGACCAATAGTATAGCTATTGGGAAACGTTCCAACCATCACATCTGCCTGAGATTTAGATCTAGTTGGTGTCAGGATATTCCAGACTCATTGAGTCTACAAAGAAAAATGAAAGTTTGCAACACAAATCGACGAGATGACATTGTGAGATTCTCGGGAGATAAACTACGATAGCAAGCTCCAAAACATGAGCTGGTTCTGCTACAACATGTGAACACACTGTCCCATACAAGTATGACCACATGGTAGTCTTACAATAAAACACTACTGAGTTCTGATTAGGAACCATCATTGAAATAACGAAGTCTTGTGCATGTCCGTCTGGGCCCTTCGGGAATATCATTTAAACTTCTTATCCTTGAACAAATCAATCAGTGGCTTCGTGTGCTAGGCATACATATAGAATGAAGGTTGCAAGTCTCCAAACCATAGAATACTTCGCACATGTGCATGACTGACTTTGGATGATTCTAGAGGAAGCAAAACTAACTTTTTCGAATTCACGGCTGCAACTTTCACCAAACGCACGTGAATCAGAGGTAGTCACTTCTTTCATCCAAACATATGCTTCATGAACGAAACACGAAGAAATGCTTACACAAGTTTCCAACACTAGCTTGATGTCCGACAAAATCATGGAGAAGATGAGGATGTTGTCGATGGGCTCAACAACAAACCATCCAGGCTTCCATATAGATGGAATTCCACAATTAAGTGAACACGGTGATAGCATTGGTCAGACCAAAGGATGTAATGGTGTATGCCCGAGGGATCAACCATGAGTAAGACAACATTACGAACATCGTTGGTTCTGATTTGATTTGACGTTAGCCCATACTCAAATCAAAGATTGGTTAAGACAATAGCACCGACAATTGATCACGCGGATCAATCGATGAAGATATCATCTTTCTACAACACATACACACACAGAAGATATCCCTTAGAGATGAACTAAGTTAAGCAAAGATTTTACCTTCCAACTCTCCAAGTTGTCATTTAGCTTATCCAAATAGCTCAGGGGTATTCAACACATATTCTTGGAGAAGGGGTGGTTTATAAGAAAACCACTTGATCACGAGATCAACATAACAGTGAGGGAACAACCTGGTGATACTTCCGAGAAGATAATCAGAAAATCACGATACACCGATATGTTATTAAGCTCAAGAATAATATTGCTCTTCAGGCAAGACGATATGATCAAAAGAGCCAAGAATTAACATAATCCGAACTCAATGATCGGAGAGTGCACCAGGAAATATGGACTAGGTAACACGATGAATCTTAGGATGATGATTCAATAACCAACATGCTAAGAATGAAATTATCGTCCATTAACCACCAAGCAACGGGGTTGCTAGGAGTATTGATTTCACACATCATGGTTCACTTGTCGGTATTCCGGTTGCAACAACACAATACCGAGGAACGAATGATGATGGTGAGAAGTATCACAGCATCAAGAATTCATAAGAGTTGGTGCAATTCTCATGACATTTCTGACATCAAGAGGGCAATACTTCAGGGTAGAACAGAATCAGAAGCTGGATTGGCATTTTGATCTGCGATACACAAATATTTTAACCCAACCTTGGATATGGATGAGGTATTGGAGTTTGCTTCTCCTAGTCATTCTGAAATAGAATGGCTTGACGGACCACAAGAGTAATAGGTACCGATGAACGAATGCACACATACTCTTGACTATCAATTGATAGACGAGGGTCAGAGTACAACTAAAGAGGAACAACTCAAAGGAGCATATAACTTTCTGGGTTGTGGATGCATATATTAGTATGAACCAAGTTCAACACGTTTCTTTCGGATAACCCATGCAGAGAAGGTAGAACTGGCAGAGTCACAATTATGAATGGATAACTCCTCAAGAGTACTCTAATTGTGATCTTTTGGTTCAAAGAACTTCTGCCTTAATGGTGCATGGTATTTGGAAGAAGGATATACCACAGACCTCGAGGACTGTCGCAAAGGTTACTAATATCCTAAAGGAACTACCAAACACTATCAACATGAGGTAAGTAGAGTGAATCTTGGGCTTAAGAACCCAGAAATAGAATACCTACTACTAAATGGCATCACGGGATGCTTTCGAAAATGGTGGCCAGAATCATCACACTGGGAACACAAAACATGGCTAGATTACTAGGTGACTCCCTAAAACACCTAGGGTCATAATAATAGTTCCAACATATATGTCGAGGCAATAGAGTGCCTCAACTCATCGATTAGTGTGGTTGAACTGGCCCAGAGGGACATAGGGAACGGAAAGAAGGGATTTGCAAATGCATCAGACGATTTAGAAACCTGGGATGATTCGGACAGCATAACGGCTATAAATGCTCAAAAAGATTTGAGACATCCTGGAAAATGGTGGCATAACCACTCAACAACACAATATCAAGGTTCCGAGATCAACTGTCAACACACGGAAGTAGTAGGAACGGAACTGAGTCTTGAGACCAACATTCCTAAGAGTCTACACATTAGTAACACGTGATCCTAATAGAAAGACGAGAAGCCTAGCTCTTAATCCCTGTAGAAAAGAAGAGGCTGACTCAGACCAGAAGGGCATAAGGTATAAGGAGTAAAAAGAGCCTAACGTTCCCTTCCACAATCAATTCCCTTACATAAGTAAAGCATTTCTAGACACAACTTCGACCAGTTTGGCTTGGTAATCCTACAGGCAGTCAGGCTCTGATACCAAAGCTGTTGGGACCCCGATCCTAAGCCACATTGATCTAGCATGTAACAAATCATATCACTTTGCGGCCTCACGCATGGTATCCTCACGGGTGCCACCTTAGCTGGCCCGGGACCTTTTGCGCCTTTTGGCTCACGTATATGATAGTGTCGCTAGCATCCATATGACAAAGAACCCGGGCCGACATGACTAGTCATGAACCCAAAGTGGCACTAATTTACACGGACAGGCATACATGACCCAGCAACGAACGTGTCGGTCATCGGGGAGTGAATTCGGGTTGTAGCAACTGGGCTAGCAGGACTCCGGAATCCGGGCTGTAGCAGGCTAGCAGGACTCCGAAAGACACCGTGTGTCATTTCCCCGAAGGGACAGACACTGGATCGAAGTAGGACACATGCCGGTCAGTCTAAGTGTTCCGGAGCTGTAGCAACTAGGCTAACAGGATCCGGTAAACCGGGCTGTAGCAGACTACCATGCCTCAGTGGAAGCACTAGACTACATTTCCCCATAAGAGAGTCTACCAAGGATAGACAACTAGGTTGTCGGATCCCACACATACCAAGCATTTCAATAACATACACACAATATGCTCTATACGTGCAAATACAACATGGCATCACAAAAAAACTCTACGACTCAAAGTATTTATTCATTAGGATCCTAGGAGAGAGATATTACAAACATGGGTCTCTTGACCCAACATTCAGAGCATACAAGTCAAAGCACATGCGGAAGCTTAACATGTCTGAGTACAGACATCTACAAATGAAAAAGGCTGAGAAGCCTGACTATCTACCAGATCCTACCGAGGGCACCAGATCATAGATGAGGTTACAAGCTAAACGTCGAAGTCCACACGAAACTGCTAGCAAGACTGAAGTCTCTCTGCAAAACATGAATTAAGCAAACGTGAGTACAAATGTACCCAGCAAGACTTACATCAGAACTAGCTACATATGCATCAGTATCAACAAAGTGGGTGATGGAGTTTAACTGCAGCAAGCCAGCTTTGACTCGGTGGCTATCCTAAACTACGACTGCAAGTAACTATTTTGAGGTGGCGCACACGAGTCCACATATTCACAATATCAATACACCACTATGGATCCACTCCCGTCTCCCTATGAGAACGCCATCCATAGCACTCACGCTTATCTTGCGCATTTTAGAGTATCCACTTTCACTTGTCTATGAACTGTACAGGCAACCCAGAAGTCCTTTACCACGGAGACGACTATATCATTTATAACCCTGTAGGGGTGTACTTCTTCACACACGCTCTCGCCACTTACCACCATGTACACATCGTGTATCTCGGCAACCTTCAAGCGGAAGTATGGTGAGGGAGTCGGCCACGACCTGACTAACCACACAAGTCTCTAGTCCAGGTTTATCGCCTATTCAGGTTCCATCCATGAGGAGATCCGGCAGGGGTTTCGATCACAGCCACAAACGATGTGTCCAGGGTTCTCGAGACACCAAACGGGCGCCCGGTACACCGTGCCACGGTGTATCTACCGCATCATAGCCCACCCCTAGGGTCAGCACTACGCACGGCCTCCAACACATATCCTACAAACACCAGAAACTAGTTGCAACTCCTGGATAGAGGGCAAGGGCAGTTAATAAGTCAAGATGGTCCATTGGTTTCGGGCCCAATGCGTGGTAGTAGCTGTTCATGGATCACAAACACAGAACTCAGTTCCTAAGGACGGCTTCAATGAGACAACCTACCATGTACTCCTACATGGCCTCTCACCGCTACCTTTACCAAATCGTGTTCACAAACTTAGCTCACACACAGTAGGACCTGTTCATCACCATTCCAATTAATCCCCGATGAATCAGACCTGACTCAACTCTAAGAAAGTAGCAGGCATCATAAACAAGCATGAATGAGTAGGCACATTAGGGCTCAAACAACTCCTACTCATGCTAGTGGGTTTCATCTATTTACTGTGCCTATGACAGGTCATACAGACGAAAAGGGGTTCAACTACCGCATCATGTAACAGTTGAATCGTTGTTGTCCCAATGCAGTAACAGAGAGCAGGAGTGAGAGAGTGGGATTGTATCGGAATGAACAAAGGGTTTTGCTTGTCTGGAACTTCTGAATATAGTATAGTTCTTCATCGGTGTCATCGATCTCATCGTCGGAACACGTCTATCGAGACGGGACAACCACCGGCAATAGAGAAGGAGCACAATCAATGCAATGCACAATATGATGCATGATCATGACATGGCAAAATGAGTGTGTTGGGCTAATGCAACTACAACTAGATGGGTTTGAGCCATTTTGATCCAAAGGATCAAAGTTCAAACTCATTTGTGATCTTAAATAATGCCTTATCATGTTTTGCACTAAACAACAAGTTAACTTGTTTAAACATGCATGAAACCAGTACAGATGGATAGATTGGATTTTTCTGATCATATTTCGTATATAACACTTTGCATTTGGAGTTACAGATTAATTTCTATGATTTTTAGAAGTTAGCACTATTTTCTGGAATTTCCTGAATAAGAATAAATCCAGAAAACAATTAACTGCCTTAGCACTGCATCACTATGACGTCAGCAGTCAATGGGGATGGTCCTGGTCAAACCTGACCAGTGGGTCCGGCGTGTTAGTGGTTAACTAAAATAACTAAATTTAGTTAGTCTTAACCTAGGTTTAATTAGTACGGCAGGGCCCCACCTGTCATTGACCCAGGGGGTCAAACTGGGGTCAACCCGGGTCAAACTCGCCAGAGTTGACCCGGGGTGTTGGGGAACGTAGTAATTTCAAAATTTTCCTACACACACGCGAGATCATGGTGATGCATAGAAACGAGAGGGGAGAGTGTTGTCTATGTACCCTCATAGACCGGCAACGGAAGCGTTGACACGACATAGAGGAAGTAGAAGTACGTCTTCCTGATCCGACCGATCCAAGTACCGAATGTATGGCACCTCCGAGTTCTGCACATGTTCAACTCGGTGACGTCCCTCGAGCTCCGATCCAGCAAAACATTGAGGGAGAGTTTCGTCAGCACGACGGCGTGATGACGGTGATGATGTTCTACCGATGCAGGGCTTCGCCTAAGAACCGCTATGATATGACCGAGGTGAAATATGGTGGAAGGGGGCACCGCACACGGCTAAGGAACGATCCCGAGGATCAACTTGTGTGTCATGGGGTGCCCCCTTGCCTCAGTATATAAAGGAGGGAGAGGGGGAGGTGCGGCCGGCCCTATGGGTGCGCCTGGAGGAGTCCTACTCCAACCGGGAGTAGGACTCCCCCCTCTTGCCTTGTTGGAAAAGGAAGGAGGAAGGGAGAAAGTGGAAAGGGGGCGCCCCCCTTCCTTGTCCTATTCGGACTAGGGGAAGTGGGCACACGGCCTACCCTGGCCGGTCCTCCTCTTTTCCCTTATGGCCCATGTAGGCCCAATAACCCCCTGGGGGGTTCCGGTAACCCCCCGGTACTCCGGTAAAATCCCGATTTCACCCGGAATGTTTCTGATATCCAAATATAGGCTTCCAATATATCAATCTTTATGTCTCGACCATTTTGAGACTCCTCCTCATGTCTGTGATCACATCCGAGACTCCGAACAACCTTCGGTACATCAAAATACAAAAACCCTAATTACGATCGTCACCGAACTTTAAGCGTGCAGACCCTACGTGTTCGAGAACTATGTAGACATGACCGAGACATGTCTCCGTCAATACCCAATAGCGGAACCTAGATGCTCATATTGGCTCCTACATATTCTACGAAGATCTTTATCGGTCAGACCGCATAACAACATACCTTGTTCCCTTTGTCATCGGTATGTTACTTGCCCGAGATTCGATCGTCGGTATCTCAATACCTAGTTCAATCTACCGGCAAGTCTCTTTACTCCTTCTGTAATACATCATGCCGCAACTAACTTATTAGTTGCAATGCTTGCAAGGCTTGAGTGATGTTCATTACTGGGAGGGCCCAGAGATACCTCTCCGACAATCAGAGTGACAAATCCTAATCTCGAAATACGCCAACCCAACAAGTACCTTCGGAGACACCTGTAGAGCACCTTTATAATCACCCAGTTACGTTGTGACGTTTGGTAGCACACAAAGTGTTCCTCTGGTAAACGGGAGTTGCATAATCTCATAGTCACAGGAACATGGATAAGTTATGAAAAAAGCAATAGCAACAAACTAAACGATCAAGTGCTAAGAAAACGGAATTGGTCAAGTCAATCACATCATTCTCCTAATGATGTGATCCCGTTAATCAAATGACAACTCATGTCTATGGTTAGGAAACATAACCATCTTTGATCAACGAGCTTGTCAAGTAGAGGCATACTAGTGACACTCTGTTTTGTCTATGTATTCACACATGTATTATGTTTCCGGTTAATACAATTCTAGCATGAATAATAAACATTTATCATGATATAAGGAAATAAATAATAACTTTATTATTGCCTCTAGGGCATATTTCCTTCAGTCTCCCACTTGCACTAGAGTCAATAATCTAGATTACACAGTAATGATTCTAACACCCATGGAGCATTGGTGCTGATCATGTTTTGCTCGTGGAAGAGGCTTAGTCAGCGGGTCTGCAACATTCAGATCCGTATGTATCTTGCAAATTTCTATGTCTCCCACTTGGACTAAATCCCGAATGGAATTGAAGCCTCTCTTGATGTGCTTGGTTTTCTTGTGAAATCTGGATTCCTTTGCCAAGGCAATTGCACCAGTATTGTCACAAAAGATTTTCATTGGACCCGATGCACTAGGTATGACACCTAGATCGTATATGAACACCTTCATCTAGACTCCTTCATTTGCTGGTTCCGAAGCAGCTATGTACTCCGCTTCACATGTAGATCCCGCCACGACGCTTTGTTCAGAACTGCACCAACTGACAGCTCCACCGTTCAGTAAAATCACGTATCTGGTTTGCGATTTAGAATCGTCCGGGTCAGTGTCAAAGCTTGCATCAATGTAACCATTTACGATGAGCTCTTTGTCACCTCCATATACGAGAAACATATCCTTAGTCCTTTTCAGGTATTTCAGGATGTTCTTGACCGCTGCCAAGTGATCCACTCCTAGATTACTTTGGTACCTCCCTGCTAGACTTATAGCAAGGCACACATCAGGTCTGGTACACCGCATTGCATACATGATAGAGCCTATGGCTGAAGCATAGGGAACATCTTTCATTTTCTCTCTATCTTCTGCGGTGGTCGGACATTGAGTCTTACTCAACTTCACACCTTGTAACACAGGAAAGAACCCTTTCTTTATTTGATCCATTTTGAACTTCTTCAAAACCTTGTCAAGGTATGTGCTTTGCGAAAGTCCAATTAAGCGTCTTGATCTATCTCTATAGATCTTAATGCCCAATATGTAAGCAGCTTCACCGAGGTCTTTCATTGAAAAACTCTTATTCAAGTATCCCTTTATGCTATCCAGAAATTCTATATCATTTCCAATCAATAATATGTCATCCACATATAATATCAGAAATGCTACAGAGCACCCACTCACTTTCTTGTAAATACAGGCTTCTCCAAAAGTCTGTACAAAACCAAATGCTTTGATTACACTATCAAAGCGTTTATTCCAACTCCGAGATGCTTGCACCAGTCCATAAATGGATCGTTGGAGCTTGCACACTTTGTTAGCTCCCTTTGGATCAACAAAACCTTCTAGTTGCATCATATACAACTCTTCTTCCAGAAATCCATTCAGGAATGCAGTTTTGACATCCATTTGCCAAATTTCATAATCATAAAATGCGGAAATTGCTAACATGATTCGGATAGACTTAAGCATCGCTATGGGTGAGAAGGTCTCATCATAGTCAATCCCTTGAACTTGTCGAAAACCTTTTGCAACAAGTCGAGCTTTGTAGACAGTAACATTACCGTCAGCGACAGTCTTCTTCTTGATGATCCATTTATTCTCAATTGCTTGCCGATCAACGGGCAAGTGTGGCGACCCGACCCGAATGGATCAAGCCTACTGTGCTCCGGTGTCATCCCTGGATCAGTAATGCTGACACCACACAGTACAACGATGATTTATAGCAGAGTGGCAATCACACACTTATTACATCGTTGTCTCAAAAGAGAACTTATTACAATAAATATGTCTTAAGGCCATCTAAAACGATAACAGCGGAAGACCCGGAAGATAAATGGGTCCATCAACTCCAACGGCATCACTGAGTATAGAACCACGACCTAAAAGCACCTCAATCGTCGTCTGAAAAGTCTGCAACATGAGAAGTGCAGCCCGAAAACGGGTCAGCACATGGAATATGCTAGCAATGTAACACATAGAGAGTAATGGAATGCAGCAACTATACTATATGCATATTTGGCTGGTGGAAAGCTCTATGGTTACAGTTTTGCGTAAAGCCAATTTTTCCCTACTGCAAAGGAATAAATTTATTTAACTATCATGGTGGTTGTTAAACATTGAGAATGGTTGACAGCATTCTCAATCCCAATTAAAAATTATTAAAACCCAACAACATTAATTAGAAGTAACATGATGAGATTCACATGATATTCAAGTACTAGATACTCAAGTTGTCCATAACCGGGGACACGGCTAATCATGATTAGTTTGTACACTTTGCAGAGGTTTGCGCACTTTTCCCCACAAGACTCGATCGCCTCCATTTGGTTTCTCGCACTACATGGTGTTTGAGAAGACGGATGACCGAGACACAGTCTTTCAGAAGCGCTAGCACCTTACATGTGGGGTAGACCGTACCACCTACAACCCCTACATCTGCTAGTCCACCCTGTAAGAGTTCGCACAACTTAGTCAACTATGCCAGAGCCCATAATGGCTTGTGGCTGCACACAGAAGTTTCTAGCATGAAAGATCTTATGATCCCTTTGAGCCTGGGTGGCGGTCCGAAAAAAAACAGGCAAGTCCTTATAGACATCAGGTGCCTCAATCCACCCAGATGTGTGTTTAAGTTGCCACCTTAGATAAACCATTTAAAATTATCAACTCACATCTGTCATGGATATCACTCACCCAATCCACGTCTACTAGCATAGCATGGCATAATAAGCAAACGTAGAAGTAACTCCCAAAGGTTTCATAATATACAGATAATAGGTACTACCTCATCTACTTCCCATCCCACAATTTAATTAGATCATAATCATGCAATGTGAGAGGATTGACCTAATGCAATAAAACATGGGTCGTAGAGAAGGTATGATCAAAGTGTTACTTGCCTTGCTGATGATCCGCGAGACCTAGGGTATCGAAGTAACAGGCGGCGCAATCCGGGTGATCTATCACAGACAAACAACAAGCACACAATAAGTACTCATCTAATGCACAGGTAAAACTCAAACAAAAGAACGAACCAGGTAGTTCAACTTAAGAACTCCGGTTGCAAAGAAAGAACGAACCGAACAAAGAAACGGAAAACAAACGGTGGAAGAAAACAACTCGGTTCTAGCAAGTTGAAACTAGGTCAAATTTTACCGGGGCAAAAACATGGTTAAGTTGATTAGACGGAACGGCGGTTTCGAAACGAAACTCTAGGCGCTTGAATCACCTGATTCCGATAAACGAGCGAGAAGATAAACTAGAACGAAGATCGGATCTGAGATCGTGATCGCGGAATAAATCCGACGAGAAGAAAAAGAAGAACGGTTAAACGAACGGACGTTCGTTAACCTAGAAGAATCCGGTGATCACGTTCGTTAGGACGAACGGTCCGGCGAACGGTCCAAAGGCAACTAAATCGGAAAAGAAAACGAATCCGATCTAGGGTTTCGGAGAAGAAAACCGAAACGAAAAAACCGATCTAGAAAACGAAAAAGAAGAGAAGAAAAGAATCGGAACAATTAGAAGAAAACGATCCGAGGAAAAGAGACGTGGGGCAACCTCCGGCGAGGTCTCCGGCGAGGGGCTCCGGCGGCGTGGCGTAGGGCGGCGGCGGCGTGGGCAAGGTGCAGTGGCGGCGGCTTGGGGCGCGGCACGGGTGTGGGAGCGGTGGAGGGCTTGGGGTTTGGGGCTTGGGGTTTGATTTGATGATTTGGAGGGGGGGGTGTTGGGGTATTTATATTGGGGAGGGGAGAGGAGACTTGGGGTAGGGGACAAGAAATAGAGTAGGAAAAGGAAAACGAAACAAAGGAAAGGGGAGGGGCTAACCCTAGCCGGACTCGGCTAGATCAAGAGGCGGCGGCGGCTGGCGCCTGCCTTGCCTGGCGCACGGCGTGCAAGGAGGCTGGGGCGGTGGCCGGCTGGCTAGGCCTTTGGCCCGGCTGGCCTGCGGGGATTTTTTTTAAACGGTTTCGCGCGCAGAAAAACACAGAAAAGAAAATCTAAACGAACTCAAAAAAAACTAAAGTAAATTTTCCCCGACTCCTAAAAATGAGTCGAACAAAATGAACTTTACTCTGGACCTAGAATGCAATTTTCGAAAACACGCATTTTTCCCTATCCAAATAAAAGCAAACACAACTCCGATAAAACCAAAATTTGATCTATTTATTAAACCTTCATTTTTCCTCAATTTTGGAAAGTCATATTATTCCCTCTCTTATATTTTTGATATCGGAAAAATAATTGAAGATGAAATAAATAAATCGAATGATCCTCTTTTCAAATTCAAGAAGACTCTCAAATATGAAAATAACGAAATCTCCAACTCTCTCCGAAGGTCCTTGAGTTGCGTAATTCTAGGATCAACCAAAATGCAAGAAAATATGATATGCATGATGATCTAGTGTATAACATTCCAAATTGAAAATTTGGGATGTTACAAACCTACCCCCCTTAAGATGAATCTCGCCCTCGAGATTCGGGTTGGCTAGAAAATAGGTGAGGGTGGTCCTTGAGCAAATCTTCTTCTCTTTCCTAGGTGGCTTCATCCTCTGAATGGTGGTTCCACTGAACTTTGCAAAACTTGATAACCTTGCTGCGAGTAACTCTGCTGGCAAACTCGAGAATCTTGACTGGGCTTCTCCTCATATGTTAAGTCGTCCTTTAACTGAATCGCTTCGAGTGGCACGGTATCTCTTAGCAGTACCTCCGCCATCTCGGCATGACATTTCTTCAGCTGAGACACATGGAATACATCATGAACTCCTGACAGTCCCTCTGGTAATTCCAACTTATAAGAGACTTCTCCCATACGTTACAAAACGCGGTGCTAACTTTCCCTTAACTCCAAAGCGCTTAATTCCTCGAAGTGGGGATACTCGGAGATAAACTCTATCTCCAGTTCCGTAAACTGTCTCCTTGCGTTTAGAATCTGCGTAGCTCTTCTGCCTGGATTGGGCTACCTTGAGCCTATCGCGAATCAACTTAACTTTCCGTTTAGACTCCTTAATCAAATCTGGTCCAAAGAATTGACGGTCTCCAACTTCGTCCCATGACAACGTTGCCCTGCACCTCCTTCCGTATAAAGCTTCGAAAGGTGCCATCTTCAAACTGGTTTGATAGCTATTATTGTAGGAAAACTCCGCATATGGCAAGTTATCGTCCCAACTAGATCCATAATCTAGTGCACAAGCTCTCAGCATATCTTCCAAAATCTGATTGACTCTCTCGGTCTGTCCATTTGTCTGCGGGTGAAAAGCTGTGCTGAACTCCAGTCTGGTTCCTAAAGTTTCATGCAACTGATTCCAAAACTTTGAGGTAAATTGGGTTCCTCTATCTGATACGGTACTCCTCGGAACTCCATGCAAACAAATGATCCTAGTCATGTATATCTTTGCCAACTTAGCACTGGTGTAAGTGGTCTTAACTGGAATAAAATGTGCTACCTTTGTCAAACGATCAACTACTACCCATATCGAGTCGTAGCCTGCCTTTGTCCTGGGTAGTCCTGTGATAAAATCCATGCCTATCTTATCCCACTTCCATTCGGGTATCGGCAATGGTTGTAACAATCCTGCTGGCTTCTGATGCTCTGCCTTTACTCTCTGTCATACGTCACAAACTGCTACATATGCTGCAATATCCTTCTTCATTCCGGTCCACCATAATGTTTCCTTCAAATCCAAATACATCTTGGTATTCCCCGGGTGAATCGAATACGGTGAATCCTGTGCCTCTTGCAAAATCAACTTCCTAATCTCTGGGTCATTTGGCGCATAAACACGGTCTTTAAACCATAGGGTATCGTGCTCATCCTCACGAAATCCCTTTGCTTTTCCTTTGCTCAATTTCTCTTTTATAGCAGCAATCTCCTTGTCAGATTTCTGAGCTTCTCTGATCTTATCCATCAATGTTGACTGAATCTCCAATGCTGCTAGATAGCCTCTCGGAACTATTTCCAAACATAGCTCATGAAGGTTTTCTGCTAACTCCTTGGGTATTTTCCCCGTCATAAAGTATTGACATGGCTCTTACGGCTCAATGCATCAGCTACTACATTAGCCTTTCCGGGATGGTAATGCAATCTCATATCATTATCCTTGATGAGCTCCAACCATCTCCTTTGTCTGAGGTTCAACTCCTTCTGCATGAAAATGTACTTCAAACTCTTGTGATCCGTGTACACCTCACAATGATTTCCAATGAGGAAATGTCTCCAAGTTTTCAATGCATGCACTACAGCTGCTAACTCCAAATCATGCGTGGCATAATTCAACTCATGAGGCTTCAGTTGCCGTGAAGCATACGAAACAACTCTCCCTTCCTGCATTAGCACTGCTCCGAGTCCTCGACGTGAAGCGTCGCAATACACCTCATAATCCTTGGTGTGATCTGGCAAAATCAATACTGGTGAGGTAACCAAGCGTTTCTTCAATTCCTGGAAACTAGCCTCACACTCCTTGGTCCATTTGAACTTAGTATCCTTCTTCAACAATTCAGTCATAGGCTTTGCAATCTTTGAGAAATTCTCAATAAACCTCCGGTAGTATCTTGCGAGTCCAAGAAAACTCCGGATCTCTCCAACTGTCATTGGTGATTCCCATTCGGTTACAGTCTCAACCTTTGTGGGGTCAACTGCTATACCCTCTCCGGATATAACGTGTCCGAGGAATCCAACTTCCTTCAACCAAAACTCACATTTGCTGAATTTGGCGTATAACTGATGTTCCCTTAGTTTCTCCAAAACCAAACGAAAATGTTCCTTATGCTCCTCTTCATTCTTTGAATAAACCAGGATGTCATCAATGAACACTACGACGAACTTATCCAAAAACTCCATAAACACTTTGTTCATCAGGTTCATAAAATAGGCAGGTGCGTTAGTCAATCCAAATGACATAACGGTACACTCATACAGTCCATATCTTGTGGTGAATGCTGTCTTAGGTATGTCCTGCTCTCGAATCATCAATTGATGGTACCCTGATCGCAAATCGATCTTGGAAAACACTTTAGCTCCTTGCAACCGATCAAACAGATCGTTCATCATTGGCAGTGGGTACTTATTATTGATGGTTACTTCATTCAATCCCCGATAATCTACAACCATCCTTAATGATCCATCCTTCTTTTCCACTAGAAGTACGGGTGATCCCCAAGGCGAAGAACTTGGGCGAATGTAACCTTTCTCCAGTAAATCCTTAATCTGATTCTTAATTTCCACCAAATCCTTTGCTGGCATCCAGTACGGTCGCTTCGATATCGGGCCTGTACCTGGCAATAACTCAATCAAAAACTCAATGTCTCTATCCGGTGGCATGCCTGGTAATTCCTCAGGAAATACATCAGGAAAATCCTTTACCACTGGTACTTCTTCTTGGACAACTCCTGTTAGGCAGTTTACTTGTGTCCTGTTTGGCACATGCCGGGATACATACTTGATCCTTCTTCCTTCTAGTGTGGTAAGCAAAATTGACTTACTAGCACACTCAATATTCCCTTCATACTTTGATAACCAATCCATGCCTAATATCACATCCAATCCTTGAGATTCCAATACTATTAGGTCTGAGGGAAAAACATAGTTACCAATCCTTAATGGTAACCGATCACACCATCGTCTAGCCATAAACTCCGCTCCTGGTGAGCTTACTAACATGGGTGACCTAAGGGCTTGGGTTGGCAGGTTGTATTTATCCACAAATCCCCTTGATATGTATGAATGCGATGCACCAGTATCAAAAAGAACGAGTGCGGTAAATGACTTAACCAGAAACTTACCGATTACAGCATCGGGCTGATCTTCAACCTCCTCCACATTAACGTGGTTCACCTGTCCCCTATTAAAAGGGTTCGGCTTCTTCCTAGAGCTTCCATTGCCATTTCCATTCTGGCCTTCGGGACATTCATTGGCATAATGTCCGGTCTTGGAACACTTGAAACAGGTGACTTGGCTCAGGTCTCTCTTGGTTGGGGTCGATGGGATGGTCCGGTTCTGGCCGCTGCTTCCTCCATTCCCATTACCATTCTTGTGGCCATTATGGTTGTGCGAACTACCTCCTCCATGGGTATGTTGAAACTGAAATCCCGGTTTAGGGGCAAAACGGGGCTTCTGCTGGGCTCCAGAATTATACTTCCCCTGTCCATACTTCCTCTTACGGTTCTCAATCTGCTGTTGCTTCCCTTCAATCATGATGGCACGATCTACCAACTCCTTGTAGTTGTTGAACCTCGCTACCATCAAGTGCATGCTTAGTTCATCATTCAGTCCTTCCAGAAACTTCTCCTGCTTAGCTGCATCCATAGCAACGTCATCTGGGGCATAACGTGCTAACTTGCTGAAGTCGTCAACGTACTGGCCAACTGTCCTTCCTCCTTGGCGTAAGTTGCGAAACTCACGCTTCTTTATGGCCATAGCTCCTGCTGAAACATGGGCAGTGCGGAAAGCTTGCTGAAACTGATCCCATGTGACAGTGTCAACTGGGTAAGTGGCTGTGAAATTCTCCCACCATGCTGCCGCGGGTCCGTCAAGCTGGTGAGCGGCAAACTTCACTTTCTCACCATCCGTGCATCCTGCAGTGGTCAACTCCCTTCCTATCTTGCGGAGCCAATTGTCTGCTACTATTGGCTCGGTGCTACTGGAAAACACCAGCAGATTTAGCCTAAGGAAACGGGCTAAGTGGTCAACAGGTGGTGGTGGTGGTGGGTTGTTGTTGTTGTTCTGCTGGTTCTGAACTAACATCTGCATCAATTGATTATGTTGCTGGATCAACTGAGTGAGCTCCGGTGGAAATCCATTGTCACGTCTCGGAGGCATCTGAGGGTTTAGAAAAGACGAGAATTAAGAATAGAGGGGGTCTAAAGGGAAAACACTACCCCAATGCACATGAGCAAATGCACACAAAATCACTTCATTCAATCAAACAAGGGCTTACAATCGGTCTAAAACTATCGCAAAAGTGCTCGACTATAATGTTTACATGGGGGAATACTACTACTATCTGGTGGTCATCTAGGAATTTGAGCCGGTGGAAGACTCCATGATATCTGCTCCAGCTTCGTCTTCAAAGTCGGGTTCACTCGGATCCGAATCGGTGTCATCGATGATGATGTAGTTGTCCGGACATGCGACGTACTCGTCTTCCTCCATGGATGCTAACTTCCTCTTGAGTTCTTCAATCTCCTGCTTAAGATCGCAATTGTGTCTTGCTAGAGCTACGATCTCGTCCATGTAGTCCTTGCGTGTAGACTTCAGTTCTCCTTCTAGCTCGATGATCCTTCCCTTCGCATTCTTCAATTCTATCATATCATTGCACATCTGGTTCTCGTGGCGTCGAATGTGCTGGTTTAACTCCTGGATGAAAGATGCAATGGATCTATCCTTCTTGGTGCTGACTAACTCCCATTGTTCATCTCGGCGTCCGCAGATCGGGTAGATAGTGTCCTTGAGGTCTTCTTGATAAACTTCTCCAATGCGTCCTTTGGTGATATGAGCTACCATGCTCCTTCCCAGACTCCAGGTTGGTGCATTGAAAACACTATCTATAGGCTTCGTGATTGGCGCGAATGTCCTTCCCGGAACGTGAGCTTGAATCTTCCAGCGCTCCTCTTCAGGCAGAGTGGCGTTGAAGGTTCCCGTGAAGCTTGGTAATCCAATGTTCAGGTACTTGGTGACTTCCTTTAGGTGCAATCCAAAAGGTGTGCCTTCATCCGGTTGAGCGTACTTAATCTTCGCGTTCGTCATCCTAAAAGAGTAGAAAAGATGAGGAGTTAGAAAGTGAGAAGAGAATAGTGATCTATGGCTTTAACTTAGTGGTCGTGTCCTACAGACAGTGTGTGCTCTGATACCATCTCTGTGGCGACCCGACCCGAATGGATCAAGCCTACTGTGCTCCGGTGTCATCCCTGGATCAGTAATGCTGACACCACACAGTACAGCGAAGGATTTATAGCAGAGTGGCAATCACACACTTATTACATTGTTGTCTCAAACGAGAACTTATTACAATAAATATGGCTTAAGGCATCTAAAACGATAACAGCGGAAGACTCGGAAGATAAATGGGTCCATCAACTCCAACGGCATCACTGAGTATAGAACCACGACCTAAAAGCACCTCAATCATCGTCTGAAAAGTCTGCAACATGAGAAGTTGCAGCCCAAAAACGGGTCAGCACATGGAATATGCTGGCAATGTAACACATAGAGAGTAATGGAATGCAGCAACTATACTATATGCATATTTGGCTGGTGGAAAGCTCTATGGTTACAGTTTTGCGTAAAGCCAATTTTTCCCTACTGCAAAGGAATAAATTTATTTAACTATCATGGTGGTTGTTAAACATTGAGAATGGTTGAAAGCATTCTCAATCCCAATTAAAAATTATTAAAACCCAACAACATTAATTAGAAGTAACATGATGAGATTCACATGATATTCAAGTACTAGATACTCAAGTTGTCCATAACCGGGGACACGGCTAATCATGATTAGTTTGTACACTCTGCAGAGGTTTGCGCACTTTTCCCCACAAGACTCGATCGCCTCCGTTTGGTTTCTCGCACTACATGGTGTTTGAGAAGACGGATGACCGAGACACAGTCTTTCAGAAGCGCTAGCACCTTACATGTGGGGTAGACCGTACCACCTACAACCCCTACATCTGCTAGTCCACCCCGTAAGAGTTCGCAAAACTTAGTCAACTATGCCAGAGCCCATAATGGCTTGTGGCTGCACACGGAAGTTTCTAGCATGAAAGATCTTATGATCCCTTTGAGCCTGGGTGGCGGTCCGAAAAAAAACAGGCAAGTCCTGATAGACATCAGGTGCCTCAATCCACCCAGAAAACAACTCGGTTCTAGCAAGTTGAAACTAGGTCAAATTTTACCGGGGCAAAAACGTGGTTAAGTTGATTAGACGGAATGGAGGTTTCGAAATGAATCTCCAGGCGCTTGAATCACCTGATTCCGATAAACGAGCGAGAAGATAAACTAGAACGAAGATCGGATCTGAGATCGCGATCGCGGAATAAATCCGACGAGAAGAAAAAGAAGAACGGTTAAACGAACGGATGTTCGTTAACCTAGAAGAATCCGGTGATCACGTTCATTAGGACGAACGGTCCGGCGAACGGTCCAAAGGCAACTAAATCGGAAAAGAAAACGAATCCGATCTAGGGTTTCAGAGAAGAAAACCGAAATGAAAAAACCGATCTAGAAAACGAAAAAGAAGAGAAGAAAAGAATCGGAACGATTAGAAGAAAATGATCCGCGGAAAAGAGACGCGGGGCAACCTCCGGCGAGGTCTCCGGCGAGGGGCTCGGGCGGCGTGGCGTAGGGCGGCGGCGGCGTGGGCAAGGTACGGCGGCGGTGGCTTGGGGCGCGGCGTGGGTGTGGGAGCGGTGGAGGGCTTGGGGTTTGATTTGATGATTTGGAGGGGGGGGTGTTGGGGTATTTATATTGGGGAGGGGAGAGGAGACTTGGGGTAGGGGACAAGAAATAGAGTAGGAAAAGGAAAACGAAACACAGGAAAGGGGAGGGGCTAACCCTAGCCGGACTCGGCTAGAGCAAGAGGCGGCGGCGGCTGGCACCTGCCTTGCCTGGCGCACGACACGCAGGGAGGCTGGGGCGGTGGCCGGCTGGCTGGGCCTGCGGGGTTTTTTTTAAACGGTTTCGCGCGCAGAAAAACACAGAAAAGAAAATCTAAACGAACTCAAAAAAATCTAAAGTAAATTTTCCCCGACTCCTAAAAATGAGTCGAACAAAATGAACTTTACTCCGGACCTAGAATGCAATTTTCGAAAACACGCATTTTTCCCTATCCAAATAAAAGCAAACACAACTCCGATAAAACCAAAATTTGATCTATTTATTAAACCTTCATTTTTCCTCAATTTTGGAAAGTCATATTATTCCCTCTCTTATATTTTTGATATCGGAAAAATAATTAAAGATGAAATAAATAAATCAAATGATCCTCTTTTCAAATTTGAGAAGACTCTCAAATATGAAAATAACGAAATCTCCAACTCTCTCCGAAGGTCCTTGAGTTGCGTGAAATTTCTAGGATCAACCAAAATGCAAGAAAATATGATATGCATGATGATCTAGTGTATAACATTCCAAATTGAAAATTTGGGATGTTACAGCAAGTCAACCAAAGTTCAAACTTTGTTCTCATACATGGATCCCATCTCAGATTTCATGGCTTCTAGCCATTTTGCAGAATCTGGGCTCACCATCGCTTCTTCATAGTTCGTAGGTTCATCATGATCTAGTAGCATGACTTCCAGAATAGGATTACCATACCACTCTGGTGCGGATCTTACTCTGGTTGATCTACGAGGTTTGGTAGTAACTTGATCTGAAGTTTCATGATCATTATCATTAGCTTTATCACTAATTGGTGTAGGTGTCACAGAAACCGGTTTCTGTGATGTACTACTTTCCAATAAGGGAGCAGGTACAGTTACCTCATCAAGTTCTACTTTTCTCCCTCTCACTTCTTTCGAGAGAAACTCCTTCTCTAGAAAAACTCTGAATTTAGCAACAAAAGTCTTGCCTTCGGATCTGTGATAGAAGGTGTTCCCAACAGTCTCCTTTGGGTATCCTATGAAGACACATTTCTCCGATTTGGGTTCGAGCTTATCAGGTTGAAGCTTTTGCACATAAGCATCGCAGCCCCAAACTTTCAAAAACGACAACTTTGGTTTCTTGCCAAACCAAAGTTCATAAGGCGTCGTCTCAATGGATTTCGATGGTGTCATATTTAACGTGAATGCAGTCGTCTCTAAAGCATAACCCCAAAACGATAACGGTAAATCAGTAAGAGACATCATAGATCGCACCATATCTAATAAAGTACGATTACGATGTTCGGACACACCATTACGCTGTGGTGTTCCGGGTGGCGTGAGTTGCGAAACTATTCCGCATTGTTTCAAATGTAGACCAAACTCGTAACTCAAATATTCTCCTCCATGATCAGATCGTAGAAACTTTATTTTCTTGTTACGATGATTTTCAACTTCACTCTGAAATTCTTTGAACTATTCAAATGTTTCAGACTTATGTTTCATTAAGTAGATATACCCATATCTGCTTAAATCATCTGTGAAGGTGAGAAAATAACGATATCCGCCACGAGCCTCAACATTCATTGGACCACATACATCTGTATGTATGATTTCCAACAAATCCATTGCTCTCTTCATAGTACCGGAGAACGGCGTTTTAGTCATCTTACACATGAGGCACGGTTCGCAAGTA
The DNA here is from genome assembly GCF_056163025.1 of Triticum urartu. Taxonomy (NCBI): domain Eukaryota; kingdom Viridiplantae; phylum Streptophyta; class Magnoliopsida; order Poales; family Poaceae; genus Triticum; species Triticum urartu. The sequence goes on along the minus strand of NC_141876.1, from coordinate 248,257,059 downwards.
CCAAGTGATTCATAATCAAGTAGTTCCGAAAGTCTATCACTATGGAGTTTCTTCATGCGCTTTACACCGATATGACCTAAACGGCAGTGCCACAAATAAGTTGCACTATCATTATCAACTCTGCATCTTTTGATTTCAACATTATGAATATGTGTATCACTACTATCGAGATTCATCAAAAATAGACCACTCTTCAAGGGTGGATGACCATAAAAGATATTACTCATATAAATAGAACAACCATTATTCTCTGTTTAAATGAATAACCATCTCGTATCAAACAAGATCCAGATATAATGTTCATGCTCAACGCTGGCACCAAATAACAATTATTTAGGTCTAATACTAATCCCGAAGGTAGATGTAGAGGTAGCGTGCCAACCGCGATCACATGGACTTTGGAACCATTTCCCACGTGCATCGTCACCTCGTCCTTAGCCAATCTTCGCTCAATCCATAGCCCCTGTTTCGAGTTGCAAATGTTAGCAATAGAACCAGTATCAAGTACCCAGGTGCTATTGCGAGCATTAGTAAGGTATACATCAATAACATGTATATCACATATACCTTTGTTCACTTTGCCATCCTTCTTATCCGCCAAATACTTGGGGCAGTTCCACTTCCAGTGACCAGTCTGCTTGCAGTAGAAGCACTCAGTCTCAGGCTTAGGTCCAGACTTGGGTTTCTTCTCCTGAGCAGCAACTTGTTTGCTGTTCTTCTTGAAGTTCCCTTTCTTCTTCCCTTTGCCCTTTTTCTTGAAACTGGTGGTCTTGTTGACCATCAACACTTGATGCTCCTTCTTGATTTCTACCTCCGCGGCTTTTAGCATCGCGATGAGCTCAGGAATAGTTTTATTCATCCCTTGCATATTATAGTTCATCATGAAGCTTTTGTAGCTTGGTGGCAGTGATTGAAGAACTCTGTCAATGACACTATCAACAGGAAGATTAACCCCTAGTTGAGTCAAGTGATTATGATACCCAGACATTTTGAGTATATGTTCACTGACAGAACTATTCTCCTCCATCTTGCAGCTACATAACTTATTGGAGACTTCATATCTCTCAATCCAGGCATTTGCTTGAAATATTAACTTCAACTCCTAGAACATCTCATATGCTCCATGACGTTCAAAACATCGTTGAAGACCCGGTTCTAAGCCGTAAAGCATGGCACACTGAACTATCGAGTAGTGATTAGCTTTGCTCTACGAGACATTCATAACATCTTGTGTTGCTCCTGCAGCAGGCTTGGCACTTAGCAGTGCTTCCAGGACGTAATTCTTCTATGCAGCAATGAGGATAATCCTCAAGTTATGGACCCAGTCCGTGTAATTGCTACCATCATCTTTCAACTTTGCTTTCTGAAGGAACGCATTAAAATTCAACTGAACAATAGCACGAGCCATCTATCTACAATCAAACATAGACAAGAAAGATACTATCAGGTACTAAGTTCATGATAAATTTAAGTTCAATTAATCATATTACTTGAGAACTCCCACTTAGAAAGATATCCCTCTAATCCTCTAAGTGATCACGTGATCCAAATCAACTAAACCATGTCCGATCATCATGTGAGATGGAGTAGTATCAATGGTGAACATTAATATGTTGATCATATCTACAATATGATTCACGCTTGACCTTTCGGTCTCCGTGTTCCGAGGCCAAATCTGTTATATGCTAGGCTCGTCAAGGTAAACCTGAGTATTCCGCGTGTGCAACTGTTTTGCACCCGTTGTATTTGAACGTAGAGCCTATCACACCCGATCATCATGTGGTGTCTCAGCACGAAGAACTTTCGCAACGGTGCATACTCAGGGAGAACACTTATACTTTGATAATTTAGTGAGGGATCATCTTATAATGCTACCGTCAAACAAAGCAAGATAAGATGCATAAAAGATAAACATCACATGCAATCAATATAAGTGATATGATATGGCCATCATCATCTTGTGCTTGTGATCTCCATCTACGAAGCACCTTCATGATCACCATCGTCGCGGGCGTGACACCTTGATCACCATCGTAGCATCGTTGTCGTCTCGCCAATCTTATGCTTCCACGACTATCGCTACCGCTTAGTGATAAAGTAAAGCATTACAGCGCAATTGCATTGCATACAATAAAGCGACAACCATATGGCTCCTGCCAATTGCCGATAACTCGGTTACAAAACATGATCATCTCATACAATAAAATTTAGCATCATGTCTTGACCATATCACATCACAACATGCCCTGCAAAAACAAGTTAGATGTCCTCTACTTTGTGGTTGCAAGTTCTACGTGGCTGCTACGGGCTTAGCAAGAACCATTCTTACCTACGCATCAAAACCACAACGATAGTTTGTCAAGTTGGTGTTGTTTTAACCTTCGCAAGGACCGGGCGTAGCCACACTTGGTTCAACTAAAGTTGGAGAAACTGACACCCGCCAGCCACCTGTGTGCAAAGCACGTCGGTAGAACCAGTCTCGCGTAAGCGTACGCGTAATGTCGGTCTGGGCCGCTACATGCAACAATACTGCCAAACCAAAGTATGACATGCTAGTAAGCAGTATGACTTATATCGCCCACAACTCACTTGTGTTCTACTCGTGCACAACATAAACGCATAAAACCTAGGCTCGGATGCCACTGTTGGGGAACGTAGTAATTTCAAAATTTTCCTACGCACACGCAAGATCATGGTGATGCATAGAAACGAGACGGGAGAGTGTTTTCTACGTACCCTCGTAGACCGGCAATGGAAGCGTTGACACAACGTAGAGGAAGTAGTCGTACTTCTTCCCGATCCGACCGATCCAAGTACCGAACGTACGGCACCTCCGAGTTCTGCACACATTCAACTCGATGACATCCCTTGAGCTCTGATCCAGCAAAATGTTGAGGGAGAGTTTCGTCAGCACGACGAAGTGATGACGGTGATGATGTTCTACCGACGCAGGGCTTCGCCTAAGCACCACTATGATATGACCGAGGTGAAATATGGTGGAAGGGGGCACCACACACGGCTGAGGAACGATCACGAGGATCAACTTGTGTGTCATGGGGTGCCCCCTTGCCTCACTATATAAAGGAGGGAGAGGGGGAGGTGCGGCCGGCCCTATGGGTGCGCCTGGAGGAGTCCTACTCCAACCGGGAGTAGGACTCCCCCCTCTTGCCTTGTTGGAAAAGGAAGGAGGAAGGGAGAAAGAGGAAAGGGGGGCGCCGCCCCCCTTCCTTGTCCTATTCGGACTAGGGGGGAGGGGGCGCGTGGCCTGCCTTGGCCGGCCCTCCTCTTCTCCCTTATGGCCCATGTAGGACCAATAACCCCCGGGGGGGGGTCCCGGTAACCCCTCGGTACTCTGGTAAAATCCCGATTTCACCCGGAACGTTTCCGATATCCAAATATAGGCTTCCAATATATCAATCTTTATGTCTCGACCATTTCAAGACTCCTCGTCATGTCCGTGATCACATCCGGGACTCCGAACAACCTTTGGTACATGAAAACACAAAAACCCTAATTACAATCGTCACCGAACTTTAAGCGTGCAGACCCTACGAGTTCGAGAACTATGTAGACATGACTGAGACATGTCTCCGGTCAATAACCAATAGCGGAACCTGGATGTTCGTATTGGCTAATACATATTCTACGAAGATCTTTATCGGTCAGACCGCATAACAACATACGTTGTTCCCTTTGTCATCGGTATGTTACTTGCTCGAGATTCGATCGTCGGTATATCAATACCTTGTTCAATCTCGTTACTAGCAAGTCTATTTACTCGTTCCGTAATACATCATCCCGCAACTAACTTATTAGTTGCAATGCTTGCAAGGCTTGAGTGATGTGCATTACCGAGAGGGCCCAGAGATACCTCTCTGACAATCGGAGTGACAAATCCTAATCTCGAAATACGCCAACCCAACAAGTACCTTCGGAGACACCTGTAGAGCACCTTTATAATCACCCAGTTACGTTGTAACGTTTGGTAGCACACAAAGTGTTCCTCTGGTAAACGGGAGTTGCATAATCTCATAGTCATAGGAACATGTATAAGTTATGAAGAAAGCAATAGCAACAAACTAAACGATCAAGTGCTAAGCTAACAGAATGGGTCAAGTCAATCACATCATTCTCCTAATGATGTGATCCTATTAATCAAATGACAACTCATGTCTATGGTTAGGAAACATAACCATCTTTGATCAACGAGCTAGTCAAGTAGAGGCATACTAGTGACACTCTGTTTTGTCTATGTATTCACACATGTATTATGATTCCGGTTAATACAATTCTAGCATGAATAATAAACATTTATCATGATATAAGGAAATAAATAATAACTTTATTATTGCCTCTAGGGCATATTTCCTTCACGGGGCTCGTCGCCAGCAAGGCCAGGGACGGTGGAGAGGTGCGGGTTTCCTCCTCCGGCGACCAAATGGATGGCGGAGGGCATTTATGTGACGCGGGGAGTGAGGCGCATTGATTGGTGGTGGCGGCGGAGCTCGGGGTCGCCGGAAACGATGTTGTCGACGACCTTGGCAGACGTCGGAGCTCGGGCAAGCTCGGGCTCATCGCTAGGGGCATGGAAAGGTGCGTGGAGTCATACTACGGGATCCTGGGATGCGGTGAGTGCGGTGAGTGCTCGGTTTCGAGCCAACGTTGCAGTGGCCACGACGGTGACAGGTAGAAGCAGCGGCGGGTGCGAGCAAGCTTCATGCGCTCGCTACGGTGCTCGAGAGCGAGAACGGGAAGGGGGAATAGGTAGCTGGGCTCACGACGGTCACGGTACGAGGAGGAACTGGTGTGGCCAGGGCGTCGAGGGGGATCTCCGGCGATGATCGGTGAAGACGAGGCTGTTGCGGTGGCTCCAGGGCAGGCGAGCGCTCGGGGCTCGGCTAGCTTGGTCAAGAGGACGGCGGCGAAGCTCGGTAACATGTGGGGAGGCGCAAGGACAACAGTGGCCGCGGGAACTACGGCGGCGCGGCATTGTGGCGTCAGCCATGGTGGGGAGAGAGCGAGGGAGAGGCGCAGGGCAGCGTGTGAGGTGTCGGGGGTGACGAGCAGGAGTTCATCCATGCGTCCAGTAGCTCGGTGGCAAGCAGGTGATGGCGTGGCGAGCTCGGGCACCCCGGCGCTCACCTCTGTGCCTGCCTGGCGAGAGGAAGCAGCTGACTGGCCATGGGCCAGCACAGTGCTGGGCCGCCAGGTGGGCCTGCCAGGTAAGTTGGCCAGGTAAGTGCTTTTCCTTTTATTTTATGTTTTCTTTTTATTTCTGCAGGTTTGTGGCTTTTCTAAAAAGTCTTAGGCACTTTCAAAAATCACCAAACTGCTCATGCCCACAGTTTAGCGTATAACCAACATGGAACATTTCAGTTTAGGATTATTTGGACATTTAAAATATTTTATAGCATTTAAATGCCCAAATGCAAATAGTGTATGATTTAGTTCAGTGACCCTATGATGTCCTAGAAATATGTACACCATTTTTGTCAGAGGCTTAAGACCAAGGCAAACATGATGAACATTTTAGAAGGGTATTTCAGGTTCATTCAAAATAATTTTAGTAAACCCTAGTTGGTTTCAGGGGGTGCTGGGCGTTCTGTCATCCCCATTTTAACTTTCTGTGAAAAGTAAACATAATGCAACACCAGATGCTAGCACTAGGCATTACCAGAACTAGGGATGTGATAAGGGTGCCCTCCTCATGGTCGTCGTCGATGAGGTCTGACTTGCAAGTTGTGGATCCCAAGCCAGTGTCGCAGAGCGTGTCCTTCAGAAATGACAAAAGGGGATTGATGGCGATGTAGGATGGCAAATTGTTGATAGCGAGCTAGAGGAGATCAGCGGTGGGGCCATGGATGAGATCGACGGCGGTTGAACCCAAGGGGTTGGGGGTGGGCCACTTAACCTGTGACATAGCCCGCCTCAGGCCGTCGCTGTCGATGACCTCGATGTCATAGCCGGTGGCCGAGACATGCCTGCGTAATCTAGCCCGCTGCTTGAGTGCCTGCCGCCAGTAATGGTCGTTAGCTCCCTCGGCAACGTCGGGCGAAGAGACCACGATACACCTCTTTTGGTCCAGTCGCTCCTCGAGCTCCATGGGAAGCGTGGCCGGGCTTAGGTTGCGACGCTCTGGAGTGGGATGGGGATTGGGATGGGGATCTGTGGGAGTGGTGGCATTTGGTAGGCGTCATCTAAGAAACTCAAGGCGGCCTGGGTACGGGCAAATTGGCAGATGTTGACAATGGAGGCCTTGCGGCGGCGGCGGCGGGGACCTTGTTAGGGTTTCGAGCGAGGGAGAGGGGTGTATGTGCACATGCCCGAGGAGGTTTTGGTGTGTGTGTGTATGTGTGTGTGCGTGAGGAGGGGGGCGGGTGGTGTTTGAGGAAATGACGCGGGTACTAAAATTTTACTACGCGGGAGTCAAACACGGGAGTGAAATGCCGAGACTATTGAAAATTTTGATGATAGTGCATCACACACGATCCAGAGATAATAAACTTGTGTTATGAAACAGAAAAACCCTCGAGGCAGGCAGATATTATCTAGGGATGCAGGCGGGATTGGGAACAAGAAACATCGCACATGGTCTGGAGATAACAGCCGTGTGTTATGAAACAGAAAAACCCTCGAGGTGGGTAGATATTTTCTAGGGATGAAGGCGGGATTGGTAAAAAGAAACTTCACACACGGTCCGGAGATAACAACCGTGTGTTATGAAAACAGAAAAACCCTCGAGGCGGGTAGATATTTTTGAGAGGGGGAGCCTCATGGAGCCCAATGTACTGTGCGGATGTGTGCGTGACAGGGGCACCGTCGTGGCACATGGTTAGTTTGAGTGAACCGTGTCTGTTGTGTCATCCGACTTGCCTAATGTTCATAAATTTGGGGAAAATGACGCGGGAGAGGTTCATAACACGAACACACTTGCATGTGGACCAAATTTATGTATGAAAAGGGTGGTGTGATTTTCAAATACCAAATGCAACTTCGATGTGGCACCTATCTCGCAAAGCGCACTATATTGCTTGCCCACCCCACTCGTGTCGGCACGAAGGGAATCCTAAGCTATGAATGCATGCCCCTCCCCCCAACCGAGGTTCACCTAGCAAAGTGCAAAGTAGCTAGCAGCCCCCTCCTCCCTCGTGCCGGCACGAAGGGAATCCTAAGCTATGAATGCATGCCCCCTCCCCAACCGAGGTTGACCTAGCAATGTGCAAAGTAGCTAGCAGCCCCCCTCCCTTGTGTCGGTAGGAAGGGAATCCTAAGCTATGAATGCATGCCCCCCAACCGAGGTTCACCTCGCAAAGTGCGAAGTAGCTAGCAGCCCCCCTCCCTCATGTCGGCACAAAGTGAATCCTAAGCTATGAATGCATGCCCCCCAATCGAGGTTCACCCTAACAAAGTGCGAAGTAGCTAGCAGCCCCCCTCCCTCGTGTCGGCACAAAGGGAATCCTAAGATTTGAATGCATGCCCCCCAACCGAGGTTCACCTAGAAAAGTGCGAAGTAGCTAGCAGCCCCCCTCCTCCGTCGTGCCGGCACGAAGGGAATCCTAAGCTATGAATACATGCTCCCTCCCCCCAACCGAGGTTGACCTAGCAATGTGCAAAGTAGCTAGCAGCCCCCCTCCCTTGTGTCAGTAGGAAGGGAATCCTAAGCTATGAATGCATGCCCCCCACCGACGTTCACCTCGCAAAGTGTGAAGTAGCTAGCAGCCCCCCTCCCTCGTGTCGGCACGAAGGGAATCCTAAGCTATGAATGCATGCCCCCCAACCAACGTTCACCTTGCAAAGTGCGAAGTAGCTAGAAGCCCCCCTCCCTCGTGTCGGCACAAAGGGAAACCTAAGATATGAATGCATGCCCCCCAACCGAGGTTCACCTAGCAAAGTGCAAAGTAGATAGCAGCCCCCTCCCTCGTGTCGGCATAAAGGGAATCCTAAGCTATGAATGCATGCCCCCCTCAACCAAGGTTCACCTAGAAAAGTGCGAATTAGCTAGCAGCCCCCCTCGTGTCGCCACAAAGGGAATCCTAAGCTATGAATGCATGCCCCCCAACAGAGGTTCACCTACCAAAGTGCAAAGTAGCAACCCACCCCCCCCCCACACACTTTCAGTCGGTGGGCCAAAGAGGGATGTCTCACCAAGATGGATCATAAAATGGACCAAGAATAATCTACCTTGGTTGTACAACCTCTCTCTTGTTGTTGGTCAAAGTGATGGCCGTCCACGTGACCCCGGAGATGGGCTAGCTCGCCAATAATCACGCAAGTAGCTAGTCCCCGAAGACAACCACTGCATGCATGTGGCCCAAACATATGTATGGAGAGGTGTGTTTTTGAGTAACAATGGAACAACTTTGATGTGGTACCTTGATTTCGAACTAGAAATCCCCAAACTAAGTGAGGGTTAGGTTGACGATGCATATGTATGTTACACCACACTTCTATCCAACGACGGGGATTCATGCATGCATGCGTGCATGCATGCATAGTATATGTGCTCAAACTTAAGGTGTGAATCTCACCATGACCTATACTACAATAACAGGAACCAAACGAAGAATCTGCCATGGTAACCAATCTTGTTGTTGGTCAATGTGATCATGGATGTGCATGCGGGCCCACGAATATATAGGCTTGTCGCCCATAACCACGCGAGGGAGTGTACCATTCAAAGGCAACCACTACATGCATATTTATGGAGGTGATGCATGCATGCATGTTTGAATACCATTTCACAACATTGATGTGGCGCGTGTGTTAAAAATCGTACACTAGCTCCCCACACAGAGCGAGATCGGTTCATGATGTGTCGTTGTACTAGCCACTTCAACTCGATGGGAGGGATTCATGCGTACACATGCATGTGTGTATCCTCAAACTATATCATGCATGTCATCCCAGAGTCATATTAACCTCTCTTATTGTTAGGCAAAAAGTATTGATGGACCAAGCGGGCCCACAGATGGAAAGCTTCAATATCGCTAATAACCACTTAAGTGGGTGCGAGAGGACAACCACCACCGATTTGCATGTGGGCCAAACATATATATATATATGTTGAATACCCAAAATGCACAACTTTGATGTGCCACATGCCTCAAAAACCATAAACCATGCACCCACACAAAGCGAGGTTCATGAAGTGTGTCGGTGTACAAAAAGAGGGGTACACTTTTTGTACCCCTATAACTGTGCACGGGCAGTCTGAGCCACGGGCACCACCACACTGAGCAAGGCAAGGGAGGTGAGCCAAGGTAAGGCCGAAGCTCAGGAGAAGCAGAACAACGCCAAGACCAAGACCACAAAGAGCAAAGGGGACGAAGCGGACCCCTGGCAAGATCCTTGCTGGGAGGCGGTTTTAGCAAACCCGGCAAGACCCTTGCCGTGGCAGCTCGCACCACACCTACGGAGTGAGTCACCCTTGAGTCCACTGCCCCCATGGGGCAAGGATTCGGGAGACATCCCCGTGGTGGCATGCAGATCTTTGTGAAGACATTCAAGATCAGATACACCCTTTAGAAGACGATGATCCTTAGCGGGATCCTAGCCAAGGAGGACAACAAGGCCCCGACAAGAGCCTTGCCGGAGATGACAGCAGGCGCCACGGCAAGAACCTTGCTGGGGCCCCGGCAAGGACCTTGCCAAGAACACCCGTGGGGCCACCATCAGGCCCACGCCAGTCAAACCTCCACCGCCGTTAGCATGCAGCTGCCGACCCAACCGGCTGGGCAGGCACCTGTGTGGCGTCATGCGGATCTTTGTGGGACCCACCACTGCGCCACCTCAGCTGCCTGCCTGCCTACATGGCACCATGGGCGTCGCTGGCCAGGGCGCGTGTCGACACAAGAGGGAGCGGCGACGGACGAGACAGGGCTCTCCTCCGTCCCCGATAAAGCAAAGACACCTGGGCAAGATGCATTAAATGCGCCTTGTCATGTAATGCAAGAGATAAACTAATGTGCCACTGTACCTTTTCCACCTCCTGTGTGCCACTGTGGCAACCCCTTTCCTATAAAAGGAGGCCCGATGCGACCAGGAGGAGGATTCGGCTTTTTGGAGCTCCCCACGCCCCATAGCTAGCTCAAGAACACAGATATACAATCCACCAAAGCAGGAGTAGGGTTTTACGCATCCTCGCGGCCCGAACCTGGATAAAGGAACCGTGTGCTATCTGTTTGATCCGCTCTTCTCATGACCCCGCGCCCCGCAACCATAGTAGGGATTCTTGTGATCCCATAGGTGTCATTCCCACCGACATCTTTGGCACGCTAGGTAGGGGGCGCAGTTGTGAGAATCGGCTCTAGCAATCAGCTCGGCACTCCTTCGTCTTCGTGGCTCTTGGAGAAGGACGGAGGCCGGAAGATCAGCGCTCGAGTGACTACAATCAGAAGCTAAGTTGCACTGAACCCTTATTTGTTCTATCCTTTTTATATGAGGTTATCCCCCCTCGGAGATGTCACGCCTTTGTATGAGAAACCTGCACAGCAGGGGGCTCTCCCATGATCGGCAACGCCCTTGCCCTGTTTTGATTCCGCTCAACAGCTCAAGCGGCTGCGTTGAGAATGGCAGAGTAGCCATCCGCGACCAACAACGCTCTCGATTCTGACTCGAGTCAAGCTCGACTGTTCGAGCTGCCACGTTCGGAATGGAAAGGTGGCTCGTCCGACAGCACGCGTACCCAGCAGGCCCATGGGGATCCGTCCCCAAAACGCCGCTAGGGGCTTCCGCGCTGGTGAGCCTACCCAATCGCCGTAGGGCGCGCATACAAAGAGGAATTGAACGGGGAAATAACGTGCATGAAATTAAAAGTACTGCAAAGTTATATTACATCACATCATTGCTGCGGTTCTAACTAAAGATGAAATTTGTCTTGGTCGTGAACCTGTAGCGGCGGTGAAGAACGGGATGCCTAATCCCGGCGCTGGCCTTCCACCCTCTTGATTTCGTCGATGATGCTGATGACGGGCTTGATGCGCTCCTTGAGCACCATGAGGTCAACACCCTCCGGCAAGCTATCCATCGCGGCACCGAAGTCGAGGTCGGGATTCCAGTACGCCATCTTGGTGAGGACCTTGGTCATGACCCCCCGGCAAAGTCGCCGGGCTTCCCCGGCCAATGTGGCCGCTCGGTTGGAGTGAAGATAAGCCAAGGCTCTGAGGACGCCCTCGAAGAACAGGGTCAACTTGGTGTTGACGGTCCCGCTGCACTCAGGGGCGTACCTCACGTTTAGCATCCCCATGGTGGCCAATTGCGAGGTGACCCTACCGGCGACCTCCTCCAGACGGCTGATCCATCTGTTCTCGCCCGCCACATAATCCTGGTGGGAGGCGGCCTCGTTCGCCCACAGCTGCTTCTCCTCCTCCAGGCTCCTGGTCAAGGTCTCCTCCCGAGCCCTGCTCTCCGACAGCATCTTCTCTAGATCCTCCAGCTTTAGCTTGAGATCTCTGACGGAGTTTTGCACTTCCGAGACATCCCCAGCCCTGCTGATGACCGCTCCGTACGCCTCCACCAAGGCGCTGTTGAGCGTGCTCTTCTCGTTGGACAGCTTGAGGGCCCGCTCCTTCAGCTCACCCTGCGCCACCTCCAACTCCCTTACCTTGTCGGCATGGGCCAGAGCCTGGGCATCGAGTGCCTCCTTGTGCCTCTGCTCTAGCTCATGAGTCCGCCGCGCGACAAGGGCCTCGAGCTCCTCATCCTTGCCACGGAGCGCCGCGGTAAGCTTCGCCTCACGCGCGGTGAGGTCCTCTTCCTGGGAATCCAGTGCGGCTTGATGCTGGTTCCGGACGGCCTCGGCCGCGGCAGCCAAGTTCGCTGCCTGTTCCTGGGCCTTCTCGATGTCAGCCATCTTCATGGTGAGCTCGACGTTGCGCTTGGCCAATTCCTCCTGAAGGGCCCTCTGCTCCTTGCGAGTCTGGTGGAACCAGGTCTGCGTCTCAGCAACGCGCGCCTTGAAATCCACCTCCGCCTGGTCCACCGTTGCCATCCTGGACTTAACCTTGTCCAGACGGACACGGTAGAGTGCCTGGAGCTTTCGGAAGTTGGCCCCCTTAGCGCGGAAAAGCTGCTCTTCCGGAGAACCGTCACCGCCAACGCCTAGCTCACCGACAACCTCAAGCCCGGTGGCGGCAAGCACCTCGCTGTCAAAGACTTCCCCTTCGGCGGGCGCCCGGGAACTTGACGCCCCTGGGAGGTGGACGAAAAGATCATCGCCCACCTTCAGATACCTGCCGGGGCCCGAGGTTGAGGAGGAGGGAGGCTGATCATCAACCGCCTCTTCCTCAGCGGTGGCCGTGCCGGCTTCCCCGGCAGGCCCACCGTTGGCGCCCTCGACAGAAGCCTCCCCAGTCGCCTTGGCGGCCCCCGCCGCGGTGTCCTCGCCAGCATCCTTGGCGGCCTCATCAGCGGCGACCTCGGCAGCGTCCTTGGCGGCCTCCTCAGCAATGTTCCCAGCAATGGTATCCACGTCCTCCATACCTGTTGAAGGAGGGTCTGGGTAGTAATGGGAGCATGGAAGCCAAGAAAAGAATAAGGGAAAAACAGAGACGAAGGATAGGCGACTCACCAGTGCCAGGCTGTGAAGCAGAAGTCCCCTCTCCGCAAGCATTTGGTGCCGTGGCAGAGCCACCAGCGCCCAAGTTCCCCTCTTCCTCCATGGGTGTGGGCTCTGTGCCTAATGCCCTTGCCGGGGACGCCCCCCGCGGCGGCGTAGTCGATGGGAGTGGTGTGTTAGGAGTAGCCCTCTATGGCTCCTCCTGCTGCCACTCCCCTCCTGCAAATTCGGCAAGGTCAGCATCATAGCATCGGACGCCTACCACATGTCAAGTAAGAAGAGGGTGACGAACTTATGCTGGGGGCTGTGCCGGGGGCTGCTGTCCGGGCTGCTCAACACCACCAGTGGCGTCCTTGAAGCCCCAGCTGGGGGCTGACTGCTCGCCGAGGCCTTCGCCCTCTTCACCCTCTGGGCCAATGTCTCTGCATCCCTTCAAAAGCAAAAACGGATCAAGATGGGTGGCTTAATTTAGAGGAATGGAAATGACAGTAAGGAATGGAGTACTTACTCGTCATCCACCCCCTCCTCTTCCACCGCTTTCCTCTTCCTCTTCGGGCTGAGATGCCCGAGATCAAAAGTGACCCCCGCGTCAACATCCGAGTCGACATCTACCGAAGGAGGCGAAGACGGTGGGGCTTGTGCGTGCCCAGATGAGGAAGGGGCTGTTGTCTTCTTCTTCTCAGCGGCCTTCGTGAGCCTCTTGGCTGCCGTGGCCCTCGTGTGGCGCCCAGACCCCTCCAGGGTCAATTGAGGCCACGCAGCCCTGCCGGGCAGGACCGGCTCACCGGAGCCAGCCCGCTGCGGGACTCGCCCTCTTCCCCTGGTTGGCGTCGAGCCCACCGCCACGTCCTCCTCCGACGACGACGACTCATCGGCCGTGTCTTCGACGAGTGGAGATCCAGTGTCGGCGCTGTTGACCTCCCCGGAGGCCGCCGCCCACTGGGTGAGCTCCTCTTCCTCCACCGCCGTTGCGGCCTTATCCTCCACGCCCCCAGTGCTGCCGACCTCCCTGGCAAGCTGTGCCTCCCTCGCCCTAGTGGCGATGTAGTCCAGCTCTGCTTGGGTGGTGTCCATGATAAGCCACCGCTCGGCGTCGGCATTGACGTACACCTCGATCAGGGTGTCGAAGAATTGCTGCACATGCTCGTCCTTCGGCTCCTCCCAGCTCGGGACAGGGCCGTGCGCATTACAGTCCGGCATCATGGCGATGATCTCGGACCGACGCGAATTGTTGCACAACGGGACCACCCCCGCTGGCAGCTTGAAAAATGGCCCCTTGAGGGCCTTGCCAACCTTTGCGGCAGCCCTCGCGGCCTTGCCGGTCCGCTCGACCTCACCATCGCGACCCATATCCAGCTGGAAAAGCCGCTGGCAGAAGTGGGCATGCACCAGCACTGTGAAGTTGTGATCGAGGCCGGGGCGGAGTCGCATAATGTCAGCCGGGTTCATAAAGAGCCAAGCTGGCCTCCCCTTGCTGTGCAACGGGGCGATCCAGTGGTGAATGAAGTCCGCCCCGATCATCTCAAGGGTGAGTCTGGCCTGGGTGAGCCGGAGAATCCTGGTGGTGGCGATGGTGAGCCTCCCATCGGCGGCGTCGACATTGCTCCAATTGCTGCCATGGACCGGCGGCACTCCACGGACCTTGCAGAATTCCGGCGGGTTTTCATCTTCAATCCAGCACCACCGGCCACGCCATTCCTCCCACCTCTCCTTCACGGCACCGTCCGGGTATGCCCCTTGGATCTTGGGATCCAGGTAACGCAACCGGAGACGGCTCCTCCCGGCTGGATTCGAGGGAAGAAGTAATGGCGGAAGAGCGCCGTGTTGGGCTGCACCCCGGCAAAGCCTTCGCAAAGATGCGCGAAGAAAGCCATGCACGCCACCGCATTTGGAGTAAAATCCAAGAGGAGAAAGCCGAAGGTGTGCATAATGTCGCAGAAGAAATCGGAGAAAGGGGGGCATAACCCGCAAGAAAAGTAATCAACGAAGAAGGGGTATCGATTTGGGGCAGGATCAGCGCAAGCGGCAGGAATGACGCGCGTCGCCGGGTGTCCCGAATCCTCTCCCCCCATCTTTACTCCCTATAGGGGCTTGAAGGAGGCCCGGAGCTCTTGAACATCAACCATCGAGGGGAAGAAGAAGGCGGACTTCGTCCGGTCCCCCGACAGCGCGCATTCCGGCGGCTCCACCGTCTCGGCGCCCTTAGCCACCCCCTTGCCCTTGGCGAATTTGGGAGTCATGGCGACCAAGAAGTTCAGAGTGCTGAGGAAGGGGGATGGCGAAGCAACGACGGCGGGCAACGGCGGAAGCATAGGAAGAGAGGAAACGGTGGCTCTCAGATTGGAAAAGGCACGAGGAAAGAGGAGAAAGTGAGCAACGCGCCCGCGGTTATTCCTTTCTTATGGGGGAAAAACAACGGGCCGCCTCCTTTCACCTTTACTACGACGTGACGCATGCATGCAGAGCTCAGCCCCAAGCATGCCGCCCACGTCACACATGCCTCCCCACGCCGCGCCACACGCGGGAAGCGTGGGAAGCACAGCATGCGAAGAAACTTACCGCGGTAAAAACCGCCCCACTTGCCCGCGCACCGTTTTTGGGCCTAGCCCAACGACGCGATTGCGCTTACGTGTGGCCTAGGCCCGGGGGCTCCTGTCGGTGTACAAAAAGAGGGGTACACTTTTTTTACCCCTATAACTGTGCACGGGCAGTCTGAGCCACGGGCACCACCACACTGAGCAAGGCAAGGGAGGTGAGCCAAGGTAAGGCCGAAGCTCAGGAGAAGCAGAACGACGCCAAGACCAAGACCACAAAGAGCAAAGGGGACGAAGTGGACCCCCCGGTAAGATCCTTGCCGGGAGGCGGTTTTAGCAAACCCGGCAAGACCCTTGCCGTGGCAGCTCGCCCCACACCTACGGAGTGAGTCACCCTTGAGTCCACTGCCCCCATGGGGCAAGGATTCGGGAGACATCCCCGTGGTGGCATGTAGATCTTTGTGAAGACATTCAAGATCAGATACACCCTTTAGAAGATGATGATCCTTGGCGGGATCCCAGCCAAGGAGGACCACAAGGCCCCCGGCAAGAGCCTTGCCGGGGATGACAGCAGGCGCCACAGCAAGACCCTTGCCGGGGCCCCTGCAAGGCCCTTGCCAAGAACACCCGTAGGGCCACTATCATGCCCACGCCAATCAAACCTCCACCGCCGTTCGCATGCAGCTGCCGACCCAACCGGCTGGCCAGGCACCTAGGTGGCGGCATGCGGATCTTCGTGGAGACCCACCACTGCGCCACCTCAGCTGCCTGCCTGCCTACATGGCACCGCGGGCGCCGCTGGCCAGGGTGCGTGTCGACACAAGAGGGAGCAGCGACGGACGAGACAGGGCTCTCCCCTGTCCCCGATAAAGCAAGGACACCTGGCCAAGACGCATTAAGTGCGCCTTGTCATGTAATGCAAGAGATAAACTCACATCACTGTACCTTTTCCACCTCCTGTGTGCCACTTTGGCAACCCCTTTCCTATAAAAGGAGGCCCGAGGCAACCAGGAGGAGGATTCGGCTTTTTGGAGCTCCCCACGCCCCATAGCTAGCTCAAGAACACAGATATACAATCCACCAAAGCAGGAGTAGGGTTTTACACATCCTCGCGGCCCGAACCTGGATAAACGAACCGTGTGCTATCTGTTTGATCCACTCTTCTCATGACCCTGCGCCCCGCAACCGTAGTAGGGATTCTTGTGATCCCATAGTTGTCGTTCCCACCGACAAGTGTACTACATATGATGGCCGCCTTTCCCCCTCTTCACCGCATACTATATGCTCCTGCCGTAATATGTACAACCCAAAATAATACTCAACGATGGTGAAATTAAGTAACCTCTCCCGATGTAGGTGAAAGTGATGCATGCATGCATCAATGATGGCCTCGTGGGCCCATAGATGGAAGCGTCACATGTGAGTGTCCTAGCTAGGATAACCACCGCGTGCATGCATGTGGCCCAAAGAGGTGTTGTGTGATGTTTGAATAGCTAATTTCACAATTTTGATGTGGCACGTGCCTCAGAAACCCCAAAGTCTCAAAACTGAGTGATGTGTACTTGTTCACAGACGCGTACATATAGTATATATGCTAGTCCCCTCCCACCTATTTGATGCGTACTATATACCACCATAACTCAAACAAAAAAGATTCTACCTAGGTGTTGTTCGTCAAAGTGATTAACGGCGACCTCTCGGGCCCACAGAAAGCGTCTCACACGAGTATCGAGTGTCGTGGGAGACAACCATCGACTGCATGTGGCCAAAACATATATGTATGAAAGGGTTGTGTAATGTTTTAAATAAAGATTTCATGACTATGATGTGCCACCGGCCTGCCTAGCAAAACGGCCAACCCACACGGTGGATCACAACTCGTAGTGTACTGCGAGCCACCCGCCACCCCCATCGTAACTACGATTCATGTTAAATTAATTATCCCGCGGTGAACATATGTTAACAAAGGAGGGATGTTTTAATTTTGAAAAAATCAAAGATATCATTAAGACGTTTTAGTACATTAATTGATTGATTTTCTGCGGGTATAATGTGCAAAAATCAAATTTGAGCTACATGCACGCGTGACAGTGCACTTAAATGGATTGCAAAAACACATGTGTCTCACTAGGTGCATGGTTACCCCCGTGCAACAAATTTCAAACATTGTGAATCTTGATTTTTAAATTCTATTACATCCAAAACATATTTGAAGTTCATGAAACTTATCATGTTTTCATATGGACACCAATACAAAGTGGCATTGTACTTTTCTTTTGTCAAATTTGAGACCAGTTTTGATGTACTATTTATTTAATTACAAACGAGAGATTATTAATAATTGGGAACCAATATCCTAAACGGATTGTTTATTCGAACCGTGAGCGTTAGACCAACAATGGATACGTGCCATGCTTCGGTTAAGCAATAAAGCAGCAGCATTAATCATCCAAATAGAAAAACAATATACGTGCCACCGTGTGACTCGTGTGCTGTGCGAGCAGGCATGAGTTGACGGGATGCTTGCGACCAGTCCGCCGCGCAGGCAGACGGGGAGGCGTCCATGGAGGTGTGTGAATTTAAGGAGGCGTGCTCGGTGCGCAGTGTCATTGGGAGGCGTGCTCAGTGCGCAGTGTCATTGGGAGGCGTGCTCAGTGCGCAGTGTCATTGGGAGGCGTGCAAGTAGCTGTGTGAAACTTTGGTGCGCAGGCTCACCAGGGAGGCGAGCCATCGGTTTGACCGCCACCCACCTCTCTCCCACAACTCCCATTACTCCATATTAATGGTGCGCCCGAGCGGCCGCAACCCCCATCCTCGCCACCACACAAAATCCTCACTCCCCGCTTGCATCCTCGATGTCGCTCTCAGTCCTCAAACTCGTCAGTGTATGAGGATGCCGCCGAAGCGCCCCATCAGAGGGAGTGGCGACGCCGGGGCTGCTAAATCACCGGATCACGGCGTGGAGATGGAGACAGAGGTTGCCGTCACCTCCGATGAGTTATCGCTGGACCCTGACATCGTCGACGACATTGAGCTTCCACAGCCGGAGGCGGAGTTCCACATCGACTTTGGTGACGACCCCAGCGATGAGTCCGGCGACGACTCTGACGATGACGGACAGCTGGTTAGTCATAAATACCCATTTATGTGTCAAATAAATCATAGGGTTTCTCTGGTTACTCCTACCTCCCCCTTTTTGGAATGGAAATCCTATGGTTATGTTCTCCCAATCAATGATATCTCAGTAAGTTTCGTTAGATCCGTGTAGTGTATTGATTATTTGAATGGTACACATGATAAGTGATTAGTTGTTTCATCTGTGCAAATGATTTGTTGTAGTAATCCGACTAGGGTTATTGTTTGTGCTAATAATTCCTAGCCAGGATTTGACAATCGATTTTGAATGACCTACATATGTTTGTGCCATTATTTTCTTCAAGATTGGTCTGTACATAGACGACTATGATTAAAAATCAAACCATAATCTCTGGATATGTATAAATAAATAGCCATAAATGCCTAATCCTACTTCATGGCATGTAATCATTGATTTGATGCCAAATTTGTTTATTATTTGTATAGGTGCTGTCTGACGATGTGGACAACGAGGATGAAGATGTATAGAGGAGGTACAAGAGGCAAATCATGTGGGAGCTTTATGCGGGAATGCATAACAGGCGTATTAGGACATGGAATGGTGGCTATCGATGAACATTTTGCAACCATAAGCTTCATGACGTGTATCTAAGTGTTCTAGCGCACACAAGAGGACGGGCCGTTGGCTCCTTCAAGCAGAAGTATTCTCACAGGCTGGCGCACGACGCATACGCCGAGTACCTGGAGAAGCTTCAGGATCATGCCGGCATGTGAGATGAGATGTGGGATGGATCGAACAATGTACGCTTGAGTATGCTTAATGACGGTTGAACTATGTACCTATGGTTGAACTATTCTTATGTTTGTGTACGCTTATTATCTATGTCTGAGTATGTTTAATCTATGTTTACTTATGTCTAACCGTGGGATATGGATGCAACTAGTTCGGTTGATGGAATGCACATCCGTCTTGGTTTATTGGTACCGTTTGTAATTTGTGTTAAGTTTTGACCAAAGGTTTAACTAACAAAATGTTAGTGCAGGTCAGCAAAAATTATATCGTTGGATGGGTATTTGAGCATAGTATTCAATGATATAATTTTTTGTGACATGCATAAAAATTTCTTAGTTAAGTATTTGGTCAAAATTTGGTAAAAAATACAAAGGGGACCAATAAACCAGGACGGAGGTAGTACGTCAATCACACACGGTTTCCAAAACTGGAACCATGTGCAATGACTTTCTTTTGCCTATTGCGTAATCGTTTGTGTTGTTATCGGTCTCCGCACATGTTTCCGATTACAGACCTGTTTGCCGCGTATCACACACATCTTGTTAAGTTGAACCGTTTCTGTTGTCATGTCTCAACGCAAATAGTTCGTCCGAGTGAACCGCATGCCGTATATCGCACACACCTTTGATCTGGCTGACCGTTTCTTTTGTGTTGCCTAATCACAAACAATTCATCCGAGTGAACCGTATGATGTATATCGCACACACCTTCATCTGGCTGCCCGTTTCTTTTGTTCCTCCTCATCGCAAACAGTTAATTGAGCTGAACTGTATGCCCTGCATCGCAAATGCAACTAAAATCTGAACCATGTTTGATGCATCCTCCATCGCAAACATTTTGCACCTTTTTGACGGGTTTTTTACACCACCGTTTGCGATTATGGCATCACACACAGTTTCGTCAAAGGGTCTCTGATTGTAGTGTTGCATTAGCTGCATCCTACAGTAGTGCTGGGTACTTGAGGTACCGTGGGTCATGGCAGACAAGGGATTTCCTCAGATCTTGTGGGTAAAGTGTGCAACCTCTGCAAAGTGTCAGACTATTCGAATGGCCGTGTCCATGGTCAAGGACAGTTGAATGACCACTCTTGGCCTATGTCCTTTGTTTACCAAACTAGCTCTACAAGTAAGTTTGAATGGCCGTGTTTGTGATGCATGATTTACAAGTTATTAGGACAAGTCATTGCAGTTAAATTAGCTTTTAGCAAAATTACCCACGTAGAGTTATATCATGCATTGTTGTACCTTTGTCCAAAACATGGGTTGCTTGCGAGTACATTCAAACGTACTCATTGGATTGTCCTTGGCTATTTACTTGGCCAGGCCTGGAAGAGCAGGAATATGAAGAAGAGTTCTTTGGTGACGAAGATGCGAGCTAGGACGCTTTCCCAGCCAAAATGTTTGTAGGGTTAAGGCAGATGGCATGGGTCCAAGTTGTCGACGAAGATTTCCGCTGCGATGATATACTCAAAACTTGACCATAATGTTTATGATTTGTGTAAGATGGTATGTATGGACGTAAGACTCTCGGTATTTAGTTTCTGTCTGTTCATTGAGCATTGGTCTCTAGGATCACTGTACACGTGCATTTGGTGGGTTCGACTGCGTAAGTAGGGGTCCCTACAGAGATGGTATCAGAGCCATCCTGACTGTAGGAAGCCTTAGTTAGCAGGGTTGTTAGTTAGGCTAAAACTATTTCCAAAACTACCACTAACTTTCAAACACTAACTATACTTCTCTTCCCTTCTGCAGTGTTCAAAACGTAAGATATATTTTCCTATTGATCTCTCCCCCTTCAAATTTTTTAGAAATGGTCGCTAGTACCCTTATGCCCCTGACCACTGGATTCCTTGTAATCCTCATGGATAACCTAGAAGGAAGAAGCCTTGCCAGACCTTCACCCATATCTTCTGAATAGAAGTTTGGCGACACCACGACAAGACAGACGATACCTTCTCAAGGAATGAGGAAACCAAGACTCAGAAGATGGTGACACCATTGACATTACCCCAGGATAATGCAACCTTGTCCTACGATGATCAGGGTATAAGATATGCAAGATCATGATATACATCACTAATAGAGCAACCCTGTCCTTACTGATGTTGTATCAACAACCACAGGTGGATGAGAACCTCGCCATTTGGTCTGTCTCACTATAGTGAGCAGGAAAACGGTTCTTTGCATCCCCCCCTCTTGTTGCCGATGATGTCATCAATGTAGCCGACATTTTGGGACACTAGCATGCCTTGTGAATATCATTACATAAAGGATTGCCTGCCTGGTACCGTCGAAGCATTAGAAGGCAAAAGGGGTCGCCATGATTAAGAAGACAAGAGAAGACAGAGTCAATACCATCTACGAGGAACCACCTTCACCCTGTCAGCTCATCAGGTGAGACGTTGTCAAAGATTCTTCAGGCTCAACCCGAATCGTTTCATCGAACAACTACAAGAGACGTAGTGACAAGTGAGGATGACCCAGAAGACTGCACATCCTTCCCTCCGAGACACAGAGCAAAGCACGACTACTGAGTCCGAGAACCCCTAGGATAGGATGGGTGTCGCGGGAAAGCACGACCACCAATGGGACCAAGGGTCCCTTGCTGGTTCGGCAGGGGGGACATCACATTGCACAAAGAGCAGAAGAGCACGGGGCAGCACGACACAGATCACACGAGCGATTTTACCCAGGTTTGGTCCGCCGTTAGGCGTAAAACCATACTCCTGCTTTGGTGGATTCATGGTGGAAAAGTGGTGGTGGTCGTAGTGCGCTTACCCGGCAGAGTTGCCTTGGGTCGAAACGGCTACGAGCGTATGAAATATGAGGGCATGGATTCACTAATCCAGGGTCCAACCCTTTTTAGGTTGCCTCGGGCCTCCTTTTATAGGTTAAGGGGTCACCACAGTGGCAAATCAGTCATTACACACTGATAAGATAGCCAACAGTGCTATCATACCTAACTCTATAGGATGACAGAGTGCATTAAATGCGCCACTCGACGTCACATCATCGTCTACCCGGCAAGCCTTACCGCGCAGCTTTTCCAGTTTCGCGCCAGCTTGCTTGACACGTCGTAGGACGGGTGTCATCTGTGGATATTCCCTGTAGAAAGAGGCCGCCCTGTGGAAGATGGCTGCCAGTTAGTCACTTTGCGCCTTGACACCACACTAATAGACGACGTGCGTCGTGGTGAAGTGGGTTAGTGCGGTGGTTGCGTCTCCGTGAGCCCGGCAGGCACTGCCAGGGGAGTCTTGGAGGTCTTCTTTCGGTGGTGACCCCGTCCTTGCTGGGCTCACCTGCCTGGCAAGGGAGGTGTTTCTCCTGGTGGTTTCTTACTTCCCTCGCTTGGCCTTGGTCCTCTTGATCTGCATGTTGGACTTCCAAGAATCTTGTTTGCTTGTACTTTGGCCTGTCCTTGGTGATGTAACCTTGCTCCCGTGCCTGTACACAGTCAGGGCAACAGACCCAGGGTTTGTTGCACCGACAAAAGCCCCTGGTGTAACACCCACAATGCGGCTATATCTCCCACGTGTCGGGGCACGGCTTAGAGGCATAGCCGCATGGTAGGCATGTCGCAAGAGGGGTAATCTTTACACATCCAATGTAGTAAATAAGAAAGGCATAAAGAGTCGGCTTACAATTGCCACTTCACACAATACATAAATAGTCATACATCATCCAGAATACAATCAAGGTCCGACTACAGAACCAAAACCAAGACAACCCCTTAATGCTAGATCCACGATCGTCCCAACTAGGCTCCTCTACTAATCATCCACAAAAGAAACATAGTAACAACCCGAATCCTCGTCGAACTCCCACTTGAGTTCGGTAGCGTCCCCTACACTGGCATCATTGGCACCTGCATCTGTTTGGAAGTATCTGTGAGTCACGGGGACTCAACAATCTCACACCCGCGAGATCAAGACTATTTAAGCTGAAGGGTAGTAAAAGGGTAGTGAGGTGGAGCTGCAACAAGCACTAGCATATATGGTGGCTAACTTACGCAAATGAGAGCGAGAAGAGAAGCAATGCACGGTCGAGAAGCTATAAGTGATCAAGAAGTGATCCTGAAGCTACTTACGTTCAAGCATAACACGAGACCGTGCTCTCTTCTCGGACTCCACCGAAAAGAGACCATCACGGCTACACACGCGGTTGATTCATTTTAATTAAGTGTCATGTTCTCTACAACCAGATATTAAGAAATTCCCATCTGCCCATAACCGCGGGCATGACTTTCGAAAGTTCAAAACCCTGCAAGGGTGTCCCAACTTAGCCCATCACAAGCTCTCACGGGCAACGAAGGATATTCCTTCTCCCAGGAAGACCCGATTAGACTCGGAATCCCAGTTACAAGACATTTCGACAATGGTAAAACAAGACCAGCAAAGCCGCTCGATGGGCCAAAAAATCCCGATAGGAGTCGCACGTATCTCATTCTCAGGGCACACCACTTAGCGTCTGCACACGACATGTACTCGACAGACTTCAAGCGAAAGCCGACCTGGGTGTAGACCACGACCTGGCTAACCACACAAGTCTCTAGTACAGGTTTATCGCCTATTCAGGTTCCATCCACAGGGAGTCCGACCGAGTTTCCACATACGGCCCCGAACGATGTGTACAGGGTTCCGCGACACTAAACGGGCGCCCGGCATACCCGGCCACGTGCCTACCGCATCACAGCCCACCCCTCGGGTCAGCGCTGCGCACGACCTCCAGCATACTACAAACACCAGAAACTACTTGCAACTCATGGACAGAGGACAGGGGCGGTTAATAAGTTGAGCGGGGTCATATTCAGGGCCCAACGTGTGGCAGTAGCTGTTCACGGATCACAAACACAGATCTCAGTTCCTAAGGATGGCTTCAATGAGACAACCCACATGTACTCCTACATGGCCTCTCACCGCTACCTTTACCAAATCGTGTTCACACACTTAGCTCATACACAGTAGGACATGTTCACCACTTTCCAATTCATCCCTGATGAATTAGACCTGACTCAACTCTAAGCAGTAGCAGGCATGACAAACAAGCATGAATGAGTAGGCACATCAGGGCTCAAACAACTCCTACTCATGCTAGTGGGTTTCATCTATTTACTATGGCAATGACAGGTCATGCAAAGGAAAGGGGTTCAACTACCGCAGCATGTAACAGTTGAATCGTTATTGTCCTAATGCAGTAAAAGAGAGAAGGAGCGAGAGAGTGGGATTATATCAGAATGAACAAGGGGGTTTGGCTTGCCTAGAACTTCCGAAGATAGTATAACTCTTCATCGGTGTCATCGAACTCATCGTCGGAACTACGTCCACTAAGAGGGGACAAATATGATGTTCATGAGAAAAACACAACCAATGCAATGCAACAATATGATTCATGAATGTGGCATGGCAATATGATGTTCACTGAGCTAATGCAACTAGCAACACAATTAAATGAAGTTGGTTTGAACCCAAGGTTCAAATTCAAACTCCACATGTGGTTATTTAAATGACATTCATTTGATTGGTCCTAAACAGCAGCTATAAGTTGTTCTAACAAGCATGAAAACAGTACAGATGGATAGATTGGATTTTTCTGATCATTTTTCATATATAAATCTTAGTTTTTGGATTTATAGATTAAT
The DNA here is from genome assembly GCF_056163025.1 of Triticum urartu. NCBI lineage: Eukaryota > Viridiplantae > Streptophyta > Magnoliopsida > Poales > Poaceae > Triticum > Triticum urartu. The sequence goes on along the minus strand of NC_141876.1, from coordinate 248,232,443 downwards.
TTCTATGAATTTTAGAAGTTTAAACCATTTCTGGAATTTCCTGGATTAGAAAAAATCCAAAAAATGATTAACTGCGTCAGGGTGACGTCAGCAGGTCAACTAGGCCGTCCAGGTCAAACCTGACCAGTGGGGCCTACTGGTCAGTGACTCAGTTGGTTAAGTGAGTTAATTAGCGCTAAACTAACCCTAACAAAATGTCAGCAGGGCTGGGCTCACATGTTAGTGGCTCAACTAATTAACTAAGTTAATTAACGCTAATTTATCTAGCACTTAACTAAACAGGGGCCTGACACATTTTTGCTACTTTCCCTACCTTTTTATAGACATCTGGGTCATTCTCTGCTCAGGCAGCACCTGCCTTGTGATGTTTAACTATGTGAATTGCATTTTTATCAGTACCGGTTTAAATGTCTATTAAGCCTGTTGCAATTAACAGTTGAATCCATTTTTAAAAATTTGTATTTCAATGGCTACAAACTTACAAAACATAACTTAGGATGTTGTTAAGCCTGTTACAATTAACAGTTGTATCCATTTTTTAATCTGTCCATACTCTCCGCAATGAAGATATACTAGAGATGCTGCCCCATTTGCTATTTTTGGTGGATGCAAACCCTGTTTTACTTAACATGCTTGTCCATGTACTAACGCAGGGTCATAACAGCCGATGCTGTTGTTTGACGTCAAGGTTAGTTGTATACCATGTCTTATAATATTTCACATCATTTGTGCAATTGCAGTTTAACTTCTACCATTTACTGGTTGCCTGTAGGTACACATGTCAGTGGCACTGATCCATGCTTTGACCCAGAGGAACAGCTCGCGTCTGCCATCGCTGACTTTGGGCGGGCTCTGGCCAAGATGAAGTGCCCCAACAACTACCTCTCAGGACTTACCAAGTATGTACCCACCAGTTCAATCTTACCAATACCAGTTGCAATTAATGGCTATATTTTGTACTGTTGATGTATTAAGCATGTTGTAGTAAACATTCCTAACATGTTTGAGCTATTTCCCCTACCTTTTTATAGACAACTAGGCCATTATCTACTCTGGCAGCACCAGCCCTGTCATGTTTAACTCTGCTAATTGCATTTTTATCAGTACCGGTTTAATGGCCATTAAGCCTGTTGCAATTAACAGTTGTATCAATTTTTAAAGAGATGTATTTCAATGGCTACAAACTTACAAAACATGAATTAGGATTTGTTAAGCCTTTTGCAATTAACAGTTGTATCCATTTTTTAATCCGTCCCTTTGCTACTGTGCTACTCTTTCGAAAAGAAGATATCACTACAGATGCGGCCGTTTTATTACCATTTGCTATTTTTGGTGGATGTTAACCCTGTTGTAGTTAAGATTGGCTTTCCATGTACTTACACAGGGCTACAATGGGGCGATGCTCTTGTTTGCCATCGAGGTAGCTGCGTCCCACGTCTTATACATCATCTATTCCTAAGTAAAAGCATTTTTAGAGATTCCAATATTGACTACATAAGGAGCAAAATGAGTGAATCTAGATTCTAATCTACACTATATCTATAATTCTATATACATTCGTATGTAGTTCATATTGAAATCTCAAAAAACAACTTCTACTTAGGAACATAGGTAGTTGTATTTTACATCATTTGTGCAATCTCAGTTTAGCTTCTAACATTTACTGGTTGCTTGTAGGTACATATATGAGCGGTACTGATCCACGCTTCGATCCCTTTTGCGTATGGGGCAATGAGATATTCATGAACAAGCAGCAAGTGAGGGAACTAAGAAAGATTGTTAGGCAAAAGAAACGGGTGATTGGAATTAAGCTCTTTATTTACACTTTGTTGGAGACAACAATGAACTTTATGATGGTAAATAATGTGTTGCCTTTTTGCCCCTGCCCACAACAAGTTAATCTATTAGACCTTAGTATCTGATATTTTTATCTTTTCAGCGGTTTCCGAAGCTATTTTCCGATGATTAGCTTGCAAACTACATGACCGGAGTGGAGGCAACTAAGGTTAAAGTATACAATTCATGCTACCATGATAATGCTCTAGAAGTCTTCCTGAAGGCGTGAAGGATAGGCAGGCGATCATCACAAGGGGTTGGACAAAAGTGGTTCGTGCCTATGGCATGCAGGAAGGCACATTATGGGCATTCCGCTTCTTCAACTCCGTCGGCAGTCAAAATGATTTACACTTGTCTCTTCACCTTTACCGCCTTTAAATATTGTGGTTCATCATAGTTAATTGCTGCATAATCCTGTAATTACTGAACATATTGTACTGGCAACTTTATTTATGGATTCGTTGTTGAACCATTGTGCTGAGAATTTGAATTGCATGTTTCATATTTCAAAATTTCCAATTAGAATAATAAATTACAGGAAAAAATAAAAAGAGAACAGATGGTCATGGAACTGTGCAAATGGTTCTGGCGGTAAAAGCACTTGTGATGGATAGCCCAATGCCACACAGTTTTCTACATCAAATCGTGTGTGATGTAGTTCAGGAAAGCAAACAGTTAACCAAGGCAAACCTTGTGTGTTAGTTACACCTTTCACACACGAGTGTATACATAAAACCGTGTGGGATGTACATCCGAACAGAAACGTTTTCCCTAGATTGACTGTGTGGGATGTACATAAGAACGAAAATGTATTCCTTGGTTGACTGTGTGTGATATACATACGAACGGAAAGGATTTTCTGGGATTCACCGTGTGAGATGTACATACCTACAGAAATGATTTTCTCGGATTACCATGTGGGATGTACATACCTACGGAAATGATTGGGTTTTGATTCCTCGCCCGATCGCACATGTCCCCAGCCTGGGTCCCAGGAGGGCCTATTCCTGACGATTTCTGGGTCGTGTGGGAAGGACACCCTAGCGCACACACTCACTTGGCGACGGTTCCAAATATCGTCGCTGAAAGGGGTTAAAAACCGTTTGTTTAGGACCGACGCACACTAGTGCCGCCTATAAAAGGGAGGACGAGGCGAGAGTGTAGTCATCCAATCTTGCACTTCTTCTCCTCCATCTTCTGCTTCCCGCTAGTCCTGTTGAAGAGAAGAGCCTGGGGCCAGGCCCCGGGCTCCTGCTTGAGGTTGGTGGCGTCGAATGCTTGTCCTGATGCTTGGGGAGTGAGCCTGGTCCAAGCCTAGAGAAGACGCGGCAGACAAACCACCTGTGGCATGGGAGATATCAACCTTTCCCATTGTGGGAAAATGCTTGCCTCCCATGCCTACGTCGGTTGCCCTCCGGGTAGTGCGGCATTTTGCCCCGGGGTGTTGCCGCTTGTTATCCCGGTAACTGGGTTCCCGTTGTCTTTGGCGCTCGCCCAGGAGGCAGGACTAGGGATCATTGGTAACCCCACTACTGCCCCTTTCGGAGGTCTCGGGGCTGATGCTGATGAGAGGCGCGCCTTCCTGCCCGTCGAGGTGGGGAGCGGCGCGCCCCGAGCCCCCTGGCCGTCTTGTTCGCTCGCCGTCTCTCTAGGGAAGGCATCAGGCTGGGGTGTTGGCACTTCTCCAAAGTAGTGGTGAGGGAGAGAAAACGAGGGAAGACAGAGAATGCGATGTGGCACCCCGGCTCAGAGCGACCGGTTTACCTTGCATTGCCAGCCCAGAGACCATGTCTTCTGGCAACACACAACTTCTTGGTATAGAACACAACCGCTTTATTGATACTAGCGGCTCATAGTTTACATTACTAGCTTACCACAGTGATCGCCTTTGGAACACAAATGTACCAACCATATGATCTTCACTATGGATACTTCATGATCACTCTGGCAACCACAGCCACAACCAATGTTTGGTCTCAAACAGTGATCCTTTCGGCGATCACAACCACGACCAACACTTGGTCTCAATCGACAGGACGACTTTCCCGCCATCCTCAATAGTGCAAAGTGCATGACTTAGTGTGCAAGATTAATTAAATGTTGACCCATGGTGTGACCTACTTTCGAGGTGTCCGTAACCGTGGACTCGGCTATCGATAGATTAATACACTCCGCAGAGGTAGCGCACTGTACCCACACCACGGAACCCATGGCCTCGTACTCCCATTCGGGTGGAGCAACGGCATTCTGACGAAACCCTTCCATTGCCATGACACTCTCTCGACCACTCCGACCCACTCCCCAACTGGGCTAGTCCTGGGTGGCCCCGTGTCTACCAAAGACACAACGACCACCGTCGTGGCCAACGTCCCTCACGGGGACCGGTACCAAAATCTCAACAACGGGCTCACAAGGTTATGTCTGCTTACCGGGCCAGGGTACCGCACGCCAATAACCTTCCCTAGTTGGAGGAACTGACCAGAGGCATGACAACGGACCGAATAAAGGCCTTCCCATAGAGGCAAATGTGGTTGCACTGGGAAAAACTCGATTCAGTGGCACCATCACTCGGTCAACTATAAATTCAAGTTGAATTATTATCAGGTTCAACTTAAATTGAAAATAACCCTTGTCATAGTATGCCATGAAATGCAACCACTAACATAGGCACCACATATTAACGAAAATGACTAAGTCAACTAAATCCACACTAAGCATAAACATCAACAACACCTCATACTTCTCTGGTTAGGATTAAACTCACATTAAACAGAATCTTTTCTAACAAATTTTATCATGTTTCTCATGCAAGAAAATAGTTCCAATAAAATACTTATATCCATAATCATATTATTTCTATCATAGCAAAGATTAATTCTATTTTCTATAACCACTTGGGAGCTACAAACTTTCTGATAACATACGCATGTAAACTTAAGCAAACACTGACAGAATATAAATAACCTAATGATAATTATTTAAATGCATGGATTAAATCAATCATTCAAGTAGAAAAATATCACAAATATTGAAGTGGCATCATGAAAATGTTGATGTGGCTTGCCTTAGTGCAGATGAGGCTCACAAGCACTCTGGTGTTCTTCAAGACAAGCATCACTCTCTGAAAATAAATTTAAACACAAAAAAAAATCGAGAACCCTTCTGAAATTCACCAGAAAATCTAGACATGGAAAAATCCCATTTTTGGTGAGCTGCTAGATTTCTTTGCAGAGAACCCAATGCAAAAAGAATCAATTCATTTGGGCTTATGGTTGAAGAGTTATAGCTGTTTGAATCTCTCTGGAATTTAAATAAAATAGATAGGGGGGGTGACGTCGAAGGCATAAAGCATTGGGGCAACACCACTCGTACCGCTTCACGCGCATACTGAGTGGCTGACTAGCGGGCCCCGCTAGTCAGGTGGCGGAAGAGGGAGAAGGAAACAGTGGAGGTCGCGGCTTCGCCGGAGCTCAGGCCGGCGATGAGGGCTCCTCGGCCAAAACGAGAGGGAGGGACCAAGAGAGGGGTTGGAGGCGCACCTGCCCATACCCGTAGTGTAGCTAAGGGTGGTCGGACAGCGTCGGAATCGACCTCACAAGCGGAGGCAGAGAGCGGAGGTCGCCGGAGACAAAGACGACGGCGAACAGCGGCGACCCCAGGGGCTTCAACCAGGTGGAACAACACCACCGGAGAGTGGCGAGGCCCTAGAAGGATTGTCCGGGCCTAGGAGGGGCTGGAGCTACCATGGCGACCCGAGAGGGTCGCCGGCGGGCTCGAGCTCGGGGACAACGGCCCGTGGCCTGCCCGGCCGTGCTACGGTTTCCTACGGTGTTGTCTGGTGTGTGGGAGTGGAAGATGGTGCTCGAGGATGCTGGGCGTGGCTCCATTTATAGGCGAGCTGCGAGGGGGGAATCGGGCTTCGCCGTCGACACCTGGACATGGCGCCCAGCGACGAGCGGCGTCAGTGAGAGGGGGAGAAGGCGATGCAGATCACGCGGGGACTGTGGGCGAACGGAGACGAGCACGGGATCAAGGAGAACGCGACGAGCACAGTGCGCACTGCACTGTTACATTGGCCAGACCATGCCCGTGCTCGCTGCGGCGAGCTCCGGCGTCGGCAAGTGCCAGGGGAGAGTTAAGGGGGTTTGGACGAAGATGGTGGCGTGGTTTGGCACGCTTTGGCAGGCGAAGAAGCGAGCACGCGCGAAACAAAGCACTTGGCGGCACCTAGAGCGCGTCGACACATAGGCTGGCATCGTGTACACGCGTGGTCCCCGCGTGAACTTTGCCCTCAGGCCGGCCTACGTCCAAAGTTCATGTCTGGCTTGTTTTTCGTGGTAGTTTTGAAGTTTACCACACTTTGGTTTGGATCCAGACGCAGTAGAAAAGATTTTACAAGCCAAGTAAGTTTCTGATCAGTAACTTTGAGAGTTTACTTTGGTCAAACGGGTGGGAGTTTGAGGCTGGGTTTTGGAGACTAGGAATCATCTACTAAGGTGATGATGCACAAGAAAAATCAGCCTTATTGGAGCAAGTAAAATGGTAGTTGATATAGAAACCACCATTTCTTCCCAGAACAGAAAATATTTTCTGTGGCAAAAATATTCCAAAAAGTGATGCAATATTTTCTCAGGAAGGTGCCATAGGGCTCAAAGAATATTTGTGAATTGTCTCAGATTTTTGTGGGCAAGAAAAATTGGGGTTTCTTTGGAGGACATTGAACTAGCTAGGGTTTAAGGGAAGGAAATGAATATTTTTTATTAAATAAAAATATTCCAAATATTATTATGAGGTGAACCAGAGAGGAAATGATGATAAGAGAGGGAGATGAGGCACTTAGGTGAAAGCCAAGGGTACCCAAATGTTTAAGTCCCCATGAAAAGATTCAAAAACTCCAACTTCCAAAATCATTTCAAAAGAAAATCAGTCAAATGAAAGAGGGCAAAAACCAGGCTGTCACAAACCTCCCCCACTTAGAATGAATCTCATTCTCGAGATTCGGCTGCTTGGGAAAACCATTCGGGATAATGTGCCTTCAGAAATTATTCTCGTTCCCAAGTTGATTCTGACTTGGTGTGATGCTCCCACTGGACTTTGTAGAACTTCCTTACTTTGCTGGGAGTGACCCTTTCCATCTGATCCAAAATTTTGACTGGCCTCTCTTCGTATGTTAAATCCTTTGCCAACTCTATTTCAGTCATAGCAGCCCTTTTCTCAGGCGGTGATATGCAACGCCTCAACTATGAGACATGAAACACATTGTGTGCACGTCTGACAATTCTGGGGGTAGTTCAAGCTGATAAGCAACAGTACCCACTCGGGACATGACGGGAAATGGACCAATAAACCTAGGTGCCAACTTTCCACGAGTCTGAAATCTCTTGACTCCTTTCATAGGAGTGACGCGGAGGTATACATGTTCTCCGGGTTCAAAACTGATCTGTCGGTGCTTTGCATCATAATAACTCTTTTGTCCAGATTTGGCCAATTGCAATCTATCTCTAATTTCCCTAACTTGTTTCTCAGCTTCCATCTTGAGATCTGTTCCAAAAATGCGGCTATCTCAAGTTTGATACCAATTTAAAGGAATGCGGCACTTACGGCCATACAACGCCTCGTATGGTGACATCTATAGACTGGTCTGGAAGCTGTTGTTATAAGAGAACTCGGCATACAGGAGGCAGTCTTCCCATTTAGGTCCTTGAGCCAAAGCACAGGCTGCAACATATCTTGGAGTATTTGGTTTACCCGCTCTGTCTGTCCATCAGTCCGAGGATGATAAGCGGTACTGTATTTCAGCGATGTCCCCAAGGCTTGATGGAGACGTGACCAAAAAGTGGATGTAAAAAGTGAACCTCGGTCAGAAGTGATGGTTCGAGGTATTCCATGCAGACTGACTAACCTGGATACATACACTTGTGCAAGTTGGTCTGCCCAGTATGTGGTTCTGATCGGGATAAAGTGAGCAACCTTGGTTGAGGTGTCCACTATGACCCAGATTGCATCATTGCCTCGCTGAGTCTTGGGCAGTCCTGTTATGAAATCCATGCAGACATCATCCCATTTCCATTGTGAGACTAGCAGAGGTTGGAGGAGTCCGGCTGGCTTCTCATGCTCTGCCTTTACCTTGTTGCATATGTCGCGACATGCCACAAAATAGGCAATGTCCTTCTTCATTCCATCCCACCAAAAGAATTGTCGGAGGTCTTTATACATTTTTGTACCTCCCGGGTGAATGGAATATGAAGATTCGTGTGCTTCAGACAGAATTATCTGCTTTAGATCTGCTTGATTGGGTACACAAATCCTTCCCCGGAAACGGAGGGTACCCAATTGATCCTTCGAGAAGTCTGAAGTCTGTCCTGCTATCATACTCTTGGCATGTTTTTGCAGAATGGTGTCAGTTGGCTGGGCCTTGCGGATCTCTTCCTCAAGTGTGGGGACAACTTCCAAAATATTAGCAAGGCCAGCATCAACTATGACCAGGTTGAGCTGAGCAATCTCCTCTTGAAGTTCAGGAGGCAAGGATCCCAATATGACATTCAGGTTGACAGGCTTTCGACTGAGCGCATCGGCGACCACGTTCGCCTTACCCGGGTGGTAATTTATTTCAAGATCATAATCCTTGACTGACTCAAGCCACCTTCATTGACGGAGATTTAAATCTGGCTGAGTAAATATATATTTGAGGCTTTTGTGATTGGTAAAAAATTGGCACCTCTTCCCGATGAGATAGTGCCTCCAAATTTTTAGAGCATGAACCACCGTGGCCAATTCCAGATCATGAGTGGGATAATTTCCCTCGTGGGGTCATAGCTGTCGTGATGCATAAGCTACTACCTTGCCGTCTTGCATCAGTACGCATCCCAGTCCTTGTCTGGAGGCGTCACAATACACATCAAAACTACGGTAGATATCTGGAAGAGTTAACATGGGTGCCGTCGTCAGCTGTATCTTTAGCTCATTAAAACTTTTCTCACAGTCCTTGGTCCATTCAACTTCTTATCCTTTTTGAGCAGCTCCGTCATGGGCTTAGCAATCTTGGAAAACCATTCAATGAAACAATGGTAATACCCGGCTAATCCAAGAAAACTCCGGATCTATGATACGGTTGCGGGTGGCAACCATTCGAGCACATCCTTTACTTTGCTCGGGTCCACGGCTATACCTTCGGCAGATAGAACGTGTCCAAGAAACCCAACTTGCTTGAGCCAAAACTCACACTTACTGAATTTGACATATAGCTGATGGTAGCAGAGTCGTTGTAGTACTGCTCGGAGGTGTTCTTTGTGATCTTCTTCACTGCTTGAGTAAATAAGTATGTCATCGATGAAGACTACCACAAACTTATCGAGGAAGTCCATGAATATTTTGTTCATCATATGCATGAAGAAATCCAGGGCATTGGTGAGACCAAAGGACATAACTGCATATTCGTAAAGACCGTACGGAGTAGTGAATGCGGTCTTAGGAATATCTTCCTTTTTAATCTTGATCTGATGATATCATGTCCTTAGATCAATCTTTGAGAATACTTTGGACCCACTGAGTTGATTGTCGAAGTAAATGACCAGGGTAGCCTAGCCGGCTCCCCCTGGTTCTTTAGAAAAATCATAGGCCGATCAAGCCTTCAAGCATCCAAGACGTGGGGCCGCCTTCCCCCAGCTGGCTACCTCTCAGGTCAGCTGGACGAAGGCGGCCCAGCCCTAAAATCCTCATGAAGAAAACCACGAGAGGGTCGGCTCCAAGAAGCCGGCCACGAGAAGGCCGGCTCCAAGAAGCCGCCCCCCAGCAGGCGGCAGAGATCATGCCCTCAGAGTCTGCACCCACATAACGGCGATGAGACGGGGTGTGGCTACACTGAAGCCTGCCACCCCCGAATCCCGGAATGCGCATGGCCATAGTGCGTCGTACGGGGCGGCCATCACCCGTCCGGCGCGACACTGTTGCCATGTTGACCATGAGGTCACCCACGGCGAGCTGTCAGTACGACCTGTGGGTGGCAGGCCCCCGCAGTCAGGGAGACGCCTAAAGGCGGCCAGGCCTCTCCCAGTCGGCCTGGGGTATGGCCGACTCCCAATAGCTGGCTAATTCACTCCCTCGAAGGAGGCGCCTCATAAAGGAGATAAGACGAGGTAAGGTTACAGCAATAAGCCGCCCAGCGGCAGCACTGTAGCCATGCATACCACGACAAAGCCCTCGTCACCAAAGGCAAGGCAACAGTAACCAGCCTCCGACAAGACCCCCGAGCGGTGGGACCGGCCTGTCGACCAGGAGGCCGGCAGCTGGCGGGGTCCACCAGTCGGCGGGCCCCATCGGTTAGCGGAGGAGCCGGCGAGCGTAGACACAGACGGCTGGGGCCCACGCCCAGCCGGATTACCATTGTACCCCTGGGGGTAGGCCTATATAAACCCCCCAGGGCACCCATGCACAGGGATCCTTTTCTAGTAGTTTTAGACACCACATCGAGAGGAGAAGCGAGCTAGCCTGGCCCTTCTTCATCCTTTCACCGAACAGCTCAAGGAGCCTCTTGTAGCTACTTGTCGATCTAGTGACCATGCGGAGACCCCGCAGAGCAGCAGTAGGGGTGTTATCTCCACGGAGAGCCCCGAAGCTGGGTAAGATCCGCCGGCGTGCATGTCTTCACCTAATCCCGTTTCCAGGCACCGGCGATGTTTTATTGGCTCCCACAATGATAAGCCATCCGTTGGCATATGTCACACCAACCACCCGACACTGATCAAACAGATCATCAATCCTTGGTAGTGGATATTTATTTTTGATGGTGACATCGTTCAGCTGACGGTAATCCACACACATGCGGAGGCTGCCATCCTTTTTGTCCACGAAGATAGCAGGTGATCCCCAAGGTGATGAGTTGGGATGGATATATCCTTCCCGGAGCATTTCATCAAGTTGTTTCTTTAGCTCCACTAATTCTGATGAGGGCATCCGGTAATACTTCTTGTATAACGGTGCGGTTCCGGGCACAAGATCTATTGAAAACTCAAGCTCTCGATCTGGTGGCATGCCTGGCAACTCTTCGGTAAATACATCTGGGAACTCACTGACCACCGGAATTAATTCCAATTCAGCCACAGCGGTGAAGGCCATTTCTTTCTTGGGTTTGCTTCTGTGAGCATAGAATTTGGTAGTCTGCCCCTTCAGACTGGTCAAAGTAACCTCTCGGGTCATGCAATTTATGCATACTTGATATTGAGTCAACCAATTCATACCCAAGATAACATCCAACCTATCCGACTCAATGATTATCAAGGAAGTTGGAAAACTAACTCCGTTGATATTGATTTCCATATTACGGTAGACCAGATTGCTCCGGATTAATGATCCCGGGGTTTGTACCAGCATATTCTTGACCAAAAGCGAACAAGGAAATTTGTTTTGGGCAACAAAACTTCGAGAAATAAAATAGTGGGAAGCCCCAGAGTCAAATAAAATTACGGCAGGTATGTTGTTAACAGAGAACATACCGATGACGACTTCGGGGTTCTCTTGGGCTTCATCGGCAGAGAGGTGATGAACGTGCCCAATGATGTTTTGCTGGTTCAGGCATGACTCCATATAGTTGACTTGTGGTCTATATAGAGCATTTTCCCTGCTGTTCTTGGGACATTGTCTGGCATAATGTCCGGTTTTCCCACAATTGAAGCAAGCATTGATGCGCTGGCACTCCTCGTGCACTGGGTTGGACACAGCATTCTTGACTTGGGTGGTGGTCTTGTTAACATTCTGCTGCCAATTGGGCTTGTATTCCACCTGAGTCTGCTACGAGGTACGGGCCTTTTGCACGGGTTTCCCATCCTTCTTTGGCTCGAACTTGCGCTTGTGATCGTCATTGATAGACCTGTTGTCTGATACGAGCTTGTGTTCCCTTTCAGCAATGAAAGCTTTATTGACCAAGGTTTGGAAATCTGGGAAATCAAACATGCTGAGAGTACACCAGAGTTGCGGGTTTAATCCACCAAGAAATCTGTCAATCTTTCTTTCTTCGGTGGCTACGTCATGAAGGGAGTAACGGGCCAGGTGATTGAACTTTTGCATATATTCACCCATAGATTGATTTCCTTGGAGGAGCGAGAGAAATTCGCGTTGCTTAGTCTTCATAATTCCAGTAGGGAGATGATATTTCTGGAACTGATATTTGAATTTTGTCCAAGTAATTTCATCATCAGCGGGCCACATGGCTTTTGCATTTTCCCACCATATGGCAGCAGTGCCTTCAAGATAATGAGTTGCGAATGGAACTTTGTCATCTTCTTCCATACGAGCAATCTCCAACTTTCTTTCAATGGTTCGTAACCAATCGTCTGCATCAAAGGGATCAAGGACCTGACTGAAACTGGGAGGCTTGGTCCTCTGAAAATCAGACAACTTTGAGTGGTGACCATTTTGATTTCCATTCTGACCAACCATAGATTGCACACTTCTTAATATTTCAATCGGATCATTATTCCGTCTTTCCTCAAACATCCACAGAATTTGCTCGGTGGAGGGCGAATTTGGCGGTGGAGGCGGTGGTGGAATGTAAGGCTCGGGGGAGTATCCTGCCTGTCGTGCGGAACAATGAACAGGGGTACCCTCGCGAACGTTGGTGTTGCTGCCTCCCCGCGGCATCCTATTATGATTTTTCCCAATGCAATGCAACCGAGATGAGAAACATTAAAAATAAATTGGGGAAAAGCCAGCAACAAAGCCCGAGAAAAACCGAAATGATGAAGAAAATACGGCGAATAAAATAGAGTTCCAACATAATTATACCTAGACTCATACATGAAAGATAACCATCATGCCAGGTTCAACTACTCTCATAAAGAAAACAAAACATCATGACTCGCACTACTACATCCGGACATCATCCCGACGACTGCGGATACTCAGGGGCTCTACTGCTCTGCTGGTGTTGCGGGGTCCTCTCCCGAAGCGGACTCAGATCCGGAACTGACGAGGTTAACTGAGACCTCCGGGTTAAAGGTAACACGACGACGCTGCCTAGAGGGCTCTCCCTCCGGGGCAGGTGCAGGGTGAATCATCGGGGCTACAAGAGTAGTGAGAAGTGTAGCCCACTCAGCAGGGGCACTGAGAGGGTTCACTGTCGAGGTGCACGAGCTACTCGGGGGAGTGAGTGGTGAAACAGGGGAACTAGAACTGGCTGTAATATACGGAGTAAATCCCAGAGAGGATGAAATAGTGGCAGATCTAGTAGTGACTAAAGCAGTGGCTAAAGCAGTACAAGCACAAGTCAGCTCTCGAGCCAGCTCGTGGATCATAAAATAGCTAGCAGTGATGTAACGAGCAAGATGACTAGCAACACTATCAGACTCCAGATCAGTGGTATAGAAACGGACACGACCATTGTCGTGCAGAGAAGGATAGTAGTAGAAACTTGGGTGGTTCTGCATCCTGATCTTGTTGTAACGAAGCTCGACAAGGACCTCGAATGCAGCAAACTGGACAGCCCGAGAAGTGGTAGAAGCGTAACCGCTCCGAGAGGTACGAGTGTAAGTGTTGGAATCAGAACTGGTGTGCAGAGTAACCACTGTGTGATACTCATACACTGAGTCAGCTAGACGCTCCCGGTACACACGATAAACTGGGTCGTCACCGAGGGGGTACAGCCGACGCCACATGTTACGAAGAAGATGTGGTGATGTGTACGGCATCAGCTGCAACTGGCATGGATACAGCACCGGAGCCATCTACAAGAACAACCATCAGTAGGTTAGCATTCAAATAAGACAAGTATATTCAATGCAACAACCGGCTACCAATGCTACCGGCACTCCACGGAAACTCGTATCTACCGTCCAGTCCACATGTTGTAGTCTAGCGTGGCCTACAGTCAGCGCGGCTCTGATACCAAGCGTTGTGGCACCCCGGCTCAGAGCAACCAGTTTATCTTGCATTGCCGGCCTAGAGACCAAGTCTTCTGGCAACACACAACTTCTTGGTACAGAAAACAACTGCTTTATTGATACTAGCGGCTCATAGTTTACATTACAACAGGTAGCGCGGCCAAGCTGCACACCCGGTGCAGCCGAACAATATGTACATTATTTAGTGAACATAAAAGGGCCTCGATCATAACAACTACGCGGCAGCGGAACAACGTCGTAGCGGAACTCCATAGCACAAGGACACCGATGTGGACACGATCTAGACTCGAGCAGCACTCCTTTCCACGGGACTTTCCTGAAATTTGGCATGACATGCCAAGTCAGTGCATTGAATGTACTTGCAAGCTCACAAAAAGCATAAACATAATGACAAACAATTTCATGATAATTAACCAATTATTAGTAATGCAACAATGTGACCAACATGCTGTGATCGCGCTCTTATGAGCACCGTTCCTCTGACTAGCTTACCACAGTGATCGTCCCTGGATCACAAATGTACCAACCACTTGATCTTCACTATGGATACTTCTGATCATTCTGGCGACCACAACCATGAAAAATATTTGGTCTCAAACAGTGATCCTTTCGGCGATCACAGCCACAACCAACACTTGGTCTCAATCGACAGGATGACTTCCCCGCCATCCTCAACAGTGCAAAGTTCATGACTTAGTGTGCAAGATTAATTAAATGTTGACCCATGGTGTGACCTATTTTTGAGGTGTCTGTAACCGTGGACTCGGCTATCGATAGATTAATACACTCTGTAGAGGTAGTGCAATGTACCCACACTACGGAACCCATGGCCTCGTACTCCCATTCGGGTGGACCAATGGCATCCCGACGCAACCCCTCCATTGCCATGATACTCTCTCGGCCACTCCGACCCACTCCCCAACTGGGCTAGTCCTGGGTGGCCCCGTGTCTACGATTCAGTGGCACCATGACTCGGTCAACGATAAATTCAAGTTGTATTATTATTAGGTTCAACTTAAATTGAAAATACCCGGTATCATAGTATGCCATGAAATGCAACCACTAACATAGGCACCACATATTAACGGGAACGACTGAGTCAACTAAGTCCACACTAAGCATAAACATCAACAACACCTCATACTTCTCTGGTTAGGATTAAACTCACATTAAACAGAATCTTTTCTAGCAAATTTTATCATTTTTCTCATGCAAGAAAATAGTTTTAATAAATTACCTATATCCATAACCATATTATTTCTATCATAGCAAAGATTAATTTTAGTTTCTATAACCACTTGGGAGCTACAAACTTTCTGATAACATAGGCATGTAAACTTAAGCAAACACTAACAGAATATAAATAACCTAATGATAATGATTTAAATGCATGGATTAAATCATTCATTCAAGTAGAAAATATCACAAATATTAAAGTGGCATCATGAAAATGTTGATGTGGCTTGCCTTAGAGTAGATGAGGCTCACAAGCCATCTGGTGTTCCTCAAGACAAGGTTCACTCTCTGAAAATAAATTTAAACACAAAAAGAAAATATCAAGAACCTTTCTGAAATTCACCAGAAAATCTAGACAGCATGGGAAAAATCCCATTTTTGGTGAGCTTCTAGATTTCTTTGCAAAGAACACAATGCAAAAAGAATCAATTCATTTGGATTTATGGTTGAAGAATTATAGCTATTTGAATCTCTCTGGAATTTGAATAAAACAGACAGGGGGGTGACGTCGAAGGCGTAAAGCTTCGGGGCACCACCACTCGTACCACTTCACGCGTGTACTGAGTGGCTGACTAGTGGGCCCCGCTAGTCAGGTGGGGGAAGAGGGAGAAGGAAACAGAGGAGGTCGCGGCTTCACTGGAGCTCATGCCGGCGATGAGGGCTCCTCGACCAAAACGAGAGGGAGGGATCGAGGAAGGGGTTGGAGATGGACCTTCCCGTACCCGTAGTGTAGCTAGGGGTGGTCGGACGGCATCGGAATCGACCTCGCAAGCGGAGGCAGAGAGAGGAGGATGCCAGAGACGAAGACGACGGCAAACAGCGGCGACTCCAGGGGCTTCAACCAGGTGGAACAGCACCATCGGAGAGTAGCGGAGGCCCTGGAAGGATTGCCCTGGCCTGGGAGGGGCTGGAGCTACCGTGGTGACCCCAGAAGATCGCCGGCGAGCTTGAGCTCGGGGACGGCGGCCTGCGGCCTGCCCGGCTGGGCTACGCTTTCCTACGGTGTTGTGGGGTGTGTGGAAGTGGAGGATGGTGCTCGAGGAGGCTGGGGTGGCTCCATTTATAGGCGAGCGGCGAGGGGGGAATCGAGCTCCACCGTCGCCACGTGGACATGGCGCCCGGTGACGAGCGGCGTCAGTGAGAGGGGGAGATGGCGACGCATCTCACGCTGGGAATGTGGGCGAACGGAGACGAGCATATGATCGAGGAGAACGCGACGAGCACAGTGCGCACCGCACTGTTACATTGGCCGAACCATGCCCGTGCTCGCTGCGGTGAGCTCCGACGTCGGGGAGTGCCAGGGGGAGAGTTAAGGGGGTTTGGATGAAGATGGTGGCGCGGTTTGGCACGCTTTGGCAGTCGGGGAAGCGAGCACACGCGAAATAGAGTGTTCGGCGGGTCGACGCGCAGGCTGGCATCGTGTACACGCATGGTCACCTTGTGAAATTTTCCCTCATTCCGGCCTACGTCCAAAGTTCATGTCTGGCTTGTTGTTCGTGGTAGTTTTGAAGTTTACCACACTTTGATTTGGATCCTAACGCAGTAGAAAAGATTTTACAAGCCAAGTAAGTTTCTGATCAGTAACTTTGAGAGTTTACTACGGTCAAATGGCTGGGAGTTTGAGGCTGGGTTTTGGAGGCTAGCAATCATCTACTAAGGTGATGATGCACAAGAAAAATCATCCTCATTGGAGCAAGTAAAATGGTAGTTGCTATAGAAACCACCATTTCTGCCCAAAATAGAAAATATTTCCTGTGGAAAAAATATTCCAAAAAGTGGTGCAATATTTTTGCTCAGGAAGGTGCTCTAGGGCTCAAAGAATATTTCTGAATTTTTTTCAGATTTTTATGGGAAAGAAAAATTGGGGTTTCTTTGGAGGACATTGATCTAGCTAGGGAAGGAAATGAATATTTTTCATTAAAGAAAAATATTCCAAATATTATTATGAGGTGAACCAGAGAGGAAATGATGATAAGAGAGGGAGATGAGGCAATTGGGTGAAAGACAAGTTTACCCAAGTGTTTAAGTCCCCATGAAAAGATACAAAAACTACAAATTCCAAAATCATTTCAAAAGAAAATCAGGCAAATGAAAGAGGGCAAAACCAGGCTGTCACAGGCGACTGGCAGGGCATCAGGTCGGAGTACGATGGCATTGATGCCTTTGCCTCTGACAGGTGACCTGCCGCCTCGTCTTCCCGATCTTCCCCTCCCTCCCCGGCACCATCATCACCAGCCTCTTTGGGTGGTAGACGGGGAGGGATGTTCCCTTGGTGCCTTCGCCTCTCCTCCAGCAGTCTTTCGGCTGGGCTTTGGTGGATGAATCCACCGGTGCCCAAGCCGGGGCTTCTCACCGGTCCTGTAGGAGGTGACCAGGGGACCGCCACTCTGCTCTCCGTGCCCCTCCTTCGCAGCCTTGCCACTCCCGATCTTGTCAGGTCACGCCTGGCAGGTCGTGGTGGGTTCAGGATGGGCCCCTGCTTGGGTGCCCTTTTCATCTTCTCCTCTTCCCACCGCAATACCCAGTGGAAGGAAGACAAAAAGAGGGAGATCATGGGGCACTTATATTTTTTCAATCTTAAATCTGTACGCACTTGCCAAATTTTAGTTCAAATAATGTAATCCTTCGATTATGTGTTTGTGTTTTGTAAGGTTTGTACTTGTATTATCAGCATATTACTGAAAAATATGAACCATGCCGGCAACTCGTGCATGTATACGTCCATGCAGAGGTGGAATGCCTCTTTATTTTTAAATAAACGAGTCTTCCCCGGCAGGCTATCCTGTCGGTACCCTTTTATTCCGGCCGGAGAACTGAGCCTACTGGGCTTAGATAAAGGGACCAGCCCCCCGCCAATCTCTTTTCACCAAAGGACACTGCGACCATCTTGGTCGAAGCAACGTTCGAGTCCAGGGATGGGAGCACCTAACTTTCGAAGAGCGGCGATGTTTTCTAATTCACAAGTTTCATCCTACAGAACACTTACGGACAAGAGGTAGAACTTATCTGTTTGTCTTGCTGGAGATCGCAGTGCTGGTTCATCTTCTCAATTCCCCGTAGAGGTCAAGCTCACGGCAGGAACCTGCAACCTCATGTAGATGGAAAGGATGCAAGATGCAACCCAATCTATATGCATATGAAAATGCTTATGGAAAGCTTATGCAATGCTCTTGAAATGCTCATGAATGCATGCAACTTGACAGGGGGCCCACTAGCACTTCGTTTATTTCTTTGTTGCTTAGGTTCATCGCCTAGCTTTGTCCAATGGACTACATGCAACTAAGGCAAGGCCCGTACGAAAGCGTGGCTGTCGGGCAGGGCCAAACAGTCGCGCCTTATGGGTAGAACTTGCGAAGATGCTCAATGTTCCATAAGTTTTGCAATTGAATGCCATCTCCGGTCTTCAGACAAACTGCGCCAGGTCTGGTGACTCGAACTACCCGGTAAGGGCCTTCCTACTTTGGCGTCAACTTGTTTGTACCCTTGGCGGACTAAACACGCCTAAGGACAAGGTCGCCTTCCTCAAAACACCGGGCATGAACCCTACGGCTGTGATAGCGACACAGGGCTTGCTGATAGCGTGAAGCACGCGTAGCAGCCCGGAGACGGTTCTCCTCGAGTAGCATAGCATGTCATGCTGGTGTTGATCTTGTGCTACTTCATCGTAGGCAAGCACTCGAGGCGACCCATAAATGAGTTATGTGGGGATAACTACTTCTTCCCCATAGACTAGGGTGAAGGTAGTCTGCCTGGTAGTTCGATTTGGTGTCGTTCTGAGGGAGTAGGGGACTACTGGCAGCTCATTGATCCACCGCTTGTCGTGCTTCTACAGCATATCAAAGGTTCTTAGGATTCCCTTCTGCAGCGTATCAAAGATGAAGTGCCCCAGCAACTACCTCTCAGGACATAGCAAGTATGTACCCACCAGTTCAATCTTACCAATACTAGTTGCAATTAATGGCTATATTTTGTACTGTCGATGTATTAAGCATGTTGTAGTAAACATACCTAACACATATGAGCTATTTTCCCTACCTTTTCATAGACAACTGGGCCATTATCTGCTCTGGCAGCACCTGCCCTATGATGTTTAAGTCTGCCAATTGCATTTTTATCAGTACCGGTTTTAATGGCCATTAAGCCTATTGCAATTAACAGTTGAATCCATTTTAAAGAGTTGTATTTCAATGGCTACAAACTTACAAAACATGAATTAGCATATTGTCAAGCCTGTTGCAATTAACAGTTGTATCCATTTTTTAATCCGTCCCTTTGCTACCGTGCTACTCTTTCGAAATAAAGATATCACTACAGATGCGGCCGTTTTATTACCATTTGCAATTTTTGGTGGATGTTAACCCTGTTGTAGTTAACATTGGCTTTCCATGTACTTACATAGGGCTACAATGGGGCGATGCTATTGTTTGCCGTCGAGGTTAGCTCCATCCCATGTCTTATACACCATCTATTCCTAAGTAAAAGTATTTTTAGAGATTCTAATATAGACTACATAAGGAGCAAAATTAGTGAATCTAGATTCTAATCTACACTATAGCTATAATTCTATATACATTCGTATGTAGTACATATTGAAATCTCAAAAAAAAACTTGTACTTAGGAACATAGGTACTTGTATTTTACATCATTTGTGCAATCTCAGTTTAGCTTCTAACATTTACTGGTTGCTTGTAGGTACATATATGAGTGGTACTGATCCACGCTTCGATCCCTTTTGCGTATGGGGCAATGAGATATTCATGAACAAGTGGCAAGTGAGGAAACTCAAAAATATTGTTAGGCGAAAGAAATGGGTGATTGGAATTAAGCTCTTTATTTACACTTTGTCGAAGACAACAGTGAACTTTATGATGGTAAGTAATGTGTTGCCTTTTGCACCTGCCCGCAACAAGTTACTCTATTAGACCTCAGTATCTGATATTTTTATCTTTTCAGTGGTTTTGAAGCTATTTACTGATGATTACCTTGCAAACTACATGACCAGAGTGGAGGCAACTAAGGTTAAAGTATATAATTCATGCTACCATAATAATGCTCTAGAAGTCTTCCTGAAGGCGGTGTAGGATGGGCGGGCGATCGTCACAAGGGGTTGGACAAAAGTAGTTCGTGCCTATGGCATGCAGGAAGGCACATTATGGGCATTCCACTTCTTCTACTCCGCCGGCAGTCAAAATGATTTACACTTGTCTCTTCACCATTACCGCCTTTAAATATTGTGATTCATCATAGTTAATTGTTGCCTAATCCTGTAACTACTGAACATATTGTGCTGGCAACTTTATTTCTGGATTCGTTGTTGAACCATTGTGCTGAGAATTTGAATTGCACGTTTCGTATTTAAAAATTTCCAATTATAATAATAAATTACAGGCAAAAATAAAAAGAGAACAGACGGTCATGGACAAACGGTTCTGGCAGTAAAATCACTTGTGATGGATAGCCCAATGCCACACAGTTTTCTACATCGAATCGTGTGTGATGTAGTTAATGAAAGCAAAAGTTAGCCAAGGCAGACCGTGTGTGATAGTTACACCTTTCACACATGACCATATACATAAAACCGTGTGGGACGTACATCCGAACGGAAACGTTTTCCCTAGATTGACTATGTGGGATGTACATCAGAACGAAAATGTATTCCTTGGATTGACTATGTGTGATATACATACGAACATAAAGGATTTTTTGGGATTCACCGTGAGGGATGTACATACCTACAGAAATGATTTTCTCGAATTACCATGTGGGATGTACATACCTACGGAAATGATTGGGTTTCGATGCCTCGCCTGATTGCATACGGCCCCAACCTAGGCCCCAGGAGGGCCTATCCCTGACGATTTCTGGGTCGTGTGGGAAGGACACCCTAGCGCACACACTCACTTGGCGACGGTTCCAAATGTCGTCACGAAAAGGGGTTAAAACCGTTTGTTTACGACCGATGTGCACCAGTGCCGCCAACAAAAGGGAGGGCGAGGAGAGAGTGTAGTCATCCAATCTTGCACTTCTTCTACTCCATCTTCTGCTTCCCGCTGGTCCTGTTGAAGAGAAGAGCCTGTGGCTAGGCCCCGGGCTCCTGCTTGAGGTTGGTGGCATCGAATGCTTGTCTTGATGTTTGGGGAGTGAGCCTGGTCCAAGCCTAGAGAAGACGCGGCCGACAAACCAGCTGTGGTGTGGGAGACATCAACCTTTCCCATTGTGGGAAAATGCTTGCCTCCCGTGCCTAGGTCGGTTGCCCTTCGGGTAGTGCGGCGTTTTTCCCCGGGCCGTTGCCGCTTGTTGGCCCGGTAACCGGGTTCCCGGTCTCTTCGGTGCTTGCCCGGGAGGCAGGACTGGGGATCATTGGTAACCCCAGTACTGCCCCTTTCGGAGGTCTCAGTGCTGATGATGACGAGAGGCGCGCCTTCCTGCCCGCCGAGGTGGGGAGCGGCATGCCCCGAGCCCCCTCGTCGTCTTGGTCGCTCGCCGTCTCTCTAGGGAAGGCATCGTGCTGGGGTCTTGGCACTTCTCCAGAGTAGTGGTGAGGGAGATAAAACGACGGAAGCCGGAGATGGCGGGTGGCAGGGCGTCAGGTCAGAGTACGATGGCGTCGATGCCTTTGCCTCTGATAGGCGACCTGCCGCCTCTTCTTCCCAATCTTCCCCTCCCTCCCCGGCACCATCATCACCAGCCTCTTTGGGTGGTAGAAGGGGACGGATGTTCCCTTGGTGCCTTCGCCTCTCCTCCAACAGTCTTCCGACTGGGCTTTGGTCGATGAATCCACCGGTGCTCAAGCCGGGGATTCTCGCCGATCTTGGAGGAGGTGACTAGGGGACCGCCGCTCTGCTCTCCGTGCCCCCACTACAAAAAAATACACTTCCGTGATGATACGTGTTTGTCACAGTAGGTCGCGTTTTTTGTCATGCATGTACATCCATGACAAATTTATGACAGAATCAAGATAGTCATACCTGTGATGTCGTAGAAGTGTTCCATGACATTACCAAAATTATCATCACGGAAGTGTCCACTTCCATGACGATAAATCGTGCGTCACAGAAGTGCTTTCGTCAAGGGTGACCAACACATGGCATCCATCGTAATGGAATGCCGTTAAGCTATTGGGTCGGGTTTTGGATCCGATAACCCGTTAACAGCCCCGACCAATGGGGATTTTCCACGTGTAAAATCATCATTGGCTAGAGGAAACACGTGTCGGCTCATCGTCGGGATAGATGTCGTCCACGCACTGGACAGAAGGCGCCTATGATAAGTCGACACGTGGCACGACCCAACAAGTTTAAATGGGCCGGCCCAACTAAAGGCCCACAAGATTTTGCGGACCATAATGGGCCGGCCCAGCTAAAGGCCCACGAGATTTTACGGACCATAATGGGTTGGCCCAGCTAAAGGCCCACAAGATTTCACGGGCCATAATGGGCCGGCCCAGGTAAAGTCCCACAAGATTTTTGTGTGCCATAATAGGCCGGCCCAGGTAAAGGCCCACGGTGACTCTAGCCCATAATGAACAGTAATTTTCTTTATACCCGTTAACGGCCCGTGATTTACATGGGCCGGTTCCAGCCCGTGTTAGCTTTCGGACTATTTGATGGCCCATGTGTTCTTGGTCTCCTTTTCGGCCCTTGATTACTTCCAGCCCGTTACTGGCCTGTTCCCCTAATGGGCCAAATTCGGCCCATGGCAAGAGTCGGCCCGTTACTGGCATGTTCCACTAATGGGCCAAATTCGGCCCATGCCAATAGTCGGCCCGTTACTGGCCTGTTACCCTAATGGGCCAAATTCGGCCCATGGCAAGAGTCGGCCCATTTCTGGCCTGTTAACCCGTTGCGTCGTTTCTAGCCCGTCCTATATTCTGGCCCATTAATGACCAGTTATGCCTGTGACAGAATTAAGCCTTTGCTGTCCTATGGCCTGTTACCGTGCTGGGCTGATACCAATTACGCCCGATTATAGCCCATGTAGACCCATTTATCCGACGGCCCGAGGCCCACCGATTATAGGCCCATTTATCGACGGCCCGTAGGAGACCCATGGATCCTACGGCCCATATATGGCCCATGGTAGTTGCGGCCACTAGGAAACCAGGGAAAAAGAAGACTAGGAAATAAATAAGGCTGAAACTAATGCTAGGTTATTAAGGCGATTGCACAGATTACATCCACTCGGAATCAAAGATCACCACTAGTGCAAATATAGGGAACACCCTACACTATACAAAAATGGCTTGCTGTTTTCTTCAGGCGATGGCTGCACGTTAAGAACAAATCTTGTATCGCAACCAAACAAATTGCAACTATATAACAAAAGGAAGGTTGGCATAAAACTTAACAGTCTAGCAGATAAATGCACCACCAGAAGTTCAGAATCTCAGTTCATTTAACCTGACTGTTACGTTTTCATGCTATATTGTCCGATGGAGCACCATAACCCTCGCCTTCATTTCCCCTAGGCTCCTGAACAACATAGCAAATGTCTGATAGTCTGGTTTCAAAACCATGCATATCTTGACGACATTGAGCAATGTTTCTCCTTGTTTCACAAAGGGTCTCTGTTAGGGAATGTACTTGTGTATGGAGCGCAGATACAACATTGCTTTGAGCTTGCATATCTTGATCATGAGGCAGTTTGGACGATATTGCCTTAACAACCAACCCAGTATTACGCAGGAACGTGCTTTTGGCACTGTTAGTGGACAGGTACTGAACCACTGCAGCAAGAGCTGACATTGCGGTTATAGCTGCCTCGCCACCTTCAGAAGGTGGCGGTTCCACCATTTTTTCCATAGCTCGTTGAAAAGTTGAGGTTTTACATTAGTAGTACCAGAACAGAAGATATTAAGGAGGCAGCAAAACCAAACAAAATAGCTTTGGTCTATATACAGAAATTATTCTGGTGAGCCCATGTAAAATATTAGTTGTATTTTATTGCAAAGTACATAATAAAACCAGGTTCCAAACATATGACCATGTACCATCGCTAATGTATTGTCTATTTCTTCACATTGTATTGAGGGCTAAGGATAAAGAGACGAAGTTTATAATACGGTAAGCATAGTATGACGTCATTCATATCACAAAACAACTGAGAATAGACAAACAGGCAATTGTAATGTTGTGTGGGCAAGTCCAGCACGGAACTAGATTACGGGTCAAGATCAAAGCAACATCACTCCTCTCTTTTAAACCTTGTAAGGTGCAATGATACGCTAAGACAATTGTGTATAAAACTGAAAAGAGTAATAGACATTGGCTGCAAACCATGCAGTTCAAGGCACAAGTCAGAGTAAGTAGTAGTTAAAAGGCATGAGGATTAAGGACTTACAACAGCGGCTTTGACTGGTGTAATCATGCCCTTATTCTTGCTGGTGTGACAGTCCTTGAAGATTTCCACATCATTTGGTTCAGGTACTTTTTGGTCCTTGTGGGCTTTCCTCTACATTTGGAACAAGTCAATATAGATTTGATAATATGGTACAGTGAAAAGAGTGAAACAGTAGCTAATTACAAGAGCCTCGTAGTGTGCAATATAGCTAAGAGATCCTGTCGTCTGTTGGAATTTCACTTTCGTACGGTTGGCCTTGTTCTTTGAATAGTTCACCTACAAGAAGATAGATTTGTGTTGCACATGCGT
Source organism: Triticum urartu (assembly GCF_056163025.1). Classification (NCBI taxonomy): domain Eukaryota; kingdom Viridiplantae; phylum Streptophyta; class Magnoliopsida; order Poales; family Poaceae; genus Triticum; species Triticum urartu. The sequence goes on along the minus strand of NC_141876.1, from coordinate 248,207,828 downwards.
AAATAGGACTTCAACATGTGATCTGATGACATATATATAATGTACCTGATACATCAGATCGAACAAGTGTTTAACGAGGCCTCTCCAGTCTTCATCAGATATATTTTCCACTGGAGATGTTTGGGAAAGTTCACTATTAGCCTTGCCTTCAAAGTGAGTTTTCCTCAAGTTATACCGATACTGTCATAGAGCAGACTTGAAAACATGGGTGCAAGCTTGTCTGGTTGCATCATCTTGGCTATCCAACTTGAACCTCATCTGTTGAAAATTATGAGAGTCTCATTATCAGCAACCGATGAAGTATTGGACAGAGCAAGACGATATTACTAGTTTCCATACGTAACCATACTTACAGATAAATGGCCGAGGAAGATGTTGAACTGGGTTTCGTCTTTGTCATTCCTGTACTGAATCCATGTTGGGAGGATACGTACATGACACCTAACAGCAACCGCTGCCTCTGATACTAACTTGGCTGACTCTGTAGCATCACATGGCCTTTTTAAACCTGCCTCAAAATGGATCTCCATTCTTCCTCCTCTAGATTTAGTTAACCTATCGAGCATTATCCCTAATGTTTGTTTACTCTTGCACCTAGGTGCTAGTCCAACAACAAACATAGGAAGTGTTAGTGTACATGAAACTGTGAGACTACATATAGAGAAGCATGCAACTGTAACTTGACTCGAGCAACTACCTTCTTGCTGTTGAAGCTCACAAGGTTCATCTGATATTGCCAACTTGTCTTGTGTCAAGAGTGCTTGGGAAGTAGTGTCGGGTGGCAAGGGAGCTTGGGAACGTGCTGCTAGCTCAGTTGACGCACGAGTACGTCGTGCAGCTGGTAGTATTGTGGTAGGTGTTGCAAGAACTAGGGCTGTCTCTGCTTGTTTGGTGGCAGCTATTTGTTTCTGTTTGTATTTTTTTTGCAACTTGTGTAGCATGGGATGCCGTGTTTGTAGAATTTTCTACTGGACTTTGACCTTCTATTGCACCATCAGTACCAGCAGAATCTGCAGGATTCATCCGCTTCTCATTCTCTGCCATTCTATGTTTCTTCCTCTTTCTCTGTGCCATGTTAAGTCAAGCCGACAAGAAAAACGAGTAACAATTTAGTTCTTCAGAACAAATTGATGCGTGATGCAGACGAACTGAATTTTGATGTTAGACAACCACATGATAGGAGGATGTAATATGTATGAAAAATAGGACGGAAGAGATAACCAGAACTATGATGTGTAAAGTAAGAAGAAGACATTCACCAAATTAGAAGCAATGCAATGGAAGGTAGACACCATATGAAAGATGCTACAAATATCGCTCTGCCAAGTTAACAGTGTCTGATCATAAATGGCGTTTAAACAAATGTGAAGCCGTACAAGAAATAAATCATATGCAAGATGCAAACAACATCACACTACCATGTTAGAGGTCTCTCGTCATAAGTGCCAATGCATATTCACAGCTTATGATGTCTAAACTAAGGAGAAGGCATTTCAACAAATTAGAAGCAATGAAAGCTAGACACCATATGAAAGATGCAATGAATATCACTCTACCAAGTTAAAACTGTCTCGTCATAAGTGCCATTTCCACAAATTAGTAATACAAGCTAGAAAAGAATGTGAGATGTAACCTATATCACACTCCGAAGTCAAACGTGTCTTATGATAAGTGATTGTCGTAGGTTACACAATAGTAGTAATTTGATGTAAGAACATGGTGTGATAGACAGATATTGTATGTTCTAGAAAGAGGAACACGTGTCTTATTCAAGTATAATGTGTAAAGTAAGGAGATGGAATTCAACAAAATTAAAAGCAATACAAGCTAGACATCACACATAACATGAAACCACATATAACAGTGCGAAGTTAGAGGGAGCACCGGTGATGCTGCACTAGGGGAGACGTGCTCATCATAAGCACAGCTTTGTTGAGTGTCTATGCATGTGTTGTCTTGGAAATCATCTTGGGGGTGTGGAGGAGTAGAAACTGTAGAGGCCCTCCGTTCGGAAGGAGCACCTTTATCTGGTGCCTTGCTAACTTCCTTCCGCTTTATTGATTTTGAATTGTCAAGTAAAACTGACAAGAAAAAGCAATAAAATTCTCTCTTCAGAACTCATTCATGCATGATACTGACAATCACTACTTTGATGTAAGGCAAACACATGATACCATGATGGAATATGTATGAAAAACAGGACGGCATGGCATGTTCACAACGGTTTCTATAAAATAAGCAGAAACCATTCCAGCAAGTAAGAAGCAATGCAAGCTAGACACCACATGAAAGATGCAACCAATATGACTCCGCCAAGTTAAAAGCGTCCCATCATAAATGGAATTTCAACAAATTAGAAGCAGCGCATGCTATAAATCATATGAAAGATGCAACTAATATCGCACTGCATATACTAAAGGTGTCTCGTCATGTTGATTGATGCGGGATACAAAAAAACAACAGTTTTATGTAAGGACATGCTTAATAGACAGATGTACTATGTACTAAATACAGGAAGGCATGTCACATTAACAGGTATAATGTATAGGCTAAGCAGACTAGCACATGCATTTTAACCAGATTGGAAGAATTACAATCTAGACACCATATGCAACACGCAACCACATATCACGCTGTCAAGTTAGAGCAAGCACCTGCGATGCTAGTGTAGGGTAAATGCTGTAATCAACTACAGAGCTACGTTCACTATCTTCATCTAGCATTTCTGTTTCTTGAGAATCATGTCGGGAGGCTGACGCTTCATTCTTTAAATGAGGAGTAGTCCCCTTGCCTGCCTGCCTCGTCATAAGTGATTGATGAGGGATACACAAGAACATTAGTTTGATGTAAGAACATGGTTAATACATAGATGTACTAGTATGTACCAAAAACAGAAAGGCATGTCATATTCACAAGTATAATGTGTAAGCTAAGCAGATGCAATTTAACCAAATTGTAAGCAATACAAGCTAGACATCCGGCTGGAGTGGTGAGCATGATCATCTAGGACCTGAGAGCCTGGTGGGAGGCGGGATGCTTCGCCGCCATCGCAGCTTCTTAGTTGGCTTCCAGGTGATGCCTATCTTTGTTGGGCTTGTCACTTGCTCGGCCAGTGCCCTGACTAGCTATTTGTCTTCTGGTGCTCACGGGATGGTGGTTCCTGTAAAAAATATCTTTCCTTATCTTACCGACTTCGGCCTTTCGAATACAAGCTAGACACCATATGGAACATGCAACCACATATGACACCACGAAGTTAAAGCAAGCACCTGGGATGGTGGTTCATTGCGAGCGAGGTCATCAACTCCAGAGCTACGTTCCCCGTCTCCATCTACTGACACTACACCCTTTAAAGTGTTGAAACGTGTCTTGCCTAGCCGCACACCAAACTGGAGCGACTTCTCTCTTTTCTTTTTGGCTTCTCGCATGGCAGCAGAGTCTGAAATACCCTTGCATAAAAACACAACAGTGAGAGTAAGGGTGAAGTGTGTGCAGAACTAGTGCACTGTAAAAGTAATAGATAGCAGGTGGCTGAAAAATAAATGACATGAGACATATGATAGCTCTACAACATTGCATGGCAAACAAAATTAGATTCTACTCTGTATGATTTTGTAATATATGAGCACAGGAAATGAAGGTACTCCTCCAGCACACCACCACATGTGGTCATATCTAAGATAATAATCGACTGAAAATAAATAGGTCAGTCGATTTTTTTAATGAACCGTCCGATCTATAAGGAACGGGCAGATGGCCTTCGTCTACCTCCTGCCAGTCACTGTTGAAGATCTTTCTCGAACCGCCAGCGACCACCGGCCCAGGCCCCTGCCTCCGCCGCCCCGCCCTCCCATCTACCTCACACCACCGTCGTGCTTGGCAGCGCCCCCAGGCCATCCCTTTAATCCCGGCCGACCTCCAGATCGGGCGCCAGTAGCTCTAGGCCGCACACGCCCCTAAGATAAACACCAAGGCGCTGCTTCCCCGGCGTAATAGGCGTACTAGCGCCTGTTACGCCAGGGAATGCTTCCGTTAATTGGGAATCAATTGGCCAGAAATTGAAATTCAGGGGGGCGACGAACCTCTAGCTAAGGTGAAATAGTATATGAGGAGAAACCTTGTGCATTGCGAGTTACTAGGAACATCTAGTATCAAGAAGAAGCGGTCAACTAGTGTCTTCTGTGGGATGAATACCGTGCAAGCAGAGACGTAAGATTTGCACGAATAAGGGAAGAGGAGTACCTTTTTCGGTTGCCGGTGTGGTCACCTCCACAAGTCGCACCGATTTTCTTCTTTTTACCTGGGAAACCGATGTTCTGGAGGGTGCAGGCTTGGACGAACCCATGGCCAAATTGTTGACTATGTTTCCGTGGCCGTATGTCGGCGGAGGGGAAGCAGATCCGAGGCGGCGAAGGACAGCGTAGCAGGAACAGCTCCGGTGCAGTGGAGGGTGGCGAAGTTGTTGCGGCAGCGGTGAGGCGCAGGACGGCGTTGTTGAACTGGCTCGGGTACAGACGGCTCGGCCTCGGCTTCAACTACTAGCCGTGGAGGGCGTTGCGGTTGAGGTTGCGGTGGACGACGACGTCGAAGTATCGACTCCGGCGTGATGGAGGAGGGCGGCGGTTGATGGGTGGGATGGGGTGGCGAACGAAGGACGCCGGGGTTTCGCGGCTGGTGGAGAGGTAGTTTTTGCGCCCACAGAGTACGAATGGGGAATCGGATGGGTGGGGGGAACCATGTTTCGGTCTGGGACGCGCTTGTTTTTGGATTTTTTGAATAGAAGATGGGACGCGCTTGTTTGAAATTTTGGGAAAGTACAAACTTTGCCACCCTCTTAAATTTCGGACCTACTGCGGTTCGGGGGTAGGATGGTAATCCCAGGTGTCCCAAATAGTGGGCGGGAGCGATTTCGGCCGCGCGCATGTGTGCTTAGGCGGCCACTGTGTATGAATGTTTTTCGGATGCAGTTGCGTGGCGTCTAGATGAAGCTACAAACCTACCCCAGTTTAGAACTTTGGACGTCGGGCCGGTAGGTTTCACGGGTCGGAGTATTTGAAAAATAATTTCCTTGTACTACCAAACATTGGTCTCACGCGGTTTCATGCGAGTAGAGGCTCTTTTGGCACTTCGTTCGAAATTTTGTAACACAAGCATTCATGTTTAGAGTACTCTGGAACTATGAGGATTGACCTAAATATACAACGTTATATTTGACCTTGTATGTTTGAAAACCTCATTAAATTATCCGCTTCTTTTTGAAATTTTGACACTAGAAAATCCTATAACTACAATTATTTTGGAATGGAGGAGCTAAATTTGAATCTATTTTGTACACGACTACATATGCTATTATGTACAAAATCAGAGCAAAGATTGGTGCCCCCATAATTTAGGTATGGTTTACAAATGCCATGATATGAAATTCAAATAATTGAATGGACTTCATGTTGAATTTGATTTTTTTAAACCACCTTAAGTTGAATTCAAATGTATTCTAGTTTATAGGTAGTAGCTATTTATAATGTCCATTGTGTAACTTTCCTATGTATAATGTGCTTTACACACACAACATGAACTATACTCACGTTTATATTCGATTGCTAAAGCGATGCATTGTCTGGAGTTCAAAATACTAACTATGTGTATCAATTTTGTCGAATAATAACATAGACATGCTCAAATTTGATAGAATCTAGATGTCTGATGGATCAATGACCGCTCCTTACGCGAATTGCAAATATCATGATCCCATCATAATATTTGGATACAATTTATATCTTTAATCAATGCATAGAGCAATCTTTTACATGTAGTTTCACTCTCCATCGGTGGTCTCTCACACATGCTCACACACTCTCTCCCGAGGTGTCTTTCTCGCACACATGCTCTAGATATAACCCTCCCTCCCTCTCGTAACCATTTACAACTGTTTTCACTAACCTTTATCACAAGCACTCTTCCTCTCGCAAACATACACACGCACAATCCTCATCGACCCTTTCTATATACATGGACCTACCTACGTGTCTCATGTACGCACATTATCTTTACGCATGTCTCTCACGCATTGTCTCACACCTCTCTTCCTAATCGACGAGTATGATTCTAGCAGAGCATTCTATAGGATGCCCCTTAAAGTTAGGTTGGATGAATAGTAATATCAGAGATAAAGGGGTTACCTTAGTCCGAGAACCTAGGGTTACAAATCCTAGCTGGATTGGTCAGTGGACGCAGAGTCCTTCACAATTCTGCTATCTTTGTCTTGTACGACTAGTCATCCATGGGTCTTCCTAAATGCATCACGGGCCAACCAATGTGGCGCAGTACGGAACAGAACGAAGGGCCTCACCTCGACCCACCGGACCTCACGCGGTGACACACCCTCTGCCCCCACGTCTCGTTATCTTCTCACACCCACACATACGAACAGAAACACCACACACACAGAAAATTTCTCCTGGTGCCTCTATTCCCCCCCCCCTTGCATATACACACTCACGGGAATGGAATCTCTTGTCGTGACGTCATATTCGTCTCTCTCTCTAGACCACTCTCATTTCTCGTGCTATCTCTCCCATGCCCCCCTGTCGGCCCCTCTATCCATGCCTCTCTCGAATACGTAATACACACACATAGCTCTCTAGGCCCCGCCAAATGCATCAACTACACATTCACACATGTTACATCACGTACCCCATTGATCTAAAAACCCTCTCTTAACGTTTATTTCGCATACAACATTCCTTTTGAATAAAGTGTGGCCAAAAAATTATTTTAGAGTTTCTACATATATACAACATTACAAAGTTATATGGAGGAGTACGAATGCTAATTTGCATTGCATGGTGCCCACAATGATATTTATTCCGCACTGTGAATTTGTATATTTTTATACTATATATAAAGTTAGTCATAATAAAGAGAAACGAAGAGCATCTCTCTCTCCATCGCATACCCCCCCTGTACGCCCCTTTCACGTATGCACACAAAACTATCTCCATGTCCTCTAAAAGTAAGCCCCCCAGAAAATTCATGCATGTTTCATCTTTCTCTCGCGATATATGCAATGACGATCATTGTATTTGAAGCGAAAGCACGATAAGTACATTGGACTTCAGAATCCCCTCATTACGGTCACCATTTACATTTAGTGGTTATATGCAGTCATGGGCTCACCGTACAACTCTGTATTTGCTCATGACATGACTAGTTGACCAGTTAAACGCTCCACGTGGCACCTCTAGTGTTGCATCACATTATCTCACTACCATCGTGCCCACCTGTCAACTTGTATCTACTCTACATCTACACTCTTATAAAATACATAAAATACACTCTTATAAAAACAGAGTTGGTGATGATGGTGTTCCAGCCATCATGCAATATAGGCCGTCCGATTTATATCTGACAGATAGGAAAGAAACTATGGCAATTTTGCAAAAAGGTACCCACACACCTCTCCACATTTGCAAATAAGGCCTTCCCTCGTTCATCATTTTCTCTCACAAGATAAACAAGCCATACAAATGCATTTTGACATTACATGCAACGCACGGGAATCTTGCTAGTAAGAATGAAAACAAACAACAACAAAATATTTGGACGGTGGTTCGAAGTCATGACAGCGGGCACAACGGACAAGGTGGCCTTGTATTGGTATGCTGAGCCGTCTATTTTAACACACAGGAGCTGGTGTGGTGATTATACAAACAGGCACGCATGCACACGAACTGCATCCACGCAACACTCACACAAACAAATGCACCCACGCATGCACGCAACACTCACACGTACACACGCAGCCACGCACGCACGCAACACTCACACACATGAAACACTCACACGCACACACACACGCATGCATGCACACACCAGTACACCACACGACCAACACACACTCTCACGCTCAAGTGCTCAACCTACACGTGCATGCGCACACATCAGGCCCTGATAGACACATACACAACTAGGTGATTCCCGCGCACAGGTTGGAGCCTTGTCGCGCCTTTGTAAATTTGTGTTTATCTGACCTTTTGCCTATGCGAACTGACAGGTGGGACCCACAACGAACGTCGTCAACTTAACTAGTCAACATGGCGCCACGCAGATTATTTGGCCGGTCAACAGAGTGCAATCCAATGCTGAGCTGTGAGCAAGTGACCGTATAATCACCGGAAAACATATATAGTGACTATAATCAGCTTATTTTGAAGTTCGGTGACCGTATTACGCTTTTCTCTCTGTAGGCCCTCCAAAAATACATCTCTACACGTTCTCGCATGTTACATCTAACAACTATGCAATACAGCACTACTACTACACTCTAACACAATAAATCATATGTGTTTTTAGTTTTACTAGATATCATATTGTTACTTATAATTATTCAGTTTGCATACACTAAAATTGCCTTTCAAATGTATGGCCAGTATCATATACCGCGCGGGAAAAATCCCGCCCTTTCCTGTTTAATCGGGTTTGTATCGATGGATCGTGCGAAACAGCAAAACTATAGTACTATACAGTACAAGTGACAGTTCACTGGGCCGTCATGTCGTCCACTCCTCCGTCATAAGAGTGGAGCGCTCTCTTTCATAAATCTTCTAGTCCCTTTCGCCGACTTGTGGGACATCAAGCTACCAGGTCCATGTGCCATACCAGAATACAGTGCAGAGCAGCCGGGGTGAAGCACCCCAGTCATGGCGCCGGCGTAGTAATGAGCAATTTGGCATCAAATCACAAAGCTGCACCTTTCTCGCAGTTAAGTTGGAGAGACGAAGCAACCATCATTTCACTCGTTGCTGAATCCGCTTCTCCCTCATCTTCTTCAACTTAACCACGTGTTGCTTCTGCCGTTGTTCTGCCTCATGTGGGACACGGATCGGCTTGGTAAAGCACTGACACGTGGGACCGCATGTTAGCAAACCGCCAGGATAACGTCCTCCGAAAATAAGAAGCCTAATCCTAGACTTACAAAGGGCTACGTAGCTGCTACGTATACTTTCCATCTAATCTATATATGCCCCCCTGATTTTCAGGTGGGGTGGGCCTAATCCTCTCCTTTAATCCAATCGAATAGTCCCACATCACATCAGTTCATAACTTTACGTAAGCCATTACGTGGATGTAGCATTGCTCAAATAAGAAACCTCCCCCGCCATCCGCGCGGCAAAATCACCTCCTTTTTACTAATCTCGATTCTATAATTTTTTAGATCAATATAATTGAGATTTGTATAGATAGCACACAGGAGCAAAACCAAGTGGTACGGTTAAGGGCATCCACAATGTGTAGCCAAATGTGAAAATAGCTTTTGGCATCATGGGAACCATTGTGGACGGTGTTGCCAAAGACAAAAAGATGGAACCGAAGCTCCCTGATTGATTGATTGAAGGAATAGAAAAATGCAAAGTCTCTCCTCTTTCTCCCATGCTTGGACGCATGTAGTATAATATAGAGCACAAAGTCTACTCCCCTGTACCTTCTATCACAAATCACAAAGCAGTGAGGGATCAAATCACAAAAGCACGGACGAAGCAACCATCATTTCACTCTTCGCTGACTCCGCTTCTCCATCGTCTTCTTCGAGAAGCCATCTCACCGCATTAGTTACTCCTAGTAGTACTAGTAAAGGACTTCCTAGATGCAAATAAGGCGGTTGTCTCGGCTTGTATGTGGCACTTGCGAACGACTTACCGTGGTCTCCCTCAATGGTGTTCTCCATCGAACGCACTTCGCCAAACCACCCAAAAAAATTATCGTCGACATCACCGCAATGGGGGAGGAAGTCAAATATAGTTACTACCTCCATTTGTTTGTACACAAGGCCAGTATATCAAAATTACAATTTGCAAAGGGCCACTAACACTAATCGAGGCAAAATTGATGGGGTTAGCAACCAAGGACATTAATATCCCCTGCATGCATGCGGAAGTGAGAAGGTTGGTTTGCATGGCGCTGAATTAATCAAGCGGTGAGGAGTGAGAAGGTTAGCTCTTTGGTCTTTGGAGAAAAAAAATACGCATTAATTGACACGTGAAACAAGGATTTGTATCGATTAAATCCCGCGAAGGAAAACCCAGCCTTTCTTTTTTAACACTAGTACTCCTAGTACGTACGTACTTATCCTATTTGGGTCTAGGCCTTGCATTGCCAAACTTCGCCACACATTTTTTCCAAGCTTGCCTAAAGTTTTCAAAATGAGAAGGAGGAACACTTGCGCACAGCTATCGCGGTCGCACTGCACCCTCACACGGTCGCTCCTGCATGCCGCAGTCGCACCGCACCCTTAGACAGTCGCTCCTGCATGCCGCAAACCCAACCAAGGGAACACACCCTCACTGACACGTGCTGTCACATGTGAACACACTAAACTAAGCCATCCTATCGCTGACACATAATTTTCGTTCATAGAGTATGTTTATCCAACCACATGTTGGGGAGTATCCGTACGGCCCGTGCGGTGGTCTGTTGGGGAAGAAGAAGAGGTGATGAAGAAGGAAAGAAGGGTTAGGAGATGTAGGATATTCATCCAACCGCCTGAAATGGTAGACTGACCCAAGTCAGGCTACTTGCATAACAAATATATGTTTTTACATAGCAAAATATCCATAAAAACAACAACATAAAGAAAAACTATCACTGCTCGCGAAAAGAGACGACCTCGTCGTCTTTGGCTGCCGGCACGAACCAGCCGTCGCTGCCGACGTGTGTCTCCACACCGTGGTTGTCCTCGGCCTCCGGCTACTCGTTCAAGCGGAGCATGCGGGCGCTCTGCACGGACGAGAGCACAGACCGGTTCAAGTCAAGGACGTCCGGTTCCGCCTGCAGGAGGGCCTCGATGGCAGCGGCGTCCGCGCGCTCCGTGTGAAGTCGAGCCTCCGCCGCCCGGTTCAAGTCCAGGACGTCCGGTTCCACCTGCAGGAGGGCGTCGATGAGAGCAGCATCCATGCGCTCTGCGTCGAGTCGAGCCTCTGCCGCCCGGTTCAAGTCCAGGACGTCCGGTTCCGCCTGCAGGAGGGCCTCGATGGCAGCGGCATCCGCGCGCTCCGCCTCAAGTTGAGCCTCCGCCGCCCGATTCACATCCACGACATCCGGTTCCGCCTGTAGGAGAGCCTCGATGGCAGCGGCATCCACGCGCTCCGCATCGAGTTGAGCCTCTGCCTCCCGGTCCTCCTTTAGTATCGCCATGTTGAACCGCTGGTCCGCCTGCACCATCGGGGGCCTTCTGCGCCGCAACCACTGCCATGAACATTGGAACGGCTTCCTCCTCCTCGTAGATTGGCTCTAGAGAACTCGGGGGTTGGCCCGCCGCAAAGCGAGCTTGGGAACGGAGGTCTGTGGCACCGACTGCCGCCGCGATTTCTACGCGGCGCTCCAGCGTCAGCATCTTGTACTAAGTGATCTTGCAGCGCACCATGGCTTTCCGGCGAACTAGGGGACGCTTGATGCGGGCTAGGGGATCGAAAGGTGGGGGCATGGGCTGGAGATTTGGTGTGGTTTTAGGGCAGTGGCTGGCGTAGGCCGAGCAGCGAAGGTTCTGGTGTGAATAGTGGTTCCGGTGACGACCAGTCAATCGGTTTTGACTGTACATCGCTCTTGTCGCGTTCGCGTTGCAGCCCGGCACGCTGGACCCTCCACGTCGCTCACCGAATGGAATGCGCTTCATCTTGCGTGTTCGCTCGCTTGTGGGACCGCAGTTAAGAGCAAACCGACGTCCCTCTCCCTCCCCCGCCAGCGTCATTTATTATACCACCACTCCCTCTGTTTTATGCGGAGTAAATAAAAACAGAGGGAGTATACTACAGATGAGGATCCCCTGACGTGGCCGAACCCATTGAGTAACTGACATGCGGGGCCTAGTAAGCATGGGGTCCTCCATACTACTTTGACCAAATGTTAGAGTAATAATATATGACATGCAACTTACACAAATTTTAGAGTAATAATATATGACATGCAACTTACACAAAGCATACAGGGTCTAATGCGTTTTTCGAGTCTAACTTTGACCAAATGTTAGAGTAATAATATATGACATGCAACTTACACATAGCATACGGTCAAATTCGTATGTGAAAGGAGCTTCCAATGATATAATTTTCACATTATACATCTCATGTACTATTAATCTTGTCAATAGTCAAATTGGAAACCATCTCGAGTACAAATCTAGGAGTATGTACGAATCTAACAATATTGATTGGGCGTTGTTGAATGTTGATACCTTTTTGATCAAAGTAGATATACTTTGACTACACATAAAACTTATATGTAAACTAGAAAGGATATGAGGGAGTATATTGTACGTTCAAAAACGAAACAAACATTGAATACCCTTTATCACGTGCCCCCACTCGTTCCCTCTCGATTTGCGGATGATATGATCACCGGTTCAAAATTTTGAATCCGCCTTAGGTATCACGTGCCCCCACTCGTTCCCTCTTGATTTCATCTGGGGGTCTAGAGATCTATTGAAAGAGGTCTAGGGTGGGTACATGCGAATGATACTCGGCTGAATGTTCAAATGAGGCATGCGGGAGGATGGACTTGACTAGAGGGCGACATGATCGATGGAGAAGAGGCTTGGAGAGGAATGATAAATAAGCAAATGCTACATGATTATACTTGAACGGATCAAATAAACAATAAGTTGTCTCGCTTGGCCTACATAGTGAAAGGCCTAATGCGCAATGCGGAGCACTGACGCTCGAATATGGCCGGGAAAACAGGGAAACAGACATGTGGGGCACACCCGTCGGGACGACATAGCGCAGACTAGTCCAATGGAGGAGCTGGCCCACGACTTCCTCGCCACCGACAACCGTTCATGTGGGCCGTTGGGGCCAACAACGGGGCGCAGCTCCAGCACCGCCTCTGGACACGGCGACCGCGGTGAGCGACACGCTCATATCGTCGCTAGACACGGTCGGTTTCAGTTTGCCGAGGGTGGCGTTAGTGTTGTGGCACGACCAACGGTATGTTTGGTTTGTGCCCAAGGTTTCCCCATCAAAGCATTGGGTAGCCAAAATTTTGGTTGAGGTATTGGTTTCCCATGATTTGGCCGACATTTGCAACAAAAATGAACTTGAGTTGGCTAGAGTTCATTGGCATGCCAAAGAAATGGCAACCATCCAAACAAAGACCAATCTTTGGGTCATGACCAAAATTTTGGTTGAGGTATTGGTTGCCCATCATTTGGCCGACATTGGCAAGAAAGAAGAACTAGAGTGTGCTAGAGTTCATTGGCATGCCAAAAAATGGCAACCATCCAAACAAAGACCAATCTTTTGGTCATGACCAAAATTTTGGCAAGGTGCACTTTGGCCACAATCCAAACACACCCCAACACCCGGCTCGTCGAGGATGCACGGGGCGCCGCGTCGCGTCCGCGGAGTGGTGTAGCGCGGCCAACTGCATCCTCTAGACCTGAGACCATGCCGGGTCGTCTTGCTTTTTCGATGACATGCGGGGATCGCATGTGAGCAAAGGTTATCTCCAATGTTGCCACGACCGCAGCTGACTACCCTGGCACACCAAAACCCTCGTCCCTCGCGCCGTCGCACGGTGCCTTCCCAGCCGGCGCCAGCTGCCCGCATTCATGCCGTCTGTTCGTATGTCATCATTAAGAGGCTCGTTGCCCGCGGAACCAACTCCGGCGACTTAATGACGCACCCGGATGCTTGGCCTCACCGGAATGCGCTACTTAAAGCGGCAATGCCCAGCTAACCTCCACACCATAGCGCATCGTCCTCCTACCTGGAACCACATCCGCCATGACCGCAAGCGCGAACGCTCTGCAGGAGAGCTTGTCTTCGGGGATGGAGCTCGAGGTCGCCGCCCTCGCTCAAGTCACCGCACAAGTGGTGGCCGCGCTGGCGGCCGATGACGGGAGCACCGTCAGCCCCGCGTCCTACTTGCCGCCGTCCAACGTCTGGCACCGCCGAGGTTGGGGACTCCTCCGAGGATGAGTAGGGCATGGGAGGCGGTAGGGCATGGTGTGCCAACTGACCGGTCCGTCTCCCGTGTTCTACTTTTCCTCGCCGGAGACCGCACCTTCACTTCACGGGTCTTGAACCCCGCCCCCGTACATGGAGATCACAGATGGAGGACGTCGGTCGCCGCCGTAGAATAGGTTTAGGGTCGGGTTTATTTTTTTTTGTCCTATAAAAGTTCGAAATCTAATGAAAATCTGTCATGTTTGCATTAATCTCTACCGGTGTATATGAACTTTCACAATAATGTACATATTGTAGGAGTACTAGCAAGATGCCCGTGCGTTGCACGGAAGATCAAGATCTTTTGGGAGAAAAGGATGAGCGAGGGAAAGCCTTATCTTCAAATGTGGAGAGGAGTGCGGGTAAATTGTCATAGTTTCATTCCTATCCGTTAGATATAGATCGGACGGCCTATATTGCAGGATCGGACACATCTTTCTACATCTACGGGAACCTACGAAAGGGTTAACGTAAATTGCCTCTCTCTATCTCTCTCCTCCCCTGATTTTCATGGTGGTGGGCCCCTCCCTCCCCCCAATCTACAATCAACAGCTCACACGTTTCACATTACGTTAATTACGTAACTGGGATTACGTAGGTGTAGCATTACTCGTCCTAAAAAACCCAACTAAGCCAACCTCCCAGCATATCGCGCGGGAAAAGACCCGGCCACGCCGTTTTAGTCGGGATTACCGGATTACTAGTAGTAGTATCGATGGATCGCGTGAAGCAACATATTTTTTTGAGGGGGTGAAGCACCTAGTTTAAAAGGAAAAAATGCGGTACACTCACATCACTCCTGTCGCGGTCGCATTGCACCCCACACACGTTTGGTCCTGCACACAGCTCGCGCAAACGGAATGCGCTTCGGCTTGCCTCTTCACTGACACGTGGAACTGCACTTGGAGAAACCGACCATGCGCCAAACTCCCACCGCCCACTGCACGAAAACCCTTCCCCCTCGCACACCCAAAAATTCCCCCCAAATCCGATTCAACCGCCCTTCGGCCAACTAGCCAATAATATTCCCCAAACCCCCTCCCCCCTGTCCCCCTCCACTCCATTCGCTCCGCCAAAGCCGCCCTCCCCGCCATGCCGATACGTCGGCGCCGCAGTTCGGCGATACTCTCGCTCCCATAGTACGCTCTCATAGACTGCCGTCCTCTAGCCGCGCCGCCACCTCTGGCTACGTTCTTGTGGAGGCACACGGCGGTCAGCGACACCACCGCTGGCGACGTTCGTGTGGAGACGCACGGCGGTCAGCTTGTCCCACGGTACGCGCATTCTAGACTGAGGCCCCGTTCATGTCGGTGTAGCGCTGAATGTTAGCTGATAGATGCTATTAATCTCACTGTTTGCCAAAGTAGTTTACTGTCAATATGCTCTGCTTAAGAAGCTTCCTTGCCCTATTCTGTACTCAATCTCCTTAGCTGAGATGGCATGCCAATGCCAATTAGTTGCTAAAATATCCTGCCATATATTTATTGTGACGTAGATTGCCATGGTCTAGTAGCCAATCTGTTAGCTGAAATAGCTCTACACCGTTTTATACTCGATCTTTGTTGCTGCGATGGCCTTCGATAGTTCGATGGCTGTGTGCTCGGCCTCATTGACTACTGAAACAGTCTGCCATAATTTGGCACTCAAATCTGTTTGTTGAATTAGCGTTACATATATTTCGTTACTTAGATCTGCTCGTCCAAATATCTTGCCATAGCTTTAGACATCGACCTAGGTATGTTTTTTCTAGACTTCAGAAAAAAGTGTATATGTTTTTCCTGTAATATCTAGTAGAAGAACTAATTTGTATGTCTAACAGATGGACATGACTTTGATAACTTCTGCTGGAAGATTATCCGCTGCATATGTCGAGGGGGTTGAAAACTTCATGAACTTTATCAGAGCTGAGTACGGTGGTCCGAAATCAGATGTGCTCTGCCCGTGTAGCAGTTGTATGAATTCAGTCACAAGACCCCAGTCAACTGTGCAAAATCATCTACACTTGTATGGGATGTCGGTCACATATACTAGGTGGGTTTATCATGGTGAAGCTGTGAACATCAATGTTATTGACTACGTGGAAGCAGCGGATCACCATCTTGATCTGCCTGATGCTCAGGTGGAAGAGGAGGAGGAGGTGGTGGTGGCGGAGCCAGTGAGTTTGACCAACAATGAAACAATGCTACGAAATGCTCATGCATTCCGTGAACTTTTACCTGCAGAAGAAAAATGGTGGGCCCACATGTTGGAACAATGCAACGTTGTTGTCACCCAAGGAAATAAGCTGTCAGTATTCTCAGCTATGGTCACCTTTCTTCAGGTGAAGACATCTGAGCGGATGACCAACAAATCATTCGACGCGATGTTGGGTGCTTTCCGCGAATCTTTCCCAAATGCGTCTGAGCTGCCACACACCTACAGTAAAATGAAGAATTTCCTTCATGCAGTTGGAATTGGATATGATATGATCCATGTTTGTAAGAATAATTGTGTTCTGTTCCGGAAGGATTATGCTAATTTATGTGAATGCCCGAAATGCAAATCATCAAGATGGAAATATGGCGATGCTATGAAGAGGATTCCTCATAATGTTCGGAGACATTTTCCAATTACACCAAGATTGCAGAGGTTGTTTCATGATGATGAAACAAGAGAGGATGTACTGTGGCATTCTTGGAACCAGGAGTACAGAGATCAGAATGTAATGAGCCATCCATCTCATGGTAGTGAGTGGAAAAGCTTCAATGATAAATACAAAGAGTTTGCTGCTGACCCGAGAAACATTAGGCTTGGCTTAGCTTCAGATGGATTTAACCCAATTGGCCACCAGAGCGCCACATATAGCATGTGGCCAGTGCTTGTTATCCCTTACAACATGCCTCCAAATGTCTGCACCAAAGAATCAAACTACATGATGGCCTTGCTCATCCCAGGTCCAAAAAGTCCGGGAAAGGATTTTGATTTGTTCATAGAGCCTCTTGTGGAGGAACTTCAACACCAATGGAAAGGTGTTCTCACTCGAGACCTATATAGCAGCCCACCAGCTGATTTCTTTCTGCGTGCTGTTATAATTTGGTGCATCCATGATTATCCGGCTTTGGGCACTATGTCAGGGCAAACGACACATGGTTACAATGCATGTGTTCGTTGTGATAGGAATCCGCTGTCATACGCAATACTTAGCAAGGTCTGTTACATTGGACACCGCCGTTTCCTTGCCAAGGACAAGCCGCATCCAAGAAAATACCGAAGACATGTCTTCAATGCAAAGCATGAAAACCGTGATGCGCCAAAGAGGCTCACTGTCGTGGAATTGTCATAGCAGATGTCCTTAGTGTTAGGACTTATTCGCGAGGCCAACGCATCTATGTGGTAGCTTGAGAGGGGTTGAGCGGGACGAGAGATGCGATGTTTTACCCAGGTTCGGCCCCTCACGGTGGAGGTAAAAGCCTACATCCTGCTTCATTGATATTGATGATGATGATCACGGTTACAAGAGTGCTCTATCTCGAGAGGTATTGTCTAAACCTAACTTGTCCAACTTGTGGAACTTGTCAATCTTGTCCCTTTTGGGGAGCCCTGCCCCTCCTTATATATGTTGGAGGGGCGGGTTACATGTAGAGTCCTATTAGGATTAGGACTAGTCTATCTCTAAGACAAACCGGATACAAGTCCAGGTCTTAGCTCCTTGTAAGATAAATGTTCCTCATGCCTTTCCTCTTAAACCGGCCCACCATTAACATAAACCGGCATGCTGGGCCTTGGGCCTTGTCATCCATCTGGAACACGCGCCGGGTCACCAATGAGTCTTCAGGGTCGTGAATCGTCATACCAGTGAACCGCCAGACACGTAAACCGCCAATCCTCTGGCGGTTTACCAATGAAATGCCTAGTCCGTCCGGGTTATACTTTCGTCCGGTTTACGCCACGGGGTATATACCCGACATTAGCCCCCAAGTTTAGCTTGGATTTATCCATGGTAAACTTATGCTGCAAAATAAACACAAGAACAAATTTGACAGGTTGTGCTTCGGGTTAAGAATTCTTGTAAACCGGTACCTGATCACCCTTAAGTCCTTGTTATTTCCTCCTTCTGGGAAGTCTGGGTCAACAGACCAGCTTCATAATCAATTTTCCGACATAGGTTTGTCACCGAGAAATATTGTGAAGAATAACTCCTTTGACTCAGCTCCCAAAGCGCCGATTTAAGAAATATGGGTCTTTGAAATACTTATCTGATATTCAGCCGGTTTGAAGATGTAAAACTTGCCGGTTTAATATTACCAAAATGGCCAGTTTATAAATATTAATGGCACCGGGTCATAATTGTTATCGACATCGGGTCATGTAATTGATCTTCCTGATTTGCTCAAAACCGATAAAATTAAAATGTTCCTCCTTTATATGCATAATACTTGTAGCCCCCAAGTCTTAAGAGGAGAATAATGATAACTTAAGACTTGCTCCAATAAGTGTTTCAACCTTGAAGAAAATCCGGCTTGTTCATCTCAATCATAGTCAGAATTGAGTATTCTACATATGTAGCGCCCAAGTACCGGGTTGTCATGCTTGCAGCAACCTGGGACTTTGAAATTGCCTTATTCTCATAAAAAACTTTCAACTAGTGCAGCCCCCAAGGGCCGGGTCAGTATGCAATAATGAGCAGGGACTTTGCAAATATGATCATGTAAGCTTGAGCAGCAATATGTAGCCCCCAAGGGCCGGCTTAATAAGATAATATTGAGCTGGGACTCGATGTATTCTTCAATGAAATCATCATATGATGTAACCCCCGTCATGGGGCTTGAACTCGCGTCCACAAGGTTAAGAGCCATGTGCTTTACCAACTGAGCAGTGGATCCTTTAATAATAGATGAAAAATCTATGTACCTTGAATTGTTGACAGGAGCAATTGGTAGCCCCCAAGTGTCATGGTGCATGCTTGCAGCGACATGAAACTTGTAATCTCAACTGAAATAATGTAGCCCCCAAGTGCCGGGTCATAAGCCTACAGCGACTTGGGACTATTCCTTTGTAGAATAAATCATACCTATTGATAAAATAGTATCCAGTGCGCTGAAGCGACTTTGAAAATCTCAATCAGTATATTGGTTATTGATAACCATAAAAATCCAGCCATGTTGGCTATTTGAATATTTGAATAATATAATCCAATGATTTATGAGCGCATGATTCCAATGGCGCAATCCAAATATATATTGGCGACTTATAGTCGAAAGCCAGGCCGGATCAACAAACACTGGATATTATCTTATCTCATACTGGCGACTTATAGTCCAAAGCCAGGCCGGGTTTAATAAACGCCAGTGATTTATAATCATGCTTTCTTCAACCTGTTTCTGCATACAACAAATTTAAAGTGTCCTGGCGGTTTACCGCCGGACGGGTCATAATGCCCAACATATAACCCGGGTTTATAACCAAGGCTGTACATAAAAATAATCAAATATGAAATATATCATACCTGTGACATTGAATCACATTGTTGGTTTTACAAACTTTTTGTAGTAAGGGTGATGATTCCAATCTTGAGTACTGATAACTCCTTCCTATTGTGCCAGTTTATGATAAAACCATACCGGGTTGTGATAAACACCGGATTATCCGTATTCGATGCTGGCGACTTGTAGTCGAAACCAGACCGGGTTAATAACACCAGATGATAATTGATCATGTATTTTCAACATGTAATTGAAAGCCAACTCGGGTCAATGAACGCCGGTATATCCATGCACATATGATACATGATATGATGATGTAATGATGATGCAATGTATGACTTAATATATAATGATGTATGCGTATGATCAAGAGGGTTTTAAGCTATGGTTCGGATACGACCAGAACCCCAAGTAGTCATAATTGTGGCATTGCACCGATCAAGAGGTGTAGCTATGGTTCGGATACGACCAAGCCCCCAAGTGATTTCCCTGGTGGCCCTTATGCCTATCGAGAGGTGTAACTATGGTTCGAACCCATAGCCCCCAAGTGATTTCCCTGGTGGCCTTATGCCTATCAAGAGGTGTAGCTATGGTTTGGATACGACCAAGCCCCCAAATGATTTCCCTAGTGGCCCTTATGCCTATCAAGAGGTGTGACTATGGTTCGAACATAGCCCCCAAGTGATATTGTGAGCTGTGCTCAAGGGATACCCATGTTTGAGCTGTGCTGTACAGCAGACTCTCTTTGGCCCCTTATGATAGTTTTGGCTTGATAGCCGGATCAAGAGGGTAGTAACGCTATGTTCTCTTTCGTGAATACACCTATGTTTGAATAGGAAGCCCCCAAATGATATAGTGAGCTGTGCTCAAGAGGCACCTATGTTTGAGTTGTGTTGTGCAACAAACTCTCTTTGGTCCCCTTAATTTCCTCTGAGAACTCGAACTTGCGAGAGAGTATTCTTTTGAACCAGAAATTCTTCAACCGGATATTGAGAGCTTCAAAGCTCTATGGGAGATAGGCATTCCCTTGAGCCGGATTTTTAAACCGGAATCCTTCTTCTTGAGCCGGAAATTTTCTGACGGCCTTTAAATTTTCACCAATATGGCGATTTAGGGTCCTGCATTAGATAACTTTGCAAACCGGAGTAATTGCTCTTTTAAAGAAAGCAATACATAATACAAAAATATACTGGATGAATTTCACCTGATATGCCAGGCCAGTAATTATCACCGCGGAGTTGATGATCACCATGGTGAAGCCATGTAGCCGTCCAGCGGCATGGCACGGACCAGCCCTAGTGCAATAATCTTGGCACACTCCCCTTTGCGACACCTTTGTAGCAAATAATGGTCCTGCCCAAAAATAGCAAAGACCGGAGTAATTTTTCTTTGATAAAAACAATATGCACCAAAAATAAATATACAAGATAGCACCTAGTATTTTTTTTGGATGATCACGGACGCTGGACGTGCTTGGATCAAAAATGACCGGACAGACACACGTCCAATGTATCACTGAACACCCACGTCGCTGGATAATATCAAGTTGCAGATTGAACCATGTGTGAGGCACTAGAAATGCATGGAAAGTGAATAGTATATGCATGTCATTAGCACTCTGGCCGCATAATCTATGCACGTAGCCGGTTTTCTCCTTTTCTCTCTTATCTGCTTCTGCCTTACCTTTTTGGTTCCAAACAAGGCCGCAGAGGCGATGCATCTTTAACAAAGGTTGGAGATGATGATTTGATGACAGCGGCTCTCCGCAGCAGTGAGGTCAGGTAAGCCGGGGCAGAGGCGAGCCATCGCAGCGAGTTGGCAAGGCGGAGCCCTGGCGGCAGAGACAAGCCGGTTGACGCCGGGCGCGGGGCGCGAGGCCGGCCACGGCCGAGTCAGCGGCTCAATAGGACAGTTCAAGCAGACCTGAGTTTAGTGATGATCCGGTAGCTCGGCCGTACGTTAGTGATGATCCGGCAGCGGCTCAAGGCGGAGAAATTCACAGCCGCGTGGCTCGGGCGCAGCCGGCAAAGCGGCCAGGGCAGGTTGCCGAGATGAGGCGTGGTAACCCGGCGGCATGGCAGGCCAGCCAGTCCACGGGCGCGGGGTTAGCGATCTTCAGTGGCGTGGTGTTAACCCGGCCACGAGGTGGATGGCGGGCTGAACCACACTCCAGCCGCGTGGTGTTAATCCGGCAAGGTGAACCTAAGAGACGGATGGCTTGAAGCCAGCGAAGCAGCCAGGGCAGCGGCAACTTCAGCAGGTAGCAGGGACGATGGATCAGAGTCAGCTCAACAGAGACTAGTTTGGCGTGAGGCCACAGGCAAGCCGGCTCCGGGGAATCCATGGCAATGGAGATGAACCGGCGATGATTTGTCCTTAATTGAACTGGGCGCCTGCGACTTATTGCGGCGAAATGAGCGTCAGTGACCTTGTTGGAGAGCAGAAAACTGCAGCGCAAGTGACTCATAGTGAACCCCCGATGTAGTTTAATGTTCCATGACGGGTTAGTAGAGGCGCAGGCGGCGGTTTTTTGAGGCGAAGTGGAAGCGCCCCAGTGTTGGGCGGCTCAGAGGAGGAACAGCTGCTGCGACCGTGGCGACTCAACCTGGAGGCGAACGGCGAGAGGCCGGACGAGCGGAGCTAACCCAAAACTGAGAACCGGCTCATCACTAATTGGTTTTTTGAGAGCTCACGTAATATTTCGTGGTAGAAGTACTCTGTTGCCATCAATGTGTAAAAATCGCAACCAGAGGTATCTGAAAATTCATCGCTTAGAACTTAGAGTAGATGACAGAGCATTTGGGGAAACAACTTGAAGCAGCATCGCGGCGTCTGCGGCCACGGCGACTGCGCCCGGCGACTTAGTTCGAAACCGGGCAAGGAGCGGCCTGGGAACGGTGGCGGCCCATGGCGATGTGGAGACGGCGCAGGAGCCGGCCGAAGTGGAGCGGAACAGGCCGCAGTCATGCCGGCTCAGGCGTACCACAGCGGCAGTCCTGAAGGCGAGCAACGAGGCGGGGCGGCCCTGAATCAGGTGCAGTGTGGCGGACTCGTGGCGTTTCCACAACGACGGCGGTGTAGCACTCCGGGTTGTGGCCCTTCTTCTTCTCTTTTTACTAGATCCGTATTGACCAAGGCCTGCAGGATTTGCGCGCTTATAGCTTGCCTCTGATCAATCTCTCCTTTTCCTTGGTAATCACGTGGTAAACCCACGTAATAGCTTTTCCTTCTTCAATTCTTGAATTAACCTCCTGGGAGATTCCTTGCATGCATGTAACAATCAGAGTTTGACAAAAGAAAAAGGCGATTTTGATTTCAGGTGATATACTAGTCGAAGGTACATCATTGAGCTTGACATTTGATGTGATGGAATAGCTTCCGCCGTTGTCGCTTCTGGTTTCTGGGCCGGGGACTAGCAGTCATAGTTCCGGTTGATGTCTTCGCGAATTTAAACCGTGTCAAATCAGAAAAAGGTTTCATACAACTTGACGGTCTCGGCGACTCTGTACGCAGCGGTGTCAACTCGCCGAAAGTGATCCGGCCATGATGGATCGCCTCGTCGCATGTGACGGTGCACACAGAGGCAACCCTAATTTCTCTTCTTCTCACGAATCGTAAGATCTGAAACGGTGAACTCAAAGTTGATGCAGATCCTTCGGAGCTTGAATCTTTGTTCTCAAAAAATTGTGAACTTCTTGATCCCTGGGAGAGATCCCTTCAAGAACTCAACACCACCATGCACAAGCCCCACGGTGGGCGCCAACTGTCGTGGAATTGTCACGGCAGTTGTCCTTAGTGTCAGGACTTAGTCGCGAGGCCAACGCATCTATGTGGTAGCTTGAGAGGGGTTGAGCGGGACGAGAGACGCAATGTTTTACCCAGGTTCGGCCCCTCACGGTGGAGGTAAAAGCCTACATCCTGCTTCATTGATATTGATGATGATGATCACGGTTACAAGAGTGCTCTATCTCGAGAGGTATTGTCTAAACCTAACTTGTCCAACTTGTGGAACTTGTCAATCTTGTCCCTTTTGGGGAGCCCTGCCCCTCCTTATATATGTTGGAGGGGCGGGTTACATGTAGAGTCCTATTAGGATTAGGACTAGTCTATCTCTAATACAAACCGGATACAAGTCCAGGTCTTAGCTCCTTGTAAGATAAATGTTCCTCATGCCTTTCCTCTTAAACCGGCCCACCATTAACATAAACCGGCATGCTGGGCCTTGGGCCTTGTCATCCATCTGGAACACGCGCCGGGTCACCAATGAGTCTTCAGGGTCGTGAATCGTCATACCAGTGAACCGCCAGACACGTAAACCGCCAGACACGTAAACCGCCAATCCTCTGGCGGTTTACCAATGAAACACCTAGTCCGGCCGGGTTATACTTCCGTCCGGTTTACGCCGATGAGTTGCATGTGGAATTAGAGAAGGTCAGGCATATTACACTAGGAAACCATCCTGGTAATGGTAGCATGAAAAGGAAGCGTGGCAGGGTAGAAGAGAGATTATTGTTTACCCGCAGGTCCAATTTGTGGGACTTGGAGTATTGGAAAGATTTGGATCTGAGGCATAATCTTGATGTGATGCACATCGAGAAAAATATATGTGACAGCATTATCGGCACACTTCTTAATATTGAAGGCAAGACCAAAGATACCTTAAAATCTAGGATTGATTTGACACACATGGCTGTCAGAAAGGATTCGCAGGTGCAAGATGAAGGTAAACCACGGGATATGGCACCAGCTATGTACATCTTGGACAAGGTAAAAAGAAAAGAATTCTGCGAGGTCCTGTCACGTGTGAGATTCCCACATGGATTTGCTTCCAACCCTGAAAGGAGAGTCAGTGTAGATGGAAACAAGGTACAAGGGTTGAGAACTCATGACTGCCACGTCCTACTTCAAAGGGTTTTACCTGTTATCCTTAGAGGATTGGGCCATGCTGACTTACATAGAGCAGTTGCAGAGTTGGGACAATTCTTCAGGGAACTCTATAGCAGGAATATCAGGATAGATGCTTTGGAGCGTCTTACAGACAAGATACCAACTATCCTATGCGACCTTGAGAAGATATATCCTCCAGCCTTCTTTGATGTGATGGTGCATTTTGCTGTTCATCTACATAATGAGTCACTACTTAGAGGTCCAGTACAGTATGGCCGGATGTACCCTATTGAAAGGCGGCTAGGCACTTTCAAGGGCTATGTTAGGAACAGAGCTAGACCCGAGGGTTCCATTGCAGAGGCCTAAATTGCTACAGAAGCGTTGACATTCTGCTCAAAATACATTGAAACAGCTGATCAGCTTAGCAAAGAGGTGGGTGAAGACAATCCCGGGATCAATGTTTTCGATTATTCTGTTTGAGTTACAGGGAAGAGTCGACAAGAGGACAAACCTAATGATTTGGACAAAATGGTTTGGTATGTGTTGAATAACTATCCTGAGATACTACCTTATATCAAGTAAGTGCAGTACTGCAGCTTATACATCGTAATCTACTAAACTTACAGCACATTCTTATGTATTTAGATGTTTGATGCGATCACTATGTTGTGCAGCATCTACAAAGAGGAGTTACTGCCGCAAAATCCAAGAAACATTAACAAACTGGTTATGGCAGGATTTGCGAAATGGTTCAAGAACCATGTAAGATTTTGAAGTGCACTGTCAATTTTTTTAATATATTGAGTACATAAGATGATCAGCTTGTCTATTTTATAACCATAGGTTAAGAAGATGCGGGAGGATGGGCAGGCAGTTGATGATGCCGTTTACTCACTAGCAATGGGTCCTGATACTCGGGTAAGACATTATGAATCTTGCATTGTTGGAGATGTGCACTACAACACCCTTGCACGAGACGAAGGCAGGAAGACACAAAACAGTGCCATCATGAGCGCGGATACGTATGACAAAGAGACAACTGAAATGTATGCTAACATAACAAACATTATTCAGTTGCAGTATATCTCCCGTTTCGAGGATCATCGGTGTGTGGTTCTGTTGTGCTGTCGTTGTTATAACCTGTTTTCCAGGATCGCAAAACCCAGAGATGATGATTATTTCAAATCCATCAATGTCAAGGCGGCGTACCAGACCAACATTTTGGCAAATCAAGCAACACAGATATTTTTCTTGGAAGACACATTTGCACGTAGCGATGACTGGAGAGTATTGCAAAGGTTTGAGCAGAGGAATTCATTTAATGAAGTTGCACAACAAGATGATGCTTACACTGCTCCTGATGTACAAGATAACACAGATGTTCCTAATATCTTTGAGAACCATCACATCAATGACGCCGGCGAAAAGATTGCCTGTCGTGCTGTGGACATACAAGAGTTGATTAAGAAGAAGCCAACGTTCGAGGACGTTGAGGACGAAGAAGAAGATGACACCGTGGGGAATTACGATTCAGACTAATACACATGGCGAAGATGTTGATGCTGCTGCTGCGGATGATGATTACATTGCTTTTGTCATATTTGCCTGCTAGAAGACGTTTTTTATCTACTATGTGAAATTGTGTTTGCTATGACAACTGAAACCTGATGAACATGTTGTTTAGTATTTTGTTGTGAGAACATCACTTGTTATGTATGCTGATTTGTGTTTGGTGACTCTATGACAACTAAAACATGATGACATTGTTGTTTAGTTGTACTCATATTTTGTTGTGAAACTTGAATTTGATGACATAGTTTGCTGTTGGACTGCAATTTTCTCGACGTCTTCGAATGAGAACAAAGCTGACCCGACAGGGCCTCAGCTATTTATTTATTTGTATGAGCAAAAGGGGATACCCCCTGATTTCCGTTAATAGAAATCATTAGATGTTCACAACACTACGCCCAGCCTGCTACACAAGTTTCATTCATTACTAGTTTTACCAAAGTGCTCATGTCGTAGCCACTGAATACATCACGAGTGCTACATACACTGCAAATAAAGAGACAATCATCCTACAGAGTACATCGATTTTGCCCATTATCTTCACAAGGTCTCTCATCTCCTCATCTCTACATCTTTAAGCTTCTGCTCTGCATCTTCCTCTTCTGCCGTCCCTTCAGTTACTTGTCCAACACCCCAACCTGCTGGTATTGGGATTCCTTGGCTAACCAAATAATCAGCGTAGTTGCATTCCCCCACATTAGCAACTTCCCAGAAATACAAATCACATGAATCTTCCCTTTTCTGCACGAATAAAATTGGTAGATCATCAACCAAACTATTAAAAAAATCAGCAACTGAAAGCAGCAGAACAACACTTAAACATATTATTACCGCATGATTCGGGCATTTGTAGAAGACTCAGCCAGGGTCGCGGATTGTGGTTGAGACGCGAAAGATGACTCTGCGTGATTTGCAGCAGTGGCACCACACCAACGGCAGCGGGTTGCGATGAGCAATCGGCTACGGTGCGCGTGCCGACGAGGGTGTGATGAGACCCACAGGAGATGGTACGGGTTGCGACTTGGCGCATATCTGGTTGTTGCTTGCTGAAGAGCAGGTGGACGAGCAGCCAGCGGACATGGTTGATGTGGCCAGAGCTTCTGATGCAAGGCAGAGTAAGTAGAGAAGAGGAGAAGCGAACGTTGGATATGTCAGTTTCATTACTTGCAGAGTACCATAGCACCATATATAGTCATAGTCTAGGTTTGGATTCGAACCAGCTACAGGAGCACGTCTTTCTTTTTTCTAAAACTCGGCAACGTCTCATTACTGGTACACTAGCTTGTTCTGTACGCCTTCCCAACTCTTTGATTTTCTTTCCCTTTTTTTGCAAGGAACGAAGGAGGACAAAATTGAGAGTTCCTGGGACTCGAACCCAAGACCTCTTGGTTGAAAACCAAGGGTGCTAGTCACTTATGTGGCGAACGTTCCCTGTGAGGAGGACGGCAAACGAAAGTATTTTCCTTGCAGTTTTCTTCCTATATATAAAAAAGTATGCTACTTGGTGTCCGCTTAGTCAACAAACAATTGTGCCAACCTTGACCGTTGGATTGACATTCAACGTCTATCGCGTTTCTTCAGTCTCTTCTTCCTCGAGCCGCCAAAGCCAAACCAGCGCCGGCGGGACCGCCTGCTCCCGCCTCCCACGGCTGGCTGTGATCTGCCCCGTCTACTGTTCGTTCCCGTCCGAGGCCTCACCATCGTCCTCCACCTTGGTTCGCTCGCCGTGGCGCCGCCCTCCGGTGTTGTCAACATGGTCAACAACCGAAAGGAATAAGGAGATGACTGTACATGGTTCGGATGACAGTAGGGACCCAGCAGCGCGCGCAGTAATTTTGTTTTTTCGGGACGGAGAAGGGTATCAACTGGGTTGTGCGGGACCCGTGGCCCATCTAGCCCAGGCTTTTATTTCATATGTTTAGCACATGACCAGCCCAGTTTGTTTTTTTCCTTTCTGAAAATTGCTAGCCAGCTATTTTGTTTTTTGCAGAATAACCAACATAGGCCTACTTTCTTTTCTACGCCCTGCTGGGCCAGAAATCTTTCTAGACGAGCAGGGATGCATTTTGCCCAGAAAATGGGCTATAAGTAATAAGAAATGGGCTATAAGTAATAATAAATGGGCTGTAAAATGAAAAAATACAGCAAACAGACAATTAGTTCCAAAATACTATTTTCTTTCGGATTTTGATATTTTAAATTTCATTGTTTTTGTGCGGGTAAAATTTCATTGAATTTAAATTAAGGTATATTTAGATTTAAAATTAATTTGAATCTGGCTAGAAATTTCGGGCTGTATGCTGTTTGGGACAGATTTGGAGACTGACTTGTGGGTCTACTAGGTTGACGTGTACTTTGGCTTTGTCAACTTAGTCCACAAACGATTCTAGCAGCAGTGACCGTTGGATGTTAATCCAACGGCCGTGCTGCTTCTTCAATATCTGATCTTCTTGCTCCAGCCGCGCAAACCAGCTCCGGTGGGACTGCCTGCTCCCACCTCCCGTGGCCGGCTGTGCTGCCGCACAGGCCGCACCGCCCCACCCTACTTCATTGCTGGCCAGGCCATTCCTCTACTCACCCGCACCTCCTGTTATTTTCCGGCGACGGCAGCCGGACCAGTAAACCCTCGTACTCCCCACCGCGTGGGCAACCATTGTCGAGTCTTCCCTGGGTCCGTGTCGTTCCCTTCCTAGGCCTCGCCGTCGTCCACCGCCATGGTGCTCTCGGCGCGGCCTGGTCAACTTGGTTAACGAATGACATCCATCGGCCGTGGACTGTACGCGCAAAATAATGATTCCTCCACCTGACAGCTGGGACCCATCGGAAGGGCCTCTGTATTTCGTGAAAAAAACGTTCCACCCGTCAACTTCGCATCCAAGGAAGTGCCTCCTTATTACGCAAAAAAAATGAATACCCCCCTGCTAGCTGGGACCCACCATAGTGGGAGGATGACTTGTGGGCCAACAAAGTTGACGGGAACGGAGGGCTTTGTCAACTTAGTCAATATGAATGATTCTAGCTCCAGTGACCGTACGATGTTCATCCAATGGCCGTAGTGCTTCTTCAACCTCTGGTCTTCTTGCTCCAGCCGCCCAAAGCAGCGCCCGTCGTGCCGCATGCTCCTGCCTCCCGTGGCCGGCTGTGCTGCCATGGAGGCCTCACCGCCCCCTACTATTCCCACCGCTGGCCAGGCCCTGCGGCAACGGCAGCCTCACACCGCAGCCGAACCAGTGAACCCTCGTACTCCTCTTCGCGCGGGCTTCCACTGCCGCATCTTCCTCGGCTCCGCGTCGTCCCCTTCCTAGGCCTCGCCGTCATCCACCGCCGTGGTGCTCTCCGCGCGGCGTGGTCAACGTGGTCAAGGAATGACTTCCATCAGAAGAGTAATGTACGTGGAGAGGCTGACAGCTGGGTCCACGGCCACAGCCCAGTTTTTTGTGATTTGCCAGGTAAGTCGCTTTGTCAGGCCTGTTGGGCTGCAAATCTTTCAAGACGAGGAGAGCTTTCATTCGGCTGGCCGAGAAAATGTCCCATCAGTAATGAGAAATGGGATGTACATTTTTAAAACACATCAAACCAGCAATTAGATTCAAATATCTTTTTTTTCATTTCAAGATTCTAAATTACATTAATTTTTATGTGTGGAGAATTTGTTGGATTTTATATTGATATACATTTATTTTTAAAATCAGTTTGAATGTGATTCAAAATTTCGGGATTAAAAATAGTTCGGACCGCACCGAAATATGCAAAATTTCATATAATTTTTTAACCGTGGCCACAATTTGGGCTGTAATGCTAACAAAAAGAATATGGGCTCCATAAAAACCTTAAGAATTAGCAAATGGGCTGAAAATTATTAGAAATAATGGCAGATGGGTTGTATGCTGTTTTCCACAGATTTGAGGCTTTCCTAAAAAAAGGTTGACGCACAAGCAGTGACTGTTGGATGTCCATCCAACTGCCGTCGTGCTTCTTCAATCTCTGCTCTTCCAGCGCCAGCCGCTCAAACAAGCACTGGCGGGACTGCCTGCTCCCTCCTCCCCGCGGCCGGCTGTGCTGCCGCGCAGGCCTCACTGCCCCACCATACTCCCATCGCTGGCCTAGCCATCCCTCTACTCACCCACACCTGCTGTTATTCTCCGGCGATGGCAGACGAACCAGTAAACCCTCGTACAGTCGTACTCCCCTCCGCGTGGGAAAGTACTGCCGAGTCTTCCCTGCCTCCGTGTCGTTCCCTTCCTAGGCCTCGCCGTCGTCCACCGCCCTGGTGCTCTCGGCGCGGCCTGGTCAATGTGGTCAACAACCGACATGCATCTGAAGTGGACTGTATGTGGAGAGGCCGACAGCTGGGTCCACGGCCGCACGCAAGGAAATGCCTCCTTATTACGCGCAAAATAATGATTCCTCCACCTGACATCAGGGACCCACCGAAAGGGCCTCTGTATTTCACGAAAAAAAGTTACCGCTGCTGACAGCTCGGACCCACCAGCTATATCTTCGCATGCAAGGAAGTGCCTCCTTATTACGCACAAAAAAATGAATACTCCCCCTGTTAGATGGGACCCAGTATAGTGGCAGGCTGACTTGTGGGCCTACTAAGTTGAAGGGGACGGAGGGCTTTGTCAACTTAGTCAATATGCATGATTCTAGCTCCAGTGACCATACGATGTCCATCCAACGGCCGTAGTGCTTCTTCAACCTCTGGTCTTCTTGCTCCAGCCGCCCAAACCAGTGCCGGTCGTGCCTCGTGCTCCTGCCTCCCATGGCCGGCTGCGATGCAGCGGAGGCCTCACTGCACCCTACTACTCCCACTACTGGCCAGGCCATCCCTCTACTCACCCACACCCCCTGTTACTCTGCGGCGACGACAGCCTCACACCGCAGCGAACCAGTGCCCTCGTACTCCTCTACGCGTGGGCATCCACTGCCGCGTCTTCCCCGGCTCCGCGTCGTCCCCTTCCTAGGCCTCACCATCGTCCACCACCCTGGTGCTCTCGGTGCGGCGTGGTCAACGTGTTCAAGGAACGGATTCCATCGGACGTGGACTGTACGTGGAGAGGCCGACAGCTGGGTCCACGGCCGCAGCAAGGAAGTGCCTCCTTATTACGTGCAAAATAATTATTCCTCACCTGACAGCAGGGACCCAGCAAACGGGCCACCGTATCTCGACCCTCTGACTTCTAGGACCCACCAGCTACATCTTCGCACGCAAGGAAGTGCCTGACAGTCGGGACCCACCTGGTCAAAGCGTACGTAGCGTTGTCATTCTGGTCGCGAACGTGTACGTACATATATACTGGTGGATGTAGAGGCGCGCACGTGTCGTAGTAGAGGCGGCCAGGGTGCAAGAAAGAAAATACGGCCACGTATGTGTACATACGGGCGGGGTCTCCAACGCCTACTCGCGCATATGTACGGCGAGGGCTCGTTGATATGGCTGGGTCGGAACGGAGAAATAGCGTCGTCGTCGTGTTCATGGGGAGGCAATGGAATGCATCGTGTTCATGGGGAGGGAACAGAATGCATCGTGTTCATCGGGAGGCAATGGAACGCGTGGGAGCTAACCGGCTGGGTCGGAATGGAATGCGTGGTCGTGTTCATCGGGACGGCTTGGACGGAACAGGCGATGGAAACGAGGCCTAGCATACCGCACAACGGAGGAAACAGACCTCCTACGTTCGGAACAGGGTCTTGTTGATCGGGAGGGGTCTGGCGTACCGCAAAATGGAAGAAACGGACCTGCTACGGTCGAAACGGGGGTCCTGTTGATCGGGAGGGGTGTGGCGTACCGCAAAACGGAGGAAACAGACTTGTGTTGGAGCGCTACGGTCGAAACGGGGGTCCTGTTCATCGGGAGGGGTGTGGCGTACCGCAAAACAGGACTCCACGGCATACTGTTCATCTCCACCGTCGACCCCCTCTAGCCTCCATGAGCTACTGTTCATCCACCGTCGACCCCCTCCAGCCTCCACCTGCGACTGTTCATCCACTGGCTCCTGTTCATCCGGCCTCCACCGCACGCTACTCCACCGGCTACTGTTCAACCAGCCCTCTCCACAGGGTCCTGTTCAACCACCCCTCCATGGGCTACTGTTCATCCTGCCCTCCACCGCCTACTGTTCATCCTGCCCTCCACAGGGTGGTCCTGTTCATCCATCCCTCCACGGGGTGGTCCTGTTCATCCAGCCCTCCACGGGGTCCTGTTCATCCAGCCCCAACAGGCTCGATCGATCGGGGTCCTGTTCATCCAGAGGCAACACCATGGGGTCCTGTTCATCCAACCCCACCGGGAACTGTTCATCCAACCCCCCCCCCCCCCCCCCGCAACGTTCACTGTTCATCCAGAGGCAGCATCGATCGGCTTCAGTTAGTAGCAGTAGCGAAGGAATCGCTCGATCGGGTTTAGTTAATAGCCATCGATCGATCGCTCGGGTTCAGTAACGCGTAGCCTGCAGTGCAATCGCTCGGGTTCAGTTAGATCCCAACGCCTCGCTCGGGTTTAGTTAGAGCCAACGCCATGCACACACGCGCGTACGTGTACGAGAGAAACGCGCATCGCTCGGTCCCCGACCTCCCACCGTAACCGGGAACTCCCCGAAGTTTTGCTCTCCCTCGCTTCTACCACGGTTTTTTCCATCATGGACGGCCCAAAGAATGTCATGTAGCTGCGTCTCCGGCCCGCCCAGGACGAAAAGCACATTTTTTGTCATGATTTTTTGTCATAGGAATAGGAGCCCACCACAGAAAAAAAAATTCGTTCGGCCCAAAATGTCACGGATGTGTCTTTTTTTGTAGTGCCCTCATTCGCAACCTCGCCGCTCCCGATCTTGTCAGGTCGCGCCTGGCAGGTCCTGGCGGGTTCATGATGGGCCCCTGCTTGGGCGCCCTTTTCGTCTTCTCCTCTTCTCACCACAATACCCAGTGGAAGGAAAACAAAAAGAGGGAGATCATGGGGAACTTATCTTTTTTCATTCTTAAATCTGTAGGCACTTGCCAAATTTTAGTTCAAATAATGTAATACTTCGATTCTGTGTTTGTGTTTTGTAAGGTTTGTACTTGTATTATCAGCATATTAATGAAAAAGATGAACCATGCTGGCAACTCGTGCATGTATACGTCCAATGTAGATGTGGAATGCCTCTATATTTTTAAATAAACGAGTCTTCCCCGGCAGGCTACCCTTTTATTGCTGCCGAAGAACTGAGCCTACCGGGCATAGATAAAGGGACCATCCCCCAGCCGATCTCTTTTCACCAAAGGACACTACGACCATCTTGGTCGAAGCAACGCTCGAGTCCAGGGATGGGAGCACCTAAGTTTCTAAGAGCGGCGAGGTTTTCTAATGCGAAGTTTCATCCTACAGAACACTTACGGACAAGAGGTAGAACTTATCTGTTTGGCTTGCTGGAGATCGCAGTGCTGATTCATCTCAATTCCCCGTAGAGGTCAAGCTCACGGCAGGGACCTGCAACCTCATGTAGATGGAAATGATGCAAGATGCAACCCTACCTATATGCATATGAAAATGCTTATGGAATGCTTATGCAATGCTCTTGAAATGCTCATGAATGCATGCAACTTGACCGGGGCCCCCCAGCGCTTCGTTTATTTCTTTGTTGCTCAGGGTCATCGCCTAGCTTTGTGCAACGGATTACATGCAACTATTGAAGGCATGTACGAAAGCATGGCTGCCAGGTAGGGCCCAACAGCCGCGCCTTATGGGTAGAACTTGCGAAGATGCTCAATATTCCATGAGTTTTGCAATTGAATGCCATCTCCGATCTTCAGGCAGACTGCGCCAGGTCTGGTGACTCGAACTACTAGGTAAGGGCCTTCCCACTTTGGCGTGAACTTGTTTGTACCCTTGGCGGACTAAACACGCCTAAGAACAAGGTCGCCTTCCTCAAAACACCGGGCATGAACCCTACGGTTGTGATAGCGACGCAGGGCTTGCTGATAGCGTGCAGCACGC
Organism: Triticum urartu; assembly: GCF_056163025.1. Taxonomy (NCBI): domain Eukaryota; kingdom Viridiplantae; phylum Streptophyta; class Magnoliopsida; order Poales; family Poaceae; genus Triticum; species Triticum urartu. The sequence goes on along the minus strand of NC_141876.1, from coordinate 248,173,938 downwards.
GTAGCAGCCCGAAGACGGTTCTCCTCAAGTAGCATAGCATTGTCATGGCGGTGCTGATCTTGCGCTACTTCATCGTAGGAAAGCACTCGAGGTGACCCATAAATGAGTTCCGTGGGGATAACTACTTCTGCCACATAGACTAGGTTGAAGGGAGTCTGCCCGGTAGCTCGATTTGGTGCCATCCTAAGGGACTAGAGGACTACTGGTAGCTCATTGATCCACCACATGTCATGCTTCTGCAGCGTATCAAAGGTTCTTGTCTCGAGTCCTTGCATCACGTCAGCGTTCACCCACTCATCTTGCACATTGCTATTGGGATGTGCGACAAAGGAAAATGAGATCTTGCTTCCGACGGCATGAACATATTGCATGAAGGCGTGGCTCGTGAACTGGGTTCCGTTGTCGGTAATGATCGTTGTCGGGACTCCAAAATGACACACGAATTCTTTCAAGAACTTGATAGCCGACTGATCAGTCACCTTTCTCACGGCAGCTACTTCCGGCCACTTTGTGAACTTGCCGATAGTACTGAACAAGAATTCAAAGCCCCCGACGACTCGGGGGAAAGGGTCGATGATATCGAGCCCCCATACCGAAAATGGCCAAGATAAAGGGATTGTCTAAAGAGCTTGGCAGGAAGGTGGATATTCTTGGAATGGAACTAGCAGGATTCACACTTGGTGACTAGCTCGACCGCATCTTGGAGGGCTATGGGCTAATAGAATCCTCGTCGGAATGCTTTCGCAACTAATACCCACGATCAAATGTGGGAGCCGCACATGCATTTGTGTATCTCAGCCAACAGTTCCTTTCCTTCTTCCCGGCAGATGCACTTCAATTTCACGCCATTGGACCTCCTTGTGTACAAAGTGTCATCGACAAACTGGTACAGACTGGCCCTCCGGGCTACTCTTTCAGCCTCATCTCGATCATGGGGAAGTTCTCCGGTTTGGAGAAAGTGAACTATGTGCCTCGCCCAAGTTGGAGCCTGAGGCTCGGCAACGAGGACTAGCAGCACCTCCTCAACTGCGGGGGCACGATCCTCGTTCGCGGGGACTATAGGCCCGGCTACAGGGTGTGGTCCAGCAAGTGATGATGACTTGTTTCCGGCAGGGTCCCTGCCAGGAGCCCTGGGGGGCTCTACCGAGAGAGGTTTACCGGAGTCCATCTTTCTCCTTTTCCGGGCCATTGTTGCAGGGGATATGGAGGCTGAGTAAGATGGAGAACAAAAGTTCCTGGTTCCATAGGAAGCTTCTGCACATCACACTTTGACAGATGATCAGCTATGATATTTTCCGCTGGGGTACGTTCTCTGTTTGCAATCCGTCAAAGTGCTCCTCCAATCTTCTCACTTTCTCAACATATGCCTCCATCAATGGACTTTAGTAATCCTTGTTGACTTGTCTCACCACAAGTTGGGAATCTCCTCGAATGATCAGCTTCTTGATTCCCAATTCGGCAGCAATCCTGAGCCCGGCAAGGAACCCTTCATACTCTGATGTATTGTTGGTCGCCTCTTCCTGGGAAAAGTGCATCTGGATGACGTACTGCAAGTGCTCGCCGAATGGGGCAACAAGAAGCACGCTGACCCCTGCACCTTGTAGGGAAAAGGTACCATCGAAATACATGATCCATTCCTGGGGCGCTTCCTTGCCGGGGATAACTATTTCCAGCACTTTCTCATCAGGGGTTGGCGTCCATTCTACAATAAACTCTGCCAATGCCCTGCTCTGAATTGTTGATCTACTCTCAAACTTCAGGCCAAAACTGGATAACCCCAAAGCCCACACCACTAATCTGCCGGTAGCCTCAAGGTTTCGGAGTATCCTCTGGAACGGGAAGCGAGTGACGACCGTAATCTCATGGGCTTGGAAGTAGTGCAGAGTTTCTTTGAGGCCATGGTGAGACCAAAGATCAACTTTTGCACGCCAGAGTACCTTGATCTAGCTCCCTGTAGCAGGGAACTAATGAAGTACACTGGGCGCTGCACCACTTTCTTCTTTGCCGTGTCCTTGGGGTATCCCTCGTTGTCATGCCCATTTCTGCCCTGATCCTTGCCTGGCTCTGCCAATCCTTGCTCGGTTTCTACTTCTTCCACTTCCCACTGTGCCACCAAGGCTGCACTAACACCACTTGATTGGTTCCCGCCAAGTATAGCAGCAATGGCTCTTGTGGTTTGGGGGCAACCAAGGTGGGCACGGAGGATAAGTAGGCCTTCAACTCTTGCAAAGTTGCGTCTGCTTCTAGGGTCCACTTCACGGGTCCTGCCTTCTTCAGGATTTTGAAGAATGGCAGGGCGCGCTCGGCAGACTTGGAGATGAATATGTTGTAACGCCCCGGACACACCCGCCGGTGGTCGTTACTCCTGATGAGATCTAGACTGACCCCACAGATCAATACTAGTCTTTTCTGCGCACTTTGTCCTCATTCGTGCGCACCCGGGAGCAACTTCCCGGTCGGTCACCCATCCTGAAACTAGTCCAAGCTGAGCACGCTTAACTTTGGAGTTTTGTCCGAATGGGCTCCTGGAAAAGAAGGAATTCCTTATTGATATGAGTACTCTATCATCCCTAATAAGCCAAGCTATCACATACATCACCACTCAGAGGAACCGACGTCCTCGTCGGGCCACAGGAACATTCCCTCTTGGCACATACGTCTGTGCTTCTAGTCCGGCACATGTGCCATGTCATGTGCGACGACGGGTCACAATCGTCATGCACAACATGACCATGCACCAGTCCGCAAACATTCGTGTAATCACGAGGGTCGGCTCTGATACCAACTTGTAACGCCCCAGACACATCCGCTGGTGGTCGTTACTCCTGACGGGATCTAGACTAGCTCCACAGATGAATTTTTGCAGACTTTGTCCTCACTCATGCGCACCCGGGAGCAACTTCCCGGTCGGTCACCCATCCTGAAACTACTCCAACTTGAGCACGCTTAACTTTGGAGTTCTGTCCGAATGGGCTCCCAGAAAAGAAGGAATTCCTTATTGATATGAGTAGTCTATCATCCCTAATAAGCTAGCCTATCACATCTGCTTAGCGTGGCACACGCCCTGTTAAATGCCTCACATCCTTGACTATCCTGGGCGCTGGAATCTGCTCAATAGCTTTAATCTTGTCTGGGTTGGCCTCGATCCCCCGATGGGACACAAAGAACCCAAGTAGCTTGCCGGAGGGAATGCCAAACACACACTTCTCCGGGTTGAGCTTCAGGTTGATCTTACTCATATTAGCAAATGTCTCCTCCAAATCCTGGATGAGGGTAGCTCTGTCCTTGGTTTTGACCATGATATCATCCATATAGGCCTCAATGTTCCTGTGTAGTTGTGGCTCGAAACCAATCTGGAGTGCTCTTGCAAAATTGGACCCAACATTCTTTAATCTGAATGGCATGCGGATAAAACAATATGTACCACATGGGGTGATGAACGAGGTCTTCTCTTCGTCTTCCTTGGACAGGAAGATCTGATGATATCCCGAATATGCATCGAAAAAGGAGAGCAAATCACAGTCTGAAGTGGAATCCACAATCTGATGAATGTGCGGCAAGGGAAATGGGTCCTTTGGGCAAGCCTTATTGAGATTTGTGAAATCTATGCAAAGGCTCCATTTCCCGTTAGCCTTCCAGACAACCACTGGATTTGCTAACCAGGTCGGATGCAACACTCCTCTGACCAAACCAACTGCCTCAAGCTTCTTGATTTCCTCTACAATGAACTGCTGCCTCTCCAAGGCCTGCTTCCAAACTTTCTGCTTAACAGGTCGGGCATGTGGGCAGACAGCAAGGTGGTGCTCGATTACCTCCCTGGGAACACCGGGGATATCAGATGGTTGCCAGGCAAACACATCGATATTCGCCTTCAGGAAGGCAACGAGCGCGCTTTCCTATTTTTTATCAAGGGTGGCGCTGATTAATGACCCACAAGTATAGGGGATCAATTGTAGCTCTTTTTGATAAGTAAGAGTGTCCAACCCAACGAGGAGCAGAAGGAAATGACAAGTGGTTTCCAGCAAGGTAATGTCTGGAAGTGCTAAAATTGTAAGTAGCAGAGTAGTTTGATAGCAATATAATTTGTAATGAGCAAGTAACGATAATAGTAGCAGAAGTGTAGCAAGGTAGCCCAATCCTTTTGAGGCAAAGGGCATGCCAAAATGGTTTCTTATGATGAGCAAAGCATTCTAGAGGGTACACGGGATTTTCATCTAGTCACTTTCACTATGTTGGTTTGATTCATGTTCGCTACTTTGATAATTTGATATGTGGGTGGACCGGTGCTTAGGTGTTCTTATTTGAACAAACCTCCTACTTATGATTAACCCTCCCGCAAGCATCTGCAACTATGAGAAAAGTATTAAGAACAAATTCTAACCATAGCATTAAAATTTTGGATCCAATCGGTCCCTTACAGAGTAGCTCATAAACTGGGATTTAAGCTTCTGTCACTCTCGCAACCCATCATCTAATTGCTACTCCACAATGCATTCCCTTAGGCCCAAATATGGTGAAGTATCATGTATTCGACGTTCAAATGACACCACTAAGGGAATCACAACATACATGCTATCAAAATATCGAACACATATCAAGTTCACATGATTACTTCCAACATGATTTCTCCCGTGACCTCAAGAACATAAGTAACTACTTACAAATGATCATCACGCTCAAGATTAGAGGGGTATTAAATAGCATATTGGAACTGAACATACAATATTCCACCAAATAAACCATATAGTAATCAACTACAAGATGTAATAAACACTACTAGTCACCCACAAGCACCAATTTCTTGTTTCGGTAACAAGATTGAACACAAGAGATGAACTAGGGTTTGAGATGAGATGGTGTTGTTGAAGATGTCGATGAAGATTGCCCTCCCCTAGATGGGAGAATTGTTGGTGATGATGATGACGATGATTTCCCACTTCGGGAGGGAAGTTCCCGAGGCGGAATCGCTCCGCCGGAGGGAAGAGTGCTCTGGCCAAGTTCCGCCTTGAGACGGCGGCGCTCCGTTCCGAAAGTCCTCTCCTTATTTTTTCTTGGTCAAAATGACTTATATACCAATAGATGGGCACCAGAGGTGGGCCTGGGTGAGCACAACCCACCAGGGCACGCCTGGGCTCCCTCGCACGCCCATGTGGGTTGAGCCCATCTAGTGGGCCTCCTCTAGTACTTATTTTCTCCAATATTCTTCATATATTCCATCAAAATTCTCTGTGAAGTTTTAGCTTACTTGGAGTTGTGTAGAATAGGTAGCCTGGCGTAGCTTTTCCAGGTCCAAATTTCCAACTACCGGAATTCTCCCTCTTTGTGTATACCTTGAATATTATGAGAGAAAAGGCATTAGAATTACTCCAAAAAGCATTACTATGGATGAAAACATCATAAATAATAGTAGGAAAACATGATGCAAATGGACGTATCAACTCCCACAAGCTTAGACCTCGCTTGCTCTCAAGCAAAAACCGAAATCGAAAAACATGTCCACATGCTTAGAGACAGAGAGAGGTGTTGATAAAAACAAAATACAGACATAGAAGCATCATGTTGCTTATTATAATAGTAAAAAACTTAAACATAAGACTCTTATCATAGACTTTGTCGGGGAAACAACACCTATGGGATCCCGAGGACCCCTTCTACGGTTGGCGGGGGTGAAGATCTGTGCAAAGAGCAGGTCTAGCGATCGGCGTGAGGGGATTTTTACCCAGGTTCGGGCTACAAATGATGCGTAAAACCCTAGTCTTGCTTGTTTGTGTTTATCTTGTGTTCTTTAGTTTTTGGACTAGCTACTATGCATGCCCAGTCCAAAAAGTCTGAATCCTTCCACAGTACGCCTCGGGCCTCCTTTAAACTCACGCTTTTGGATTCTCTTATCATGCCACCTTTTGACTTTTTCTTTAAACAACTTGGCATTTTCATAATATTGGGTTCTCCATTCATCTAATGAGCTAATATCAAATAACCTCTTTTCACCGGCAAGTTTGAAATCATAGTTGAGTTCTTTGATTGCTCAATATGCTTTATGTTCTAATTCAAGAGGCAAATGACAAGCTTTTCCATAAACCATTTTATAAGGAGACATACCCATGGTATTTTTATATGTTGTTCTATAAGCCCAAAGTGCATCATCTAATTTCTTAGACCAATTCTTTCAGGACCTATTGACAGTCTTTTGCAATATTAATTTTATTTATCTATTGCTAAGTTCAACTTGACGACTAGACTAAGGATGATAGGGTGATGCAATTCTATGGTTAACATCATACTTGGGAAACATTTTACGGAAATCACCATGAATAAAGTGTGAACCACCATCAGTCATTAAATATCTAGGGACTCCAAACCTTGGGAAAATAAATTCGTTAAGCATTTTAATAGAGGTGTTGTGATCAGCACTACTGGTTGGAATAGCTTCTACCCATTTAGTAACATAATCAACAGCAACCAAAATATGTGTATACCCATTATCGGAAGGAAAAGGTCCCATGTAATCAAATCCCCAAACATCAATTGGTTCAACAGCAAGTGAATAATTCATAGGCATTTCTTGATGCTTACCGATATTACCTATTCTTTGGCATTCATCACAAGATAAGACGAACTTACGGGCATCCTTGAAGAGAGTAGGCCAATACAATCCAGATTGCAATACCTCATGAGCAGTTCTATCTCTAGCATGATGCCCTCCATAAGCTTCAGAGTGACATTTCCGTAGGATTTGTCCATGTTCATGCTCAGGTACACAGCATCTAATAATACCATCTACTCCTTCTTTATAAACATGTGGGTCATCCCAAAAGTAGTGTCTTAAATCATAGAAGAATTTTTCTTTTGTTGATATGTAAAACTAGGTGGTAAATATTTAGCAACAATGTAATTAGCATTGTCAGCATACCAAGGAGTGTTGTGAGCAACATTTACTGCAGCTAACTGCTCATCAAGAAAACTATCATCAATAGGTAGTGGGTCATCAAGCACATTTTCAAGCCTAGACAATTTATCAGCTATAGGGTTCTCCGCTCCTTTTCTATCAGTGATATGTAAATCAAATTCTTGTAGCAAGAGAACCCATTGAATAAGTCTAGGTTTAACATCTTTCTTTTCCATAAGATATTTAATAGCAGCATGATCATTGTGAATGATTACTTTTGAATCAACAATGTAAGGTCTAAATTTATCACAAGCAAACACCACTTCTAAGAATTATTTTCAGTAGTAGCATAAATTCGTTGAGCACTATCTAGAGTTTTTACTAGCATAATGAATAACATTCAGTTTCTTATCAACTCTTTGTCCTAGAATATCACCAACAGCATAATCACTAGGATCACACATAATTTCAAAAGGCAAGTTCCAATCAGGTGGTTGAATAATAGGTGCAGAAATTAAGGGTTTCTTGAGTGTTTCAAAGGCTTCTAGACAATCATCATCAAAAACAAAAGGAATGTCCTTTTGCAAAAGATTCGTAAGAGGCCTAGAAATTATAGAAATGTATTTGATAAATCTCCTATAGAAACCAGCATGACCTAGGAAACTACGTATACCTTTTATATCTTTAGGACATGGCTTTTTCTCAATTGCATCAGCCTTAGCTTTGTCCACTTCAATACCTCTTTCAGAAATTTTATGACCCAAGACAATGCCTTCGTTAACCATAAAGTGGCACTTCTCCCAATTCAAGACAAGATTTGTTTGTTCACATCTCTGCAAAACTCGGTTAAGATTGCTTAAACAATCATCAAAAGAATTCCCATAAACAGAGAAATCATCCCTGAAAACCTCAACAATCTTTTCATAAAATTCAGAGAATATAGTAGTCATACATCTTTAAGGTAGCAGGTGCATTGCATAAACCAAAAGGCATATGTCTATAAGCATAAGTTCCAAAGGGACAAGTAAAAGTGGTCTTTTCTTGATCAGGTTGAGAAACGGGTATTTGTGAAAAACCGGAATATCCATCAAGGAAGCAAAAATGTGTGTGCTTAGATAATATTTCTAGCATTTGATCAATAAAAGGCGGAGGGTAATGATCTTTTCTAGTTGCTTTGTTTAATTTTCTAAAATCAATTACCATTTATAACCTGTAACAATTCTTTGTGGAATAAGTTCATTCTTATCATTAGGAACAACAGTAATACCTCCTTTGTTTAGGGACACAATGAATAGGACTCACCCATCTACTATCAGCTATAGGATAGATTATACCTGCTTCCAGAAGTTATAATATTTCCGTTCTTACCACTTCTTTCATCTTCAGATTTAATTGACTTTGGTGATCAACAACGGGTTTAGCATCAGGTTCCATATTAATTTTGTGTTGTCATAGAGTGGGACTAATGCCCTTTAAATCATCAAGAGTGTATCCAATAGCAGCTCGGTGCTTCCTTACAACTTTCAATAATCTTTCTTCTTCATCTCCTGAAAGGTTAGCACTAATAATAACAGGATATATCTTCTTTTTATCAAGATAAGCATATTTCAAAGTCTCTGGCAATTGTTTTAATTCAAACACAGGATCACCTTTAGGTGGAGGAGGACCTCCTAGAGTTTCAATAGGCAAATTATGTTTAAGCAGAGGACATTGTTCAAAGAAAAGCTTATCTATTTCATTTCTTTCATGCATATGTAAATCATTTTCATGTTCTAGCAAATATTGTTCTAGTGGATCAGTAGGAGGCACATCAATAGAAGAAAGACCAATTAGTTCATATTTACTTGGAAATTATTTTTCATGCAGTTTTCTACTAAACTTGGAAAAATTAAACTCATGAGACTTATCACCAAAACTAACACTGACAGTAGGTTTCTCAAAGTCTATTCTAGCATTAACGGTGTTCAGGAAAGTTCTACCAAAGATGATAGGACAAAAGTCATCTTGTGGGGAACCAAGAACAAGAAAATCAGTAGGGTATTTTATTTTCCCACACAAGACTTCAACATCTCTAACAATCCCAATTGGTGATATAGTGTCTCTATTAGCAAGTTTGGTAGTAACATCTATGTCTTCTATCTCTAAGGGTGCTATGTGATTCATGATTTCTTGATATAAGGAATAAGTAAAAGCACTCACGCTAGCACCCATGTCACATAAACCATGATAATAGTGATCTTCTATTTTAACTTAGACAACGGGCATGCCAACAACTAGTTTGTGTTTATCCTTTTTATCAGGTTTGGCAATTCTACCCGCTTCTTCACAGAAGTAAATAACATGCACATCTACATTTTCCTCCAAGAGATCCTTAACCATAGAAATACTAGGTTCTACTTTAATTTGTTCATCAGGTTTAGGTGTTCTAATATAGCTTTTGTTAACCACAGTTGAAACTTTAGCATGTTCCTTTATCCTAAAAGGGAAAGGTGGTTTCTCAATATAAACAGTAGGAACAACTGCATCAACATTATAAATTATAGTTTCTTCTTTAACTGGTACCGGTTCATTAATTTGTTCATTATTAGGTGGGTGATATTTAAACCACTTCTCTTTAAGGAGATCAACATGAGTAGCAAATGACTCACAAAAGGAAGCTACTATCTCAGAGTCAAGTCCATATTTAGTGCTAAATTTTTGAAAAGCATCGATATTCATAAAACATTTAACACAATCATACTTATGTTTAATACCTAACTCTTTACCTTCTTCGGGTTCCCAATCTTCAGAGTTACATTTAGTTATTTCCAAAAGATCCCATCCGAATTCAATAGTCTTCTTCATAAAAGAACCAACACAAGAAGTATCAAGCATGGTTTGATCATTACGAGAAAGCCAAGCATAAAAATTCTAGATAATAATTTATCTTGAGAGCTCATGATTGGGGCATGAGTGTAACATTAACTTAAGCCTCCCCAAAGCTAGAGCAATACTTTCTCCTTCACGAGGCCAAAAATTATATATATATATATAATTCCGATCACGATGAACTAGATGCATAGGATAATATTTTTGATGGAACTACAATTTCAATTGATTCCAATATCATCGCATAGCCTATACCATGCCAATATTTTTCCCTTCAAAGATAAAGGGAAAACCTTCTTCATAACTTCATCTCCGGGTAAACCTACAAGCTTGAAAAATCCACAAATGTGTTCAACATATCTCAAGTCCATATCAGGATGTTCCGTTCCGTCTCCTGCATATGGATTAGCTAGCGGTTGTTCTATCATACCCGAAGGAATTTCAAATTCAATATTTTCAGTAGGTGTAGTAGATTGAGGGGTAGCTAATTGTGGTTCCGGTTGAGGTGAAGATACACCGAACAAACCCCTCAAAGGATTGTTTTCTGATAGTAACAAGTGACAGTAAATTTCAGCACACTATATAAATGTTTCCTTACCAAATTCCACTTACCAAAGGCGCTTCACTCCCGGACAACGGCGCCAAAAAATAGCCTTGATGACCCACAAGTATAGGGGATCAATTGTATCTCTTTTCGATAAGTAAAAGTGTCAAACCCAACGAGGAGAAGGAAATGACAAGTGGTTTCCAGCAAGGTAATGTCTGGAAGTGCTGAAATTGTAAGTAGCAAAGTAGCTTGATAGCAAGATAATTTGTTACGGGCAAGTAACGATAATAGTAGCAAAAGTACAGCAAGGTAGCCCAATCCTTTTGAGGCAACAGACAGGCCAAAAAGGTTTCTTATGATGAGCAAAGCGTTCTTGAGGGTACACGGGGTTTTCATCTAGTCACTTTCACCATGTTGGTTTGATTCGTGATCGCTACTTTGATAATTTGATATATGGGTGGACCGATGCTTAGGTGCTATTCTTACTTGAAAAAACCTCCTACTTATGATTAACCCTCCCGCAAGCATCTGCAACTACGATAAAAGTATTAAGAATAAATTCTAACCATAGCATTAAACTTTTGGATGCAATCAGTCCCTTACAAAATAGCGCATAAACTGGGGTTTAAGCTTCGGTCATTGTTTCAACCCATCATCTAATTCCTACTCCACAATGCATTCCCTTAGGCCCAAATATGATGAAGTATCATGCAGTCGACATTCACATGACACCACTAAGGGAATCACAACATACATACTATCAAAATATTGAACACATATGAAGTTCACATGATTACTTGCAACATGATTACTAGCAACATGATTTCTCATGTAACCTTGAGAACGAAAGTAACTACTCGCAAATGATAATGATGCAGAAGATCGGAGGGGTATTGAATATCCGATTGGATCTGAACATATAATCTTCCACCAATAAACCATATAGTAATCAACCACAAGATGTAACCAACACTACTTCTCACCCACAAGAACCAATCTATAGTTCTGGTAACAAGATTGAACTCAGGAGATGAACTAGGTTTTGAGATGAGATGGTGCTGTTGAAGATGTTGATGAAGATTGCCCTCCCCAAGATGGGAGAGTTGTTGGTGATGATGATGACGTGATTTCCCACTCCGGGAGGGAAGTTCCCCCGGCGGAATCGCTCTGCCAGAGGGTAAAAGTTCTCCTGCCCAAGTTCTGCCTCGAGATGGCAGTGCTCCGTCCTGAAAGTCATCTCCTTATTTTTTTCTAGGTCAATATGACTTGTATACTAGAAGATGAGAACCAGAGGTGGGCCTGGGTGAGCACAACCCACCAGGGCACACCTGGGCTCCCTGGCGTTCCTAGGTCGGTTGTGCCCAGCTGGTGGGCCTCCTGTGGTACTTATTTGCTCCAATATTATTCATATACTCCATAAAAATTCTGCGTGAAGTTTAAGATTATTTGGAGCTATGCAGAATAGGTAGCCTGACGTAGCTTTTCCAGGTCCAGATTTCTAGCTGTCGGAATTCTCCCTCTTTGTGTATACCTTGCATATTATGAGAGAAAAGGCATCTCCAAAAAGCATTATTATGGATAAAAACATCATAAATAATAGTAGGAAAACATGATGCAAAATGGACGTATCACTGATAGTGAAAGCACCATCAAAGCCAGCCATCCCTGCCGGGACCTTCTTCCCTTGTGGGGCAGCAACCTTGCTTCTCTTGCTGTTGGAACTCTCCGGCAAGTCATCAACAGGCACAGCATGCTACGGAGAGGTATGCTTCCCGGATTCCTTGCCAGCATCCCTGCTATCCTTTTTCCTTCCTCTGTTCTCCTTGGCGTGAACTGCTGCTACCGCTGCCTCCGCCGTGACTGCGTCCTGGTACATCTTATCCACGCAAATGATTGCATCCTTCTCGTTTGATGGGATGGAAATAATTCCTACCGGCCTGGGCATCTTCAAGATGTTGTAGGCATAGTGGGATGCCGCCATGAATTTACCCAAGGCTGGGCGTCCAAGATCCCATTGTATGGCAGAGGGAGGTCGACCACGTCAAACACAATCTTCTCAGTCCGATAGTTCATTTCTCCCCAAAAATTCACTGGCAACATGATCTTTCCCTTAGGATGACTTATGCCAGGGTTAACTCCTTGAAATGTGCCCGTGATTTAGCTCTTCCTTTCCTCTCTGAAGTTTGTTGATTACCTTTGGGGAAATCAGATTCGCCGTCAACCAACATCTTTGTGACCTTGAGGTTGTGAATTGTTGGAGAGACCAACAATGGCAAACATCCTACCACAGTGGTACGGTCAGGATGGTCCTCTTCGTCAAAGATGATGGGTGTGCGTGACCATTTGAGTGGTTTCCGAGCCTCTAGCGCTGGTTCCACAACATTGACCTCTTGTGCCCACTGTTTGAGTTGGCGGTGAGAGGAGTGCAGGGATGCACCCCCGTCAATGCACAGGGCGTCAGTGGCCTTCTGGAATTCCTGCTCACTGGTTTCCTCTTCATCCCTTCCATCGCTCTCATTATTGCAAGCTTCCTTCTCTCGACCCCTCGTGGGTTTGTCGGGGTTATTTGCTTCACTGCCCCGGCCCTTACCGCCAGCAGCATTCTGACTTTTTTCCTTATCACGCTTCTCATATTCTGCTCCCTGCCTCTTGACGAGCTGCTCGACCTGACAACACTCTTGAAGGTCGTGGCCCTTTGTCCAATGAATCTTGCAGCATGGCCCATCGCCTTTCCCATCCTTCTTGGTACCAGCGGCTTCCCGACAGTTAGTGCACATGGCAGCCTCCTTGCTGGGAGCTTCAGCTTGAGTCTTCTTTCCGGTACTAGGTGAGCCCGATCCTTCGATAGTCATCACTGTCTTATCCTTGCGCCTTTTGTTGTGCTTCTTGCTCTTCTTCTAACTAGTGGATTCGTCGTCATCCTCTGAGTCGACGTTGGCGCAATCCTCTTCTCCTGGGAGTTTCCTTCCCTCCTCCATCCGAGCATGCTTGTCCACCAAAGTGTAAAGCTCCTTCACAGTCTTGGGCAACCGCACGTTCATCTTGGAACGAATCCTATGGTTGCGCACATTGGACTAGAAGGCAGCTGTCACAACTGCTGGATGGATATTTCGGATGTTCCTGTAGACTCTACTGAATCTCTGCAAGTACTTCCGAAGAGTCTCTCCTTCATTTTGCTGGAGAAGTTGCAAGTTGCTAGGCCGCCCTGGTTCTTGATGACCGCTAGTGAAGGCGCCAATGAACTCATGGCAGAGATCAGCCCATGACGAAATGGAGTTCTCCGGCAGGTGCATCATCCAAGACCTCACATTGGGCTTCAGTGCCAAAGGGAAGTATTTGGCGAATACCTTCTCGTCTCTTCCCCCGGCAGCTTGAATGGCGATGGTGTAAATGCTCAGAATCTCTACCGGGTTTAGCCTTCCATCATACTTCTCGGGTATCTCTGTCTTGAACATGCGGACAGACGGCCAACGAACTTGCGGCAGCTCATGAATAAAGGCAAGGCACCAAACCTCACAAGGTAGGCAACTGCCAACCTGGAGCGCGGGCTCGTCAACATTGGGTCTGTCACCCCCATTGGCCCAACGGGGGTTGTCGCGGCGCTGCTCGATGATGACGCACGCGTCTCCCCTCCGACTGTCCTCCGGGGCTCTCCATTGGCCTGGATGTGCCCGAGCGTCAGAGGAGGCCATCGAGATGTCGTCAAGCTCTTGATTCTGCCACGCTCACACTCGTTGTTGTGGTGGGGACTGCACCATGGGGGTGGCCCCTTCTATACGACTAGCGCACGAGCCATCGTTGTCACTTGGGGAGCCCATGGTAGGCCATCTTGTTGTGGGCCCCCAGCCTCGGCGAAACCGAGAAGACTCTGATGGAGGCACGCCACTTGTCCAATTTGCTCGGCCGCTGGTGGGAACCTCAAAAGCAGCTGGGCCCGCGCCATGGCCTCCGTAGCAGTGCTTGGCATGAGTGATGATGATGTGGATCGCACCATTGCTCGGCTCCTGATGGTGCCAACGGCGACAGCGCCATGTCCTTGCTATTGCGAAGCGGCCATCTGGATGGCATGGTGACGTGGTGAAGGCGCTTGAGGGCCAGCGGCTCCCTTGGGCACAGTGACCTGGTCGACATGCATTGGGGGAGGCGCAGGCACCGCGGTCGCTCCCGCTACGGGTGCGGCCGGATGCCGGCGATCCACCCCGGACCGAGCGCCACCACTAAGGTTGTGCTCGTCCGTGAGGGGAAGGGGCGCAAATGGAACAACACCTTCACCTGTACCTCGCGGAGCGTAGCCACCAGGATGCTGTTGATGCTGCTCTCCTCCGGCGTCTGCTGCTCCTACTCCGGTCGTGGGGGAGGTGGTGACGGCGCCGCCTGCTCTGACCACATCTCCTGTAGCGTCCATGTCCTCACACACCTCTGCATCCCCTGTAGCATTGGTGATTGCGGGCGGCGGAGCCATCAAGGTGGATGGGTGAGCCGAAGCACCGTATTTCTTCCTGGGTGCCATGGCCGATGGCGCCGTCAAAGACGAAGATGGCGGTGAAGATGACGTGCTGCTCACGCTTTCAGGTTCACACAAGTGCTCCTCCTACCTGGCGCGCCAAAAATGTCATAGGAAACCACGGCTACCTATTGGACGAAGGGTCCCTTGCTGGTTCGATAGGGGGCACGTCACGTTGCACAAAGAGCATAATAGCGCGGGGCACCACGGCAGAGATCACACGAGCGGTTTTACCTAGGTTTGTGCCGCTGTGAGGCGTAAAAGCCTACTCCTGCTTTGGTGGACTGATGGTGGAAAAGTGGTGGTGGTCGTAGTGCGTTTGCCCAGCAGGGTTGCCTCAGGGCAAAACTGTTGGGTTCTACAGTAGGGTGCGTCGACTGCAAATTAAAATTGTCCTACGCGCAGAACAACCAAGAACATGCTATGGGAGATGGATCATACACCGTTACCACTAGACGCACAGTGCCATGCAGCGAAAGAAGGGTTGGGGCAACACGTCTGCGTGGATCGCCTCCACCTCCTCCGATCTCCCTCGAACAGTCGGTCGTCGGTTCCCACGTACAGGTTCGCTAGAGCGGCGCAAGTGCACCTCCTCTATCGGTATCCGCGCGTGCAGGAGGAACGTCGTGCGGCGGACTGCTAGGTCCGATCACACAACCGACGGCGAGTGGAGGTGTCTATTCACAACACATGCAAACCCTAGTGACAGCGCCGAAGAGATCAATCACATGTGTGTGCCGCACCCCACTTTAAATAGGCGTCCCTCTCGGGCTCAACACTTGGCCGTCGCACGGACCCTAAAGCCCACAAGTCTACTCGGACACAATCCGAATACCGCTCGGATCACATCCGACCAGTGTTCCTGGATCCGACCTCGTAGGTTCCAGCCCTTAAGCGTGTGACCCCTTAGGTTCAAGCCGGCATGGTCACAGTTCAGATCACCTCCGAACTGCATGGTTGGTAGCGGCCCCTAGCAAGGCATGCCGAATGACCAAGCAAACTATGAAGCTGGTTAGACGAACCTGTACATCATACTTCCATTCCTTTTGCCACACGATATATGTTGTTGGGTTCAAGGCGAGTGTGTCATCCTTATGCTAGCCCGATCTCTTTCTCGTTCCAGTCATGCCGACCACAAACCAGATTATCTCATAATCCTTGTCGCATGGCCATGCTTATCCTAGTCGGATCACATGAGGGGCGTAGAGTATATCTCTCATGATTGGAGGGGCAAATCCCATCTTGCTCGATCATGTCTCGCAGCATGGGTCTGGACAAGCCCGAAACCTACCTTTGTAACTACCCAGTCATGGAGTAGCGTTTGGTTGGCCCAAAGAAAGTCTCTCACCATCCCGAGTACATGCGCCATCTCAGGTCTTAGGACATAGAACGTATGTTGTACTGGAGACTCACAGATGATATATCGTTGCGTCTCATAGTTGGGTCTGTCCGACTCGGACCTTATCTCGACTCGGATCCGACCACGTCAAATCCGACCAGATCATTCTGAGTCCATATTATCTGGTTAGCATCCAATGCTTCATGGCTAGTGAGACCAAGCCATCGACTGTGTCATATGCTAGTCTAGTCTGCTGCGCGTCCACACAGCCCTTTCGACTAGGGACCTTTTAGGAGAGTCATCATACAATGCATAGTCCCACCAACAACACACGTACTTGCTGATACACATCATTGATAATGTCCAAGGACTATCTTTATTTTTATTTTTTTGACATAAAGACTGTAAAGGAACCCCCTACAGTATAATTGGTGCAACAAACCCAAATTGCAAGTACCATGCCTTGAACCTAGGTGGGTGGGAAGGCATCAGCCCCTTCCCACCACTAGGTTGCGCCTTAGTCTGCAGGACTATCTTTATTCATAAACACATAGGAAATATCATCATTCATGATTGCCTCTAGGGTATATCTCCAACAGTCTCCCACTTGCACTAGAGTCGATCAAATAGACATCGAATGCCCATAACTCTAACATGCCCCTCATGCTTGGATTGTGGAAGCGGCTTAGTCAACGGATCTACAACATTTGCATCCGTGTGAATTTTGCATAAGTCAACATCACCATTCTTTACGATCTTTCGCATCAGGTGATATTTCCAATCTATGGGTCTGGTCTTGTGGTGATCCCTCGGCTCCTTGGCTTGTGCGATGGCACCAGAATTATCACAATAAAGGTCCAACGATTTTACCGAGGCTGGGAAAATACCAAGATCATCCAAAAAGTTCATGATCCAAACACCTTCCTTTGCAGCTTCACAAGCCGCAATGTATTCGGCTTCTGTGGTAGAATCGGCCACCGCATCTTGCTTAGAACTCATCGAGCTCACTGCTCCTCTGTTCATGACATACACGAATCCGGACTGTGATCGACAATCATCTCTACCGGTCTAGAAACTAGCATCGGCGTAACCCCATACAATGAGCTTTTCCTCACCTCCATAAACTAGGAACATCTCTTTAGTCCTTTTCAGGTACTTCAAAATAGTGTTTACCGCTACCAAGTGACTCTCACCTGGGTTGGCCTGGTATCTACTTGTTAAGCTTATTGCGAAAGCAACATTAGGCCGTGTACATATCATGGCATACATGATGGATCCAATTGCCGAGGCATACGGAATCCTACTCATCATGCTTCGCTCATCAGATGTCGAAGGACTCTGAGTCTCGCTTAGCCATATACCATGTGAGACCGGCAAGAACCATTTCTTGGCCTTGCTCATGTTGAACCGCTTCAACACTTTATCTATGTACGTGCTTTGGCTCAAGCCGAGCAACCTCCTCGATCTCTATAGATCTTGATGCCTAAAATGTAAACTGCCTCACCAAGGTCCTTCATTGAATACTTGAAATTCAATGATTCCTTGACCGAATTCAGCATCGAAACATTATTTCTGATCAGTAGTATGTCATCCACATACAAGATCAAAAACACAATCGAGCTCCCACTTAACTGCTTGTATAAACAAGCGTCCTCATCTCTTTTGATGAAACCGAGACTAGTGATGACCTCATCAAAATGAATGTTCCAACTCTGAGATGCTTGCCTCAACCCATAAATGGATCTCTTGAGCTTGCATACTATACTAGTGCTAGTATGATCGACAAAACCCTCAGGTTGTATCATATACATGTCCTCGGTTAAATTTCCGTGAAGGAAAGCCGTTTTGACATCCATCTGCTATATCTTGTAATCGAAATATGCAGCTATAGCTAGTACGATCCTCATCGACTTCAGCTTTGCTACCAGCGAGTATGTCTCGTCGCAGTCAATTCATTGAACTTGTCCATAACCTTTAGCGACAAGCCGAGCTTTGTGGATCTGAACATTTCCATCCACATCGGTTTTCTTCTTAAAGACCCATTTGCAGCCAATGGCCTTTATGCCAGGCGGCGGATCAACCAAGTCCCAGACTTGATTTTCATCCATGGACTTTAACTCGGATCTCATGGCATCTAGCCATTCCTCGGAATCCGGGCTCACCATCGCTTCCGCATACGTGGCCCGCTCGTCACTTTCTAGCAACAATACATCACGCACTCTGCACAATCTTTTCGACCTCCGTGGTTCTGGTGCCGCTTCCACTACGGGTTCCCTGACTGACTCCGGTATGATCTCATCACCCGTCGAGCCATCCCCGAGTGGTTCTCGAATTTCTTCGAGTCAGACCTTCCTCCCACTGGCCTCCCGACTGAGAAACTCTTTCTTAAGGAAAACCCCATTCTGAGCAACAAACACTTTTTTCTCTTCCCGGTTGTAGAAGTTATATCCCAAGGTTTAGCTCGGATATCCCATGAATATGCATTTGTCCGACTTGGGTGTAAGCTTGTCTGACATAAGTCGCTTGAAAAATGCTTCACGACCCCAAATCTTTAGAAAAGATAAACTGGGAGTCTTCCCGGTCCACATCTCATGTGGTGTCATATCTACGGATTTTGATGGTACCCTGTTAAGTGTGGAAGCTGCAATTTCTAGAGCATATCCCCAGAATGACAAGGGTAAATCCGATTTGCTCATCATAGATCGAACCATGTCCAACAAGGTACTATTCCTCCATTCTGATACGCTTTCTCTGTGGCGTACCTGGAGGTGTGAGCTGAGGTACTATACTTCGGCTTTTCAGATGATCATCAAACTCCTGGCTCATGTACTCACCTCCACGATCATATCGTAGAAGTTTTATAGTCTTGCCGAGCTGATTCTCCACCTTGTTCCGAAACTCTTTGAACTTCTCAAAAGTTTCCGACTGGTGCCTCATCAAATAGATATATCCATATCTACTGAAGTCATCGGTAAAATTCACGAAGTATTGATAGCCACCTCTGGCAGTTGTGCTCACTAGACCACACACATCACTATGTATAAGTTCCTATAGCTCGGAGTCCCTCTCGCAACTCTTTGTGAAAGGAGACTTAGTCATCTTTCCTAGCAAGCATGATTCGCATGTCTCGAACGACTCGAAGTCAGACGAAGTTATGAGCCCATCATCATGGAACTTCTTCATGCGTTTCAGACTAATGTGTCCAACCGGCAGTGCTAGAAGTATGTCAGATTTATCTCATTAGGCTTATGCCTCTTGACATTCATGTTATAGACCGGTTCCTGTTCTAGATTCAATATAAATAGCCCATCAACAATGGGTGCATAGCCGTGGAACATCCCATTCAAATAAATCGAACAACCATTTTCCTTTAAATTGAATTCATAACCCTGACTCATCAAGCATGAGGCAGAAATAATGTTCCGACTAAGTGCAGGAATATAATAATGTCAGGACCCCGATTCTAGGTCACACCGATCTAGCCTGTAACACCTCATATCACTTTGCGGCCTCACGCACGGTATCCCCACGGGTGTCGCCTTACCATGGCCCGGGACCGTTTGCGCCTTTTAGCTCACGTATATGATAGTGTCGCTAGCATCCATATGACAGAGAACCCGGCCCGACATGACTAGTCGTGAACCCAAAGTGGCACTAGCTTACGGGGACAGGCATACATGAATCAACATCGAGCATGCCGGTCAGCAGCGTGCGAATCCGGGCTGTAGCACTTGGCTAACAGTACTCCGGTGAACCGGCTGTAGCAGGCTAGGTAGGACTCCGGATGTCACCGCGTGACATTTCCCCGAAGGGACAGACACAGGGACGAAGTGAATCACATGCTGACCAGTCAAGTGTTCCGGAGCAGTAGTGCTGGGCTAGCAAGACTCCGGTGAACCGGGCTGTAGCGGACTACTATGGCTCATGGAAGCACAAGACTACATTTCCCCATAAGAGAGGCTACCAAGGATAAATAACTAGGTTGTCGGATCCCACACATACCAAGCATTTCAATTTTACACACAATACGCTCGATATGTGTAAATACAACATGGCATCACAGCATAACTCTACGACTCAAGTATTTATTCACTAGGCTTCGAAGAGCCAGATAATTCAAACATGGGTCTCATGACCCAACATTCAGAGCATACAAGTCAAAGCACATGGGGAAGCTTAACATGTCTGAGTACAGACATCTACAAATGGAAAAGGCTGAGAAGCCTGACTATCTACCAGATCCTGCCGAGGGCACAAGATCGTAGCTGAGGTGTCAAGCTAAATGTCGAAGTCCACATGGAACTACTAGCGAGACTGACGTCTCTCTACAAAACATAAAATAGGCAAACGTGAGTACAAATGTACCCAGCAAGACATACATCAGAACTAGCTACATATGCATCAGTATCAACAAAGGGGGTGGTGGAGTTTGACTGCAGCAAGCCAGCTTTGACTCAGTGGCTATCCTAAACTATGACTGCAAGTAACTCTTTTGAGGTGGTGCACACGAGTCCGCATATTCACCATATCAATACTCCACTATGGATCCGCTCCCGAATCCCTACGAGAAGGCCATCCATAGCACTCACACTTATCTTGCGCATTTTAGAGTATCCACTTTCACTTGTCTATGAACTATGCTAGGGGTCCAAGTTTCCATATCCGAGGAATCCAGCTATTCGAATAGATAATGATAACCCTGCAGGGGTGTACTTACCACCATGTACATGGCGTGTATCTTGGCAACCTTCAAGCGGAAGCCTGGTGAGGGATTCGGCCACGACCTGACTAGTCACACAAGTATCTCGTCCAGGTTTATCGCCTATTCGGGTTCCATCCGCAAGGAGATCCGGACGGGGTGTCACTCACGGCCCCAAACGATGTGTACAGGGTTCCCAAGCCCACCATCCGGGTCCCACTTGGTACACCGGGCCACTGTGCCTAGTCTGTCCCAAGCCCACCAGTACCGGGTGCCACTTAGTAGACTACTAACAGTACCTACAAACACCAGAAACTAGTTGCAACTCCTGGACAGAGATCAGGTTAATTAATAAGTCGAGAGAGCTTGGAGCGCCCGGAGCCCAATGTCTGGTAGTAAATGTTCATGGATCACACACACGGAACTCAATTCTTGAGGACGGCTGCAATGAGACAACCCACCATGTACTCCTACATGGCCTCTCACCACTACCTTTACCAAATCGTGTTCACACACTTAGCTCTCAATAGTAGGACATGTTCACCACATTCCAATTCATCCCTGATGAATCGGACCTGACTCAACTCTAAGCAGTAGCAGGCATGACAAACAAGCATGAATGAGTAGGCACATCAGGGCTCAAACAACTCCTACTCATGCTAGTGGGTTTCATCTATTTATTGTGGCAATGACAGGTCATGCAGAGGAAAGGGGTTCATCTACCGCAATATGTAACAGTTGAAACGTTGTTGTCCTAATGCAGTAAAAGAGAGCAGGAGCGAGAGAGTGGGATTGTATTGGAATGAACAAGGGGGTTTTGCTTGCCTGACACTTCTGAAGATAGTATAGTTCTTCATTGGTGTCATTGATCACATCGTTGAAACATACCTCTACCGAGGGGGAACAATCACCGGCAAACACAGAAAGAATTCAATCAATGCAATGCACAATATGATGCATGATCATGACATGTCAATATGCTGTGATTTGAGCTAATGCAGGTAAGAACAGAAGGGTTTGAGTTGATTTGAACTCAAGGTTCAAATTTAGATTCAAGCTATGAATTCAAATAGTGCATGATCATGTTTTGAACTAAACAGTGAGGTTAAGTTGTTTAAACATGCATGAAACCAGTACAAATGGATAGATTCGATTTTTCTGATCATTTTTCATATATAAATTATTTCATTTGGAGTTACAGATTATTTTCTATCAATTTTCTAAGTTTATAGCATTTTCTGGAATTTCCTGAATAAACTTAAATCCAGAAAATGCTTTACTGCATCAGCACTGCGCAAGGCTAATGTCAGCAGGTCAACTGGGACGGTCCAGGTCAAACCTGACCAGTGGGTCCCACTGGTCACTGACAGAGTGCTGGCTAGGGTCAATGACAGGTGGGTCCAGTCAAGGCTGACTGGGCCAAGGTCAAACTGACATGTGGGCCTTCTGTGGTTAGCTAAAACTAAACAAGAACTAAACTTTGGTTAAATAAGGGCGTGGGGCCCAACTGTCTGTGTCAATGTGGTTAATTAACTAGGTGATTAAACCCTAATTAAGCAGCCACGTCATCATCACTGGATCTACGCCAGTGATGACCAAACTGACAGCGAGAGCTCGCCGGATTCGCGTTAGGGATGGCAGTTCGTCGCGCAGCTGGCACCAGGGAGGTCCTCTCACTCGTCCGCATCCAAAGGACCGGACGGGAGGCCGCGGGGTGGCCGGAAATGATGCCGGCGATGAGGTTTAGCAGCGGCCGAGCTCGGGCTCGAGCGTGTGCGGGGTTTCAGCGTGAGCTAGAGCAAATGATGCGGCGTGTTCGCTTCACGGGGACGCAGTGAGCATGTTGGTGGTGCTGGGGCGAGCGGTAGAGCGCAGGAGCATCGAGCTGGTCGGCCATGGCGGCGGCCGGAGCTCGGGAAATGACGGGAGCGACACTACAAGGCACGACAGGTCGAGAGGCTGGGTGTTCCGGGCTTCTGGAAGCGTTCTAAGCGCGATGACACAACCGGGTGCGAGCCTCAGTGGCTAAAACGATGGCGGCAACATGGCCGGCGGCGAGGAGCTATAGCCTCCGGTGAGAACGAGGCTACATGGCGCAAACTAGGTGGGGAAGAGAGGGGTTCGGAGCGGGAGCTCACAGTGGTCATGTAGAGAAGCTCAGTGGCCTCGGGGAAGGCCGGAAGACGATGAATTTGACGGTGGCGATCGTTGGGGCAGAGGTTGATGACGACGGCGATGGCGACGTTCTAGGGCGTCCGTCGTTGTACAGCTCGGTGGAGAGGACGAGGGGAATGCGGCGGTGCTCCTGGGATCAGCGGCAGGGCGAGGGGGGTGCGGTAGCCATGGCGGCAGCGAACGGCGGCGACGGCTCCGCTCGGCTTCGGGAGAGACAGCGAGAGAGGCGAGGCAGGGAGAGAGGGAGCGGTCGAGGGGGTTCAGAGTGCTGCGTGGCGGCTTCAGGAGCCTCTCCTGCGTTGGCAGAAGTAGGAGGTGGTCGCGCGTGTGCCAGCGTGCGGCGAGCACGCGCCCTCCTGCCCACTGGCAGGAGGTGGAGGATGACTGGCAGAGGGGCCTGGTGGGTTGGGCCAGGTAAGTGGGCTGCCAGGTGTAAGTGCATCTAGTGCCACCCCTAGTTGGTTTTGGAGTATTGACGACAAACCTAGCTGAGGGACTAATGTGTTTGTGAGAATTGCAGGAAAACACAGGTAGAAGTCCCTCATTGATTCGGTTTTACTACCAGAGATGACCCCTAAAAATGTACGAAGACATTGAAGACAATGGTGGTTTATGAAGATATTCATATTGAAGACAATGACATGAGAAGACTCCCTATGAAGCTTTTGGAACTCGAAGACCTAGATCCTTCGTAGTTTTATTTCATTCATGTTATGTCATAGGAACCACCGTACTGTTAAGTGGGGTCGAAGAGAACCAGTCAGAATGACTGAAGTGATGCCTAATTCAAATCCTATGTCTTCGAGCGAAGACTTTGAGAGAAAATCTTGTCCAGAGTCAGACAAGTCAGCTTTACTTGTCGCCCAAGTAAAGTTGCCGTGTGAGTTCAAAATTCGACCGTTGGTACACGTGTCAGTTCCTTAGTGACCCAGGGTCATTTCGGACAGATCAGGTCGGGTTGCCAAGTGGCTATAAATAGTCCACCCCCCCACAACCATAAACGGTTGGCTGCTCAGATTTCAGTGCACGGCTTTTGTCGTTTGAGAGCAACCCACCTCGAAGCCTTTGAAAGAAAAATTCCCAGTGAGGAGAAAAGCCCTAACCACCTAGAGCCAGAGTAAATTGGGCATCACTTAAGTCTTCGTGTCTGTGTGATCTGAAGACTTATTACACTTGAGGACTATGCATCCCCCAGACGGTTAGGCGTCGCGTTCTGAGCATCCAAGAGAAATTGTGGATTGTCAGTGAACGAAGTCTATGAAGGTTTGGGAGTCTACCTTGAAGACTTACCTGAGTGATTGGGCGAGGTCTGTGTGACCTTAGCTCAAGGAGAAAACGGTGAGGACTGGGTGTCTTGGACTAAGTGTCCTTGACTGGGTGTCCAGGACTATGGGTCCTTTGGTTTAAATACCTAGCCGCTTCAACCAGACGTACAGTTGTCACAGTAACTGGAACTGGTCCAACAAATCATTGTCTTCAATGTGTCACTGGTTTCATCTTCACTTCCTTTCACTTACAGTTATTCATTGTGAAGCCATTGCATGCTTGCTTTATCTTTTGTCTTCACAACATGAATGTATGATCTGTTCGGCTTCATAACTTCTTCCTACCTGATCCTTATTACACTGAAGTTGTTTGTCATTGAGCTTTCACTCTATTGAATACATGACCATGGCTGGCCTAGTGTAATCTAACTTCCGCTGCATAGTAATAGGCATGATCTTCACTGTTTGTCTTCACAACTCTCATGTTTTGAAGACTTTCATAAAAATCGCCTATTCACCCCCCCTCTAGTCGATATAACGCACTTTCAATTGGTATCAGAGCGAGGTGCTCCCTTGTTCTGTGTGATTCGGTTTAACCACCTGGAGTTTTAGCTATGTCGACTGCAGGGATAATCAAAGTCTCCGTTTCTTATCCCGTCTTCGATGGAACTGAATATCCCTACTGGAAGAATAAGATGCGCATGCATCTTGAAGCCATTGACGTCGACCTATGGTATGTCGTCGAAAACGGCATTCCCAAGGCTGGAGAAGGTGTCACTGCTGCTGATGTCAAGAAGTTCGTTCAACTGGACTCTACTGCCAAGAATATCATCTGTGGTCATCTGACCAAAGGACAGTATGGCCGTGTGAGTGCCTTGAAGACATCCAAACTGGTCTGGGATTGGCTCTCCAAAGTCAATGAAGGCATATCAACCCAGAGAGATCAAAGAATCAGTGTCCTTCGCAATCTCTTCAACCGCTTCAAATGAAATGACAATGAGAATGTCCAGCACACCTTTGATCGGCTCACTGACATCACAAATGAGCTTCAAGCCCTCGGCGCTACTGAGATCACCAAACATGAAATCGTCAGGACGCTGCTGAGATCACTTGATAGTTCGTTTGACATTCTGGCCCTGATGATTCAAGAACGTCCTGATTTCAAGACACTCGATCCGTCTGACATACTTGAGAGGCTCAACACACATGAGTTTCAGCTTTCTGAGAAAAGAGATATCTACGGTCCAAACTATGGGCGAACTCGTGCCTTGAAGGCAAAAGCTGTCTCCTCATCTGAAGAAGAATCTGACTGCAGTTCTGATGATCCTGAAGACATTGGAAGAGAACTTGCAATGCTAGTGAAGAAGTTTCAAAGATTCACCAAGAAGAAAGGCTTCAGAAAATCTTCACGATCAAGCTCAAGGAATGATGAAGCTTCTGCTCATGACTACAAGAAGAAAACATGTCACAAGTGCAAGAAAACTGGGCACTTCATCTCTGAGTGTCCATAGTGGGACAATGAGAACAGAAGGAAGAAGAAGAGCAAGGAATATGATTCTGACGACAAGAAGAAGAAGAAACACTCAAAGTCTTCTTCCAAGTCTTCATCAAAGTCTTCATCACACAAGAAGAGCTCATCTGGCAAGGCGCGTGCGTTTGTAGGCAAGGAGATGGATTCAGAGGAGGAATCCGCATCTGAGGAGGCAGAGGTGGAATCTGAGGAGGAGTCTGATTCTGGCACTGGGAGTCTGGCTACAGCATACGTCGCCAAGTCCATCTTCAACACTGAAGTCAATAATTACATCACCGACACCGACGCAAATGACAAGAACGACTCCACTCCTACCTACTGCTTCATGGCACGCGGTGCCAAGGTAAACACACGCACCACTCGCTATGAAACATCCAGTGACGATGACTCTGAATGTGATTCAAAACCTAGCTACAAAACACTTGCTAAAATTGCAACTGAATAACTGAAAGCTATGGAACATATTCAAAAACTGTTAGACAGAAGCGATGATCTGTTGGGTGCTGAAATGACTCGATCTGAATCCTTAATTGAAGACATAAAAAACCTTCACGTTAAGTATCAGGAACTTGAAGATCGTCATGATACTCTCTCAACAACTCATGAAAAGCTTTCCTATGACTATCTTCAAAGGAAGCAAGAACTCGAGAAACTGAGGGTGGCTCATGAAGATCTTCAAAAGGAAAACGAGTCACTTTGCGCCGAACAGATCAGTCCCGCTCAGGAAGGATTTGAACCACAATGTCTTAAATGCATTGAGCGTAATAATGCTAAGTCTGTTGCTGAATGTTCCACTGCTACTACTGTTCCAATATCTTCAACTGTTGATGTGGCAACTAACCCCTCTGCTGAGGATACCACTGCTATTGCTGATGAGAATGCTAGGTTGAAGACATTGCTTGAAACAGGGATGTACAAAAGTCTGAAAGGGCATCAAACATTATGTGATGTCCTTAAAAAACAGATTCTGAACCGAAACCCTAGGAAAGAGGGTGTTGGGTTCGTGAGGAAAATCAATGCAGATGGCTCTTACTGGAAACCTGAGCAGTAGCCCAAAACTACATGGGTTGCTGCAAAGGAACTTTCAGCACATCCATCCAATTTATCTGGCTTCACTTGTGCTAACCCAATTATCATTGATGAATCCTTTGATGCAAACTATAAACTGTTTAAGAATCAGAATAGTGAAGTGTTTGCCAGGTACATTGGTACTAACTGCAGGAATGGACCGGCTATGAAGAAGATCTGGGTTCCGAAAACATGTCTGGAAAATCTTCCTGTGAATGTCTTCATGACACCTCACTTGAAGAAGACAAACCTCGGTCCAAAGGCTTCATACAGACAGAGGACTCACCTGAGTCACACTAACGCAAATGTTTTGCAGGGAAACCATACTCAGGCATATGAATATGAGAGCGGTTCATCGAACCGTCATATTCATATGACCAAAAATTATTCTGCTTATGCCTATGAGTATTATTGTCCCCCTGCTAGACTATTTGCTAAGGCTTCAAAGCCAAAATTCTCAGATGCTGCTCTTAGACTCATAGCTTCTAAGCCACCCTTGAAGATGTGGGTGGTTAAGAAAGCTTAACTTTTTTGCAGGGAAAGGTCTCCAGCACAAAAACAAAATCTTCTGATGCTATTGCTGGGGACCATAAAAATCTTGTGGGGCGCAAGATAAACTGCCCAAATGGCATCATTATGTACTTCATTCCTGAATCGCATGCTACTCTCCCCATTAGTCCTAATCTGGATCTAAGTTTTCATAACCCACTGGTTCGTCAAATGTTTATGCTTCACAACACTCTTCGTGAAGCCTATCCCCCTAACTGCACTGTAGGGTACGATACCAGCGACTTCAAAGTCTTCAGAATGGATTATTGACAGTGGGTGTACAAATCACATGACTGGCAGAAGAAGCCTTCTTATGGACTCAACTTTACGTCCATCCGACAAGAGCCACATTACATTTGCTGACACTAGTAAAAGTAAGGTATTGGGTCTAGGTAGAGTTGCAATCTCAAAGGATCAACACATGGATAAAGTCATGCTTGTTGAATCCCTTGGCTTCAGCTTAATGTCTGTCTCAATGCTTTGCGATTTGAATATGATTGTAATGTTTGGCAAATATCGCTGCCTGGTGCTAATGGAATCTGACAAATCTCTAGTGTTTGAAGGGTATAGGAAAGGTGATTTGTATGTGGTAGATTTCTCAGCAGGACCACAACTTGCAGTATGTCTTCTTGCAAAAGCTTCAGAATGCTGGCTTTGGCATCGAAGGCTTGGGCATGCTGGCATGAGGAACCTCCACACCCTTGCGAAGAAAAAGCACGTCATAGGCATCGAAGGCGTCAAGTTCAAGAAAGATCACTTATGCGGTGCCTGTGAAGCAGGGAAGATGACAAGGGCAAAACATCCTTCGAAGACAATCATGACCACTACTCAACCCTTCGAACTGCTTCACATGGATCTTTTCGGTCCCACTCACTACTCAACTTTTACTACTTCTGCATGCCTCTATGGCTTCGTAATTGTTGATGATTATTCTAGATATACTTGGGTGCACATAATCCTTTACAAGACTGAAGTGCAGGATGTCTTCAGACGCTTCGCAAATCGAGCTATGAACAATTTTGGCGCCAAGATAAAGCACATCAGAAGTGACAATGGCACTGAATTCAAGAACACTGGCCTTGATACATATCTGGATACCTTGGGCATCACACATGAATTCTCAGCTCCATACACGCCACAGCAGAATGGCGTCGTCGAACGCAAGAACAGAACACTCATTGAGATGGCCAAAACAATGCTAGATGAATACAAGACTCCAAGAAAATTCTGGACTGAAGCCATTGATACTGCATGCCATACAATCAATCGTGTTTATCTTCACAAGCTTCTGAACAAGACATCCTATGAACTCCTAACTGGCAAGAAGCCAAATGTTAGTTATTTCAGAGTATTTGGCGCAAAATGCTGGATCAAGGACCCACACCACACCTCAAAGTTTGCACCAACAGCACATGAAGGTTTCATGCTTGGATATGGAAAGGATTCGCACTCCTACAGAGTCTTCAATCTCTTCCACTACAAAGTGGTTGAAACAGTGGATGTGCGATTTGATGAAACCAATGGATCACAAAGAGAGCAATTGCCAAATGTGCTAGATGAAGTTCCAGCAAATGAATCAATCAAGCTTATGGGAACTGGAGAAATTGTACCTTCTGAAGCTCAACCCGAAGAAGAACTTATCATCTCAGCACCTGATCCACATGAAGACAATGCTCAGCCTGAAGATATACCTTCAAATGACCACATAGATCAGCAAGAGCAAAGTCTTCGCCCCACACACCCTCGTGTTGCAAATGAAGTACAAATTGACAAAATACTGGACAGCATCAATGCACCTGGTCCACTCACTCGTTCAAGGGCAACTCAGCTAACAAACTTCTGTGGGCATTTCGCATTCGTCTCAATATCAGAACCCAAGAAAGTTGAAGAAGCCTTCATGGAACCTGAATGGATTCAAGCTATGCAAGAAGAGCTTCAACAGTTTGAGCTGAATAATGTATGGGAACTGGTTAAGCGTCCTGATCCACGGAAGCACAACATAATAGGCACCAAATGGATATACCGCAACAAGCAAGATGAGCATGGTCAAGTTGTCAGAAACAAAGCTCGTCTAGTTGCTCAAGGATATACTCAAGTGGAGGGCATTGACTTCGATGAAACATTTGCTCCTGTGGCTAGGCTTGAAGCCATACGCATACTGCTGGCCTATGCAAATCATCATAACATACTTCTCTATCAGATGGATGTGAAAAGTGCCTTCCTCAATGGCAAGATTGAAGAAGTGTATGTTGCACAACCACCTGGCTTTGAAAATCCAAAACATCCTGATATGGTATACAAGCTCAACAAGGCACTGTATGGCCTCAAACAAGCCCCTAGGGCCTGGTATGATACACTCAAGTACTTTCTGAAATGCAAAGGCTTCATACCTGGTTCCCTGGATCCCACTCTTTTCACGAAGACATATGATGGTGAACTGTTTGTGTGCCAAATATATGTGGATGACATTATCTTCGGCTGCACCAATCAGAAGTATAGTGAAGAGTTTGGATACATGATGCAAGAGCAATATCAGATGTCCATGATGGGGGAGCTGAAGTTCTTTCTCGGTCTTCAAATACGGCAACAACGCAACGGCATCTTCATATCTCAAGAGAAATATCTTAAAGAGTGCCTGAAGAAGTTCGGTATGCAAGACTGCAAAGGCTTCACAACACCAATGCTAGCCAAGCATCATCTGGGTCCCGACGACAATGGTAAAGAGTTCGATCAAAAGGTATACCGCTCCATGATTGGGTCTTTGCTTTATTTATGTGCATCTAGGCCAGATATCATGCTTAGTGTTTGCATGTGTGGTCGATTTCAAGCGACACCAAAGGAGTCGCATCACTTAGCTGTGAAGCGAATTCTTCGATATTTGGCTCACACCCCAACTCTAGGATTATGGTATCCAAAGGGCTCAGAGTTTGATTTAGTTGGATTTTCGGATGCTGATTATGCTGGTGACAAAGTTGATCGCAAGTCTACATCAGGCACATGTCACTTTCTGGGACAATCACTTGTATGTTGATCTTCAAAGAAGCAGAACTGTGTATCACTCTCCACTGCTGAATCTGAATACATTGCTGCTGGATCTTGCTGCGCTCAGCTTCTGTGGATGAAGCAAACACTCAAGGATTATGGCATTCATCTGAAGCAAGTGCCACTTTACTGCAACAACGAAAGCGCCATCAAGATTGCCAACAACCCAGTTCAGCACTCGAAGACAAAGCACATTGAAATTTGTCATCACTTTCTCAGAGATCATGTTGTGAAGAAAGACATTGATATCATACACGTCAACACTGAAGAGCAATTGGCAGATATCTTCACAAAGCCCTTGGATGAGAAGAGATTTTGCAAGTTACGGTGTGAGCTAAATATCTTGGAATCCTCAAATGTCCTGTGATCAGGCACACATCCTAACACTTAAGCATATTGATGACTTAGATGTGCAACTCACGAAGTAGCGTATATCTTCAAACAATGAAGACATACATTCTAAGTGTGAATACATTAATGTGGAATTTGACTTCGGAGCGCCACGATAATTGTGCGCCGTGTCTGGGTCTAATACTTCCTATACGGTGGGTAACGCCATCACCAAACGTTCCATTTTGAAGTGTTTCTCTCATGGCGTTACCTCTCAATGTCTTCACAATTGGTTTGGTTTCATTCTCAATATGTCTTCATGATTATCTTCACTGCGTTGATTATATGGATATATATGTACTGATGTTCTGTCCTCTACAGCATTCACTTATAGCTATGTCTTCCTGGTTGAATCTTTTGAACTAAGTGAATGTGATCGGACCCTAACCTCTCTATGCTTTCTATCTCAAACTCTATCTCTCCAATACATATGCATTCTGTTGGAACTGTCAAATGTCTTCACTGTGTCCTTGTCAGCTGAAGACATAGTGACAACCATAAAAGTCCGTTTTTAATGCTCATTCCTCCACATAAGATCCGGAGAAGAAGGAACGACCGCCCGACAATTTAGGCGTGCGTGGGACATGGAACAAATCCCAATCTTCCTCTAACTGGCCACGCGTGCCTCAAATGCGAACCGCCAGGGGTACCTGCGTAATAGCGCAGTGCCGCCTCTATCCCTATAAATACACGATTCACTGCGGTCATTATCTCCTTCTTCCACCCTCGCACGAACCCTAGCGCCACCGCTAGCACTCGACGACGCCGGCGACAAAGCGCTTCACTGCCGCAACCTCTCCGACGCCGTTTTCACGCCGACAGCGGACATCGCTCTCTCCGCCGTCGCCGTAGGTGTCTTCCGTTGCCAAGTTAGGGCACGGAGGATTGAACTGCTCGACCTCAACTCTCACTTCGTCTAGCAGTTCCATGTGTGGTAAATAAAACCTCTTTTTACAGCCTCTTTTGATCCTACAGTTCAGTCACTTTCTGCCATAAGAAGTTTCTCTTCACACCAGTTAAATCTCTCGCTGCATCTCATAACATGCCTAGTATATTCACTTGTGCTTCATAAAGTAGTTAGATTCCTCACTTGTACTGATCTATGGGTTCGTACAAATCTGGAACCAACTTCTTATCTATAAGTGAATGTCTTCGCATAATGAGGTCAATGTCTTCTAAACCGATTTATCTTCAAAATCTTCTGAGAAAGCATATGACCTCTTCCCCTTCCCTCGCACCTTAATGCTGTCACAGGTACATGTCCGTGGGAGAATCCTTTGGTTCTCATAGTCTGCATTCATTTGCAGAGTACTTGCAGCATCACATCAACTCGCCTGAAGCCAGTTCTTGCAAAAGGAAGCCTTTGAAGCCTTTGAACATCTTGAAGCCTTCCAAGTTATTCATGGCTTCAGAAACAGCAGCAAGGAAGGGAGGCAGACAGCGACGTGGTGAAACGTCCAAAGATCTGCCTGATGAATTGGCAGAGATGTACAAAACTGATCCTGAAGAAAGCTATGGTCAGCGCAAGACACGAATCCAATGGATTCAAAGATATTGGGCAGAGCAATGGTTCCACTACCGCTTCGTCACTCAGGAATATGCGGAGAAGTGCGCCATCAAGAGACCGTGGGGAGATGTATTATACAAAAATCTCGTACCCAGGTCCAGAGACGAAGCCATTGCTCAAGGCTTCTATCCATGCATGGTGAGAGGACCACAGCCAGCTGAGGCACATCCGTCATCACTTCTCTGGTGCCGCGATGATAATCTCTTCAAGCGCAACTTTCAGTTTGCACAACAGTCAGCGAAGATAAACAAGAAGAAATTTGGGCTTGACTTCAACCCTGGTCCCTCCTCACCAAGGGCAGATGGCACATGCAACGCCGATCCCAATATCATCGGGCCGTATGCCAATCTTGCAGGCCTCATCACTCGCATCCTAGTCCAAGGGACTGCTGTGAATGACCCTCCAGCAGATACTGAGTCAGATGATGCCCCTGCTGCTCCGAAGCCAAAGCAGAAGAAGCCAAAAGCTCCAAAATCTTCAAAGCCAGCCGCTTCTCCCAAGATCGCAAGAGTGAAGCCTTTAGCAACTGCACCTCCTGAAGCCAGTGTGCAGTCAGAAGGCTTATCACGAGTGTCCAAGCCCCAAGAAGCCAAGAAGCCTCAGCCACACATAGGCAAAGAGCTCACAGCTACTGACATTCTACGCTGCGAAGCCATTGATCTCTCAAGCGATGAAGATCTTGGAGATGATGCTCTTGAGCAGCTCATCAAGAGCAAGGAGGAGGCTGAAATCTTCAACAATCTGCCTCTGTTTGATGTCGCCATCATCCACAACTTTATCGATGAATGGTTTGACACACCAGACATAAGCTTCAATGATCTGCAGCTACCCATAGGCCTCAGCGTTGCCTTTCAAGGTGCAATTGCTTCAGAACTTGCAATAGCCCAGCGAATTGTAGAACTGAAGCAGAAAATTGATCATGAAAAGGCTCAGTTCAAGAAGCACGTGGCCAAGCTCAGTGTGCAAGAAGTGAAAAACTTCAAGATCATGTTGCACGAGCTGAAAGAGAACTTCCTGAAGACGCGTGCCGAAGCTCAAGGCTCGCGAGAACGCATGAAGACTTTGGCTGATCGCTGCGTGCAAGCCTACAATGAGGCAGAAAAGCGCAAGGCACTTGGGCGTCCCGGCATTGACCCCAGGATGGCCGCGAAGAAGAAAAAGAAGGCGGCTGTGCCCGAACCTGAAGCGCCAAGGTCAGAAACTGCTCCGCTTGTCTTCCCCGCTGCAACGACTGGCTCGAAGCCAAAGAGTCGATCAACCGCCTCACAGCACAAGAAGACACGGACTGCAGAGGCTGAAGCTAAGAAGAGAAAACATTCTGAAGCCTCTCCTTCTGAACCCATCATCAAGAAGCGCAAGACCAAGAAATCTCGGGCTGCTCCCACAAAGCCCCTGATAGTTGAACCCCTCTGCGTCCGCTATCCTGACACAGATCGTTAGTTGACTGTGCATGAACCCAACACTGAAGACATTCCAGCAGACGAACCTTACGCTGCTGAAGACATTGGTCTCCAAGACAATGTGCAAGGTGATGCAGCCCTTCCTCAGCTTGAGACAAGCGAACAGATCAGTATTGGTCGTCCATTGACGCCAATCACACAAGATGCGTCGTGGGCAGATCGCCCACAGGAGGAAGATGAGCCCCAACCCACTGCAACTCCACCGGCGCCTACACTACATAGGCTTCGCAAAGGGCCAAGGGCTCAGGCTGCTGAAGACATTCTGGCTGCATCAGCCGAAGAGCAAGCAGAAATACCACAAGCTCCAACTCCCTCGCACCAACAAGAAGCAGTTCTCAAGGAGAACGTGCCTGAAGCTGAAAATGTTGAGGCTGCCACAAACAACGCCGAAGCAAGTGTGGAGCCCTCCCCAACAACAGCTTCAGAAGACACGGAAGCTACTGCTCCTGAACATTCTGTGCCTGAGTCTGCTGCCAGACCACAATTCAACTATCATATTGCGCGCAGGCCCCAGGTCCAGAAGCCAATCCCACGACTACCAAGGTTCCCAGGTCCTGCATCAGCTCCTGGTTCCTTCAACATCAATGGCTTCAGGGCAGATAACGCGTTTTTCGACAGCTCCAAGAACCCTTATTCAAGGGAACGGATTGTATCAGATAGGTTCTGGAGCCATCAACAGCGCAGCTATTATTCATGCATCCTTTACAACCAAGGCCGCATCTTTCCTCACAAGCGCCTTGAGGTTGAAGCTGTTGCTGGTCTGCCTGGTCTGGAAGAAGCACTGGATTGCTTCAAGCAAGTGGGTTTGCTGCCATTTATCACTGATGAAGAGCACTGGAACGAAGAGCTTCTGCTCCAGTTCTATGCCACTGTGCATATCAAAGGCTATAACAGAGATCCGAAGACATGGATTCTGGAGTGGATGACAGGCAATATCCATCATGAAGCCAATGCTTTCGACCTAATTGAGCTTACCGGCCTTCCCACTCCTGGTGAATTCTTTGAAGAAGGGTGCCAACTCCATGCTGAAGCAATTGAGAGCATATTTCAGCGTCCTGAGCCAGATATGAGTCAGATGCTCTCAATGATGAAGCCACTGCCTCCGAATGCACCCTATCCAACTAGGTTCTTCGTTGAAGACTTAGAGTACTTGCCCAGAACAATATATCATATCATAAGGCGGACTCTATGGCCTGTCAAGGGACAATCTCGATATGCGACAATTGATGGTGCAATGAAGACTCTCATCTTCTGCATTCTTCATGGCAAATGCTTCAATGCACAGGATCTCTTCATCCATCAATTTGCAGCGTCTGCTTCAGAACTGTTTGGATTAAAGTTTTATGCTCCTTGGGTTATGAGGCTGATCAAACTTCACTCTACAATCTCCTATCAACCCTCAGCCCGCAATCATAGGATATTTTTGCCAGATGTGGACACATCTGCTGAAGCAATATATCCAGAGCCGGCCAAGCAACCACTAAGTCTTCGGAATGCAGAACACCAGAGCGTCACTCAAAATATTGAAGGTGTTGAAGCTCTCTCCCGAGTGTATCCAATGGCTGGCACCGCACGTGCCCCTGCATCAACTGAAGCCACCAACAGCACAGCTGCAAAGAGACCCAAGAAGCGCGCTCGTGCACTCAATGACAGAGAGCTTCTTGTGGCTCTTCACCAAAAGCAAGATAGGCATCACGACTGGCTCAAGAGGCAGATGAGAAGCATCATGCAAGACGTCAATCGCATCAGAAATCTGGCAACCAAGAATGCATTTGTCACACACGAGACCTGTCGCCGCACTTGGAAGGGCCTCACCATGATGTGCCCTGAAGCTGAACTGCATGAGGATGGCTTCACAGAGCACTTCAAATTTGACTCCACGCCTCCAAGAAGAGCGGTGATGCGCATCACACCATCACTTGAAGAGTCAGAGTTCTCTTCTTCTGCTGCCACCGTGTCTGCCCGGATTATTGAAGAAGAAGACGACGCAACATCATCTCCACCTGCTTCAACGCGCGTCGAATCTGCACCAAGCTCGTCTGCACCGCCGCCAAACAACTACACCGACCCTGCTGCGCCTGGGAACGCGTAGAAACCTCTATGTCTTCAAACCTTTTTGGTCATCACTGACAAAAGGGGGAGAAGCATATGATGGTTATAGTCTTCAAGTGGGTCACTATGGGCGGGTGCCTTCATATTTTGCTACATTTTGCTTCGTGCTTACAACTCCCGTTTTTTTTGCTACATTTGCTTCATTGAGTTGTAACACTTAGCCTTGATGGTCGTCTGCTACCTGTTTGTCACTCCGTTTTGCGAAGATAAATTCCGCATGTGCGACGATAAATTCCGCACTCATCTCATTCTGCAGACGTCCATTTTCCATTATGCATGTCATTATCTTCATATACTTTCACATGCATAGTGGATTGTCATAAGTTGAAGTGGATCTCCACAAGTACAACCTGCCATGTGCATTTGCATTCAAGAAGCAAATTATTTATATGCACATCTTCAGGGGGAGCCCTTGCAACTTATGAAGACAATTCTTTTACAATTTCACAAATTATGTTTCCCGTTGAAAACTTCAACTAGTTTGTCATCAATCACCAAAAAGGGGGAGATTGTAAGTGCATCTAGTGCCACCCCTAGTTGGTTTTGGAGTATTGACGACAAACCTAGCTGAGGGACTAATGTGTTTGTGAGAATTGCAGGAAAACACAGGTAGAAGTCCCTCATTGATTCGGTTTTACTACCAGAGATGACCCCTAAAAATGTACGAAGACATTGAAGACAGTGGTGGTTTATGAAGATATTCATATTGAAGACAATGACATGAGAAGACTCCCTATGAAGCTTTTGGAACTCGAAGACCTAGATCCTTCATAGTTTTATTTCATTCATGTTGTGTCATAGGAACCACCGTACTGTTAAGTGGGGTCGAAGAGAACCAGTCAGAATGACTGAAGTGATGCCTAATTCAAATCCTATGTCTTCGAGCGAAGACTTTGAGAGAAAATCTTGTCCAGAGTCAGACAAGTCAGCTTTACTTGTCGCCCAAGTAAAGTTGTCGTGTGAGTTCAAAATTCGACCGTTGGTACACGTGTCAGTTCCTTAGTGACCCAGGGTCATTTCGGACAGATCAGGTCGGGTTGCCAAGTGGCTATAAATAGTCCACCCCCCCACAACCATAAACGGTTGGCTGCTCAGATTTCAGTGCACGGCTTTTGTCGTTTGAGAGCAACCCACCTCGAAGCCTTTGAAAGAAAAATTCCCAGTGAGGAGAAAAGCCCTAACCACCCAGAGCCAGAG
Source organism: Triticum urartu (assembly GCF_056163025.1). NCBI lineage: Eukaryota > Viridiplantae > Streptophyta > Magnoliopsida > Poales > Poaceae > Triticum > Triticum urartu. Next base: position 248,136,739 of record NC_141876.1, on the reverse strand, counting down.
TAAATTGGGCATCACTAAAGTCTTCGTGTCTGTGTGATCTGAAGACTTATTACACTTGAGGACTGTGCATCCTCCAGACGGTTAGGCGTCGCGTTCTGAGCATCCAAGAGAAATTGTGGATTGTCAGTGAACGAAGTCTGTGAAGGTTTGGGAGTCTACCTTGAAGACTTACCTGAGTGATTGGGCGAGGTCTGTGTGACCTTAGCTCAAGGAGAAAACGTTGAGGACTGGGTGTCTTGGACTAAGTGTCCTTGACTGGGTGTCCGGGACTGTGTGTCCTTTGGTTTAAATACCTAGCCGCTTCAACCAGACGTACAGTTGTCACAGTAACTGGAACTGGTCCAACAAATCATTGTCTTCAACGTGTCACTGGTTTCATCTTCACTTCCTTTCACTTACAGTTATTCATTGTGAAGCCATTGCATGCTTGCTTTATCTTTTGTCTTCACAACATGAATGTATGATCTGTTCGGCTTCATAACTTCTTCCTACCTGATCCTTATTACACTGAAGCTGTTTGTCATTGAGCTTTCACTCTATTGAATACATGACCATGGCTGGCCTAGTGTAATCTAACTTCCGCTGCATAGTAATAGACATGATCTTCACTGTTTGTCTTCACAACTCTCATGTTTTGAAGACTTTCATAAAAATCGCCTATTCACCCCCCCTCTAGTCGATATAACGCACTTTTACCAGGTAAACTCCCTCTCTCTCTCTCTCTTCTATTCTGTTTGTTTCTGTTTTCTATTTTGTTTGAAGTTTGTTTTGAGTTTGGTTTTCAAACCAAACCGATTTTTATGCTTCTTAAAATTATTATGTGGACTTAGGAAACTAGTTCAGAGCCACATGCAAACTTTCAAAATTATTGGGCTTATATCTATTTTATAGTAAATATAAATCCAATTCAAATAGCTAGTGAATTAATTCAAAGCCCAAGAATAATTATTTCTGTGATTCCAAAAATATTGGTTTGAGTTTTAGCTCTTGCCAATATTTTCAAAGATTAGCAGGAACATTTTGTTGGGCTCATTTGAAAATATTTTAATTTTGATTATTTTTAAAAGATTTTTGAGGCTTGAGAATTCCCTTAATTCAATTTCCTTGAATTTAAGATGATGCATGGATGCATATGCAAAGACAAGCAAAGGCCAAAGCTAGGGCTGTGACAAATAACAATTATTTAGTTCCAAAATAAATCCAGAAGGAAGTTGGAGCTGCATCGTGCCGACCTCCAACGCATCAACTCTTGCTTTGTTTCTGACCCTGATGTCAATCTCCCCTTGTGCCACATGCCTAGTTCTTACCAGCCCCTGGATCGAGTTGCAAATGTGAACAACCGATCCGGTATCAAATACCCAGGACCTACTAAGTATGTCAGCAAGATAAATGTCTATAACATATGCAACAAGTGTACCTTTCCTCTTCTAGTGACCAGTTTCCTTGCAATGATAGCAAATGGTCTTCGAGTTCGGTCTAGACATTGGCGCAGCGGTGGAGGTTGCCGTCTCCGTGCCCTTTGCCTTAGTCTTTTTCTTGGACCAACTCTTCTTGAACTTAGCCGATTTCTGCACCATCAACAATTGATGTGTGCCTTTCTTAATATCCTGCTCTACCACTTTGAGCATCCCATGCAATTCAGTGAGCTTCTTATCCATGCCATGCATATGATAGTTCGAGATGAACATCCCATAGCTGGGCGGAATAGAACCCAGAACTGCATCAGTAGCCAAGTCATCCAAGAGCGGGAAGCCCAAACGATCCAAAGCTTGCACATATCCGATCATCTTGATCACATGTGGGCTCAGTGGATCACCTTCCTTTAGCTTGCAATCCATCAAGGATCGCCAGACGTTGAACCTTTCGGTCCTAGCCTATGTCTGAAACATGCTCTTGAGACTCTCGATCATATCGTAAGCCTCAACATTTTTGAAATGTTGTTGCAAATCGGGGTCCATACAAGCCAGCATCAGACAGCTGATCTTCGTTGATTCATCAATGAGTTTCTGGTAAGCATTCTTACCTGTGGCACTAGCATTATCGGATGGTTCCTATAGAAGTGGATCCTCTAGAACTTGTTCCTTTTTATCATGCTTGAGAATAATTCTCAGATTTCTATACTAGGTGGTAAAGTTTGTTCCATTCAGTTTATCCTTTTCCAGATTTGATTTCAATGCAAACTTGGGTTGAGCAGGTGGTGCCATTGATCTATAACACAAAATATGCAATCACTAAGCAATGTGTTTATGTAGAGTAATTCAAGCCTTAAATATAAATACTCCCACTGAAGTTGGCATCCCTCCGCAAACTCTCAGTGATTCAGGGTCCGGCTAGCACATGCGACTAGTGAGCTATAGCATCACTGCTAGACAACATGCCTATCCAGTAAGCAACTCCTTGCTAATCGTATCCCTATACGACTCCTGTCGGTCGGGAAGGTATCTCATACCCCGGCCCTCAACCTTCTATGACACAAGGCCCAAAACCGTTTTGATAGCCTTGTCAAGTTAACATGATGCAGTGCATGTCCGTGTCTGACACGAACCCTTCAGTTCAAGGACACCTAGCAGCACCCCAATTTTATGAGCCCACTACTAGACGAACTTGACGTGTGAAGGTGCAACATCGGGAACGGAAAATTTCTTGATATTAACGAGGGATCTTCTATCATTTTAACATGCATAGAAAACAAGAAGCATAACAATCACAAATAAAACATATATTGTGAAATAGTATGGCTTCTTCATGGCAGTTCTTCCAGGTCGGCTCCAACTCCGATGACCATCTAGGAACTCCATCTTGTTTGTCATGCCAGGACGCCAAGCTGCCAACCTGATCTCTATAATCCAACTACTACAACTAGTAATGAATTTTACATAGAGTCACAAGTCGACACGCAGGTCGTTATACATTATAATGACAGCACTTTGCCTCCTGCCGGCTGACAAACCTGACAGGAAGGTCATGTATAAATTACACACATGCATCACATACACATGAGCTATACTATCCACATCAAACCTGCAAAACAAAGTTACTCGCATTCTACCGGTTTGAGTGATCGTGTACGAAATACAAGGCGCTAGGCACACGTTTTCGGAAATCACAGATCACATATGAACTCCGATTATGCCAAATTTTCTGATCTGACCGATCTTATTGATCAGCCCGAGCCCGATTCAGATTTACGTTTCACTGTTAACCCCGATGGCGGATACCGACAAGTAGGGGTAGGTTGTGTCACGACCTCATCAACTCCGATCATCAGAAAACATAGCCACATCGATCCCCATGTCTAGTTGATCTCATCAACCGTGCACACAGCCGATCTCTTCAACAACAACAGATCTCATCTTCCGCCTCCACATATCTAATATGCATACGATCCGAATTCAAATCCTATAGTAGAGGCTCTGATACCACTATTGGGTTCTACGGTAGGGTGCGTTGACTGCAAATTAAAAATTTTCCTATGCGCAGAACAACCAAGAACATGCTACGGGAGATGGATCATAGATCGTTACCACTAGTCCCGTAGTGTCGTCCAGCGGAAGAAGGGTTGGGGCAGCTCGTCTGCGTGGATCGTCTCCTCCTCCGATCTCCCTCAAACAGCCGGTCGTCGGTTCCCACGTACAGGTTCGCTAGAGCGGTTCAGGTGCCCCGCCTCTAATGGTATCCGCACGTGCAGGAGGAACATTGTGCGGCGGACTGCTAGGTCTGATCACACAACCGACGGCGAGTGGATGTGTCTATTCACAACATATGCAAACCCTAGTGACAGCGCCGAAGCGGTCAATCTCATGAGTGTGCCGCACCCCACTTTATATAGGCGTCCATCTCGGGTTAACACTTGGGCCTCGCATGGACCCTAAAGCCCATAAGTCTACTCGGCCACAATCCGAATACAGCTCGGATCACATCCAACCAGTGTTCCCGGATCCAACCTCGTAGGTTCCATCCCTTAAGCGCGCGACCCCTTAGGTTCAAGCCGGCTTGGTCATAGTTCGGATCACCTCCGAACTGCACGGTTGGTAGTGACCCCTAGCAAGGCATGCCGAATCACCAAGCAGACTATGAAGCTGGTTAGGCGAACCTGTACATCATAGTTCCATTCCTTTTGCCACACGATATATGTTGTCGGCCTCCAGGAGAGTCTGTCATCCTTGTGCTAGCCCGACCTCTTTCTCGTTCCAGTGATGCCGACCAGAAACCAGATTATCTCATAATCCTTGTCGCATGGCCATGCTTATCCTAGTCGGATCACACGAGGGGACGAGAGTATATCTCTCCTGATTGGACGGGCAAATCCCATCTTGCTTGAGCATGTCTCGTAGCATGGGTCTGGACAAGCCCGAAACCTACCTTTGTAACTACCCAGTCATGGAGTAGCATTAGGTTGCCCCAAAGCAAGTTCGTACCATCCCGAGTACATGCGCCAGCTCAGGTCTTAGGACATAGAACATATGTTGTACTAAAGACTCACAGATGACATATCGTTGTGTCTCATAGTTGGATATGTTCAACTCAGACCTTATCTCGACTCGGATCCGACCACGTCGAATCCGACCAGATCCTTCTGAGTCCATATTATCCATTTAGCATCCAATGCTTCATGGCTAGTGAGACCAAGCCATCGACCGTGCCATATGCTTGTCTAGTCTGTTGCACGTCCACACAGCCCTTTCGACCAGGGACCTTTTAGGATAGTCATCATACAATGCATAGTCCCACAAACAAGTCACATACTTGCTGATACACATCATTAATAATGTCCAAGGACTATCTTTATTCATAAACACACGATTACCTCTAGGGCATATCTCCAACAGAAACGACTACGAGCGTATGAAATATGAGGGTGTGGATTCACTAATCCAGGGTCCAACCCTTTCTATGGTTGCCTCAGGCCTCCTTTTATAGGTTAAGGGGTCACCATAGTTGCAAATCAGTCATTATGCAATGATAAGATAACAAACAGTGCTATCATACCTAACTCTGCAGGCTGACAAAGTGCATTAAATGTGCCGCTCGATGTCACATCATCGTCTACCTGGCAAGCCTTACCGGGCAGCTTTGCAAGCTTCGCACGCTGGTCGCTTGACACGTCGTAGAATGGGTGTCATCTGTGGATATTCCCTGTAGAAAGGGGCCGCCGTGTGGCAGATGGCTGCCACTTAGTCACTTTGCGTCTTGACACCGCATTGATAGACGACGTGCGTCGTGGTGAAGTGGGTTATTGAGGTGGCCGCGTCTCCGTGAGCTCGGCAGGCCCTGTCGGGGGAGTCTTGAAGGTCTTCTTCCGGGGGTGACCCCGTCCTTGCCGTGCTTGCCTACCCGGCAAGGGAGGCTTTTCTCCTGGTGGTTTCTTACTTCCCTGGCTTGGCCTTGGTCCTCTTGATCTGCATGTTGGCCTTCCAGGAATCTTGATTCCTTGTATTTTGGCATGTCCTTGGTGCTGTAACCTTGCTCCCATTCCTGTGCACAGTCAGGGCAACGGACCCAGGGTTTGTTGCACCGACAATGAGTCATGTACCCCCTATGCGAAGTCGAGTCCGTGTGATGGTTCAAATAGAACCATGATTGTGTATTGCTTGTTTTATTTGTTTGTGCTCTGTTATAAGTCGCAATTTTTCTCTAGGAAACAAGTACTAGTGCTATATGACCTACTTTATCTTAATGCTTGTGTTTGGCTCTTTCGAAGCTTGTTTGTTTGCACTTGCACTATAGAACCCCCTTTAGGAACCCCCTCTACGCTACTTTTCTCTTCGACCTCTCTCATCAACTGAAGACCAGCAAGACAACATGCACCAAGGATTCCACCTCGGTGACCTACTAGCACTGAAGACATTTCCTATAGCCTCCTCGACCAAGTGTAACCCTATAGAGTTACGCTTACCCCTCAAGACTAGAAACCAATCCCTAGACCCTTCGAGACTTTACGAGACAAGCAATGTCGAATCCTTAACCATGAGCTTAACCTATTGAATTGCAAGAGAACCAGTTAAGCTTCAGTAACCTTTGTTCCCTACGGGTTCATTATGGAACTAGTGGACATAGTGAATAAGCACATTATCATACTAAGATAGCACCAGAACTGACAATGCCATCGAGAAGACCAATTTGAGGGTATAGGCTATGTGAGTAACCTTGAGGAAATTCCATGCATGCTGCTATGGATGGTGGCTTGGAGGATGATAATAATAGCTATGGTGGACATGTGGCTGCTGCTCATGGGCGTGGTGCTGCTACTCATGGAGGGCAACGAGGAGGACAACTTTGAGGGCGAGGCCATGGTCCTCGTGGGCACTACTATGGCCCTCATGAGCGTGTTTATCATCGCCATGGAGATGATTTTGATGATTATGATGGTGTTCCATACCGTCATGTTGCTGATGATGGGTGCCGTGCAGGACGTCGTGATCGAGATGGACGAGATGACATAGGAAGAATCAAGTTTCACGTCCCCAAGTTCACAGGAAAGGAAAACCCCTATGCATATTTTGATTGGGAAGAACAGTGTGATTAGATTTTTCGTATCCATAATCACGCCGATCCCAAGAGAGTCAACCTTGCTTGTCTTGAGTTCTGTGGTTATGCACTTACTTGGTGGAACCAACTACAAGATAATCAGCTGCTGCTAGGCCGTGATCACATTGACAGTTGGGAAGAGATGAAACAAGCCACGAGGCGAAGGTTTGTTCCTTCACAATATCAAGGAGATCTTCAAAACAGATTACATCGTCTCAGCCAAGGTACGCACCTGGTGGATGAGTACTATAAAGAGATGGAATTGTTTCTGGTTCATGCTCGTTTTCATGAAGATGAGGAGTCAAAGATGGTAAGATTTCTGCATGGTCTGAACAATGAAATTTCCAATTTTGTGGAGATGTTTCCCTATAACACACTACAATATATTTTGGATCAAGCAAAGTGCACGGAGAGTAAGGTGCATCAGAGTGGTCATGGATGGATATCTCACAACTGCACCACCACACCATGGCAAAAGTCGCAGTCAAGTACCTCTCATGGTGGTTCTCAGTTTCAGCATACTTCACACCCTACTGCCACCCAGCGAACAACAGCTTCATCGGCATCATCACCGGCTCCTAGGAATGTTGACAAGCATGCTCCCTCTATTGTAGGAAGTACTTCTAACCCCCGGCTGTACCATCATCTCGAAGCCGAGATATTGAGTGTTGGAAGTGCAAAGGGCATGGTCATATTTCTTTTGAATTTTGAAACAAGAGAGTTCTATTTATCAATGAACATGGTGAATGGGATTCTGGGAGTGAAGTGAAGATAGTGGAGCACCAGGTGATCATGAGGATGAAGAAAGTGAGAAGAGTGGTTCTGATATTCAAGCCGGCATGGGAGATTGCTTTGTTTCCCGTCATGTGCTTAGTGGAAATGCACCTAGAGAAGAGAAAGGGCAGCGCCATAATATTTTTTCACACTCGTGGCACCATCGAGGACAAGGTTTTCCGAATTATTGTTGACAATGGCAGCTCCAACAACATTGCAAGTTCAGATTTAGTAGAGAAATTGGTACTGAAACAAATAAGGGACCCAAGTCCATATAAGATGCAATGGCTCAATGATTGTGGCACACTTTGAGTAAGCAACATAGTCATTGTTCAATTTTCCATTGGGAAGTACCGAGATCAAGTGGAATGTGACGTGGTGCGAATGCAAGCATGCCAATTGCTGTTGGGAAGACCTTGGTTGTATGACCGTGATGTGCAAATCAGCGGCCATGCTAATCGTCTCTCGTTCCAATACGAGGGCGAGCGCATATCCTTGCTCCCTTTGACACCCAAAGAAATATTGATGGATGATCTGAAAAGGAAAGAGAGAGTGAGCGAGAAACACTTGAGTGACATCCACCAACATAGTGAGTGAGGGAATCCAAAGCCAAATAAAACCCCACAGTTTAAATAGACCAAGACATGAGAAACATAGGGATTAGTTATGATGGCTAGGAAAAGGGACATGGGAGAGTTGAGAGAACCCAATTCTGTGTTCTTTGTACTTTTGTACAAGGACAACTTTCTTTCTACTAATGAATTATGCTCTACCACTCCTATTGTTGTGGGCGAAATTTTGCAGGGGGGTATGAAGATGTGTTCCCCGAGGAGATAACACCGAGGCTGCCACCAAAAAGAGGCATTGAGCACCAAATTGATTTGGTCCTAGGAGCCCCATTGCCGAACCGACCACCATACTACACGAACCCAGAGGAAACCAAGGAGATTCAGGGACAAGTTGAAGCCCTACTAAACAAAGGTTATGTAAGGGAAAGTCTCTCTCCTTGTGCTGTACCCATTCTTTTAATACCAAAACAAGATGGATCTTCCCGAATGTGTTGTGATTGTAGGCCTATTAACAACATCACCGTGAGGTATAGGCACCCCATACATATGCTTGATGATATGCTTGATGAACTTAGTGGCGCCACCATCTTTTCCAAAATTGACTTGCGTAGTGGCTACCAGCAAATTAGAATGAGAGAGGGTGATGAGTGGAAAACTGCTTTCAAAACAAAATCTGGTTGTATGAGTGGTTACTTATAATTTAGTGAGAAGCTAAGTGGTCCAACTCTAAATTAATCAGTTTATGACAAATAATTATATGCACTTGTGAGGTCTTTGGAAACATCGCAACATTATTTGTGGCCTAAAGAATTTGTGATACATTCTGACCATGAATCTTTAAAGCACCTTGTGGGTGAACAAAAACTGAGCCATAGACATGCAAAATGGAGTGAATTCATATAATCTTTTCCCTATATTGTCAAGTACAAGAAAAGAAAAGATAATGTTGTTGTCGATGCTTTGTCTAGACGCCAAATTTTATTCTTACAACTTAATACTAAAATTCTTGGGTTGCAAAGCATCAAAGAATTATATGCCAATGAACCAGATTTTGCTGAACCACACTCAAAGTGTAGTGGGGGAAAGGTACGGAAAAGATTCACTTGCATGATGGATTCTTGTTTCGAGCTAACAAATTGTGCATCCGAGATTGCTCTGTTCGTTTGTTGCTTTTGTAGGAGGCTTGTGCTGATGGTCTCATTTGACATTTTGGAAGCAAAGAAAACTGAGAGTATGTCGATCGACCATTTCTTTTTGCCAAGGATGAGGCGCGATGTTGAGCGCTACGTTCTACGTTGTGAGATCTGCCACAAAGCTAAGTCACGCTTAAACCCTCGTGGACATTATACGCCTTTTTCAATTACTAGTACACCTAGGGAAGTGATTGCATTTTTGTTCTTGGATTACCACGCACTAAGAGGGGGAGTGATTTCATTTTTTTTGTGGTTGATAGGTTTAGCAAAATGGCTCATTTTATCCCGTGACATAAGAGCGATGATGCTTCACACATTGCTGATTTGTTTTTTAGGGAAGTCATGTGGCTACATGGAGTACTACGCATTATTGTTTTAGATCATGACACCAAGGAAAAGCTAGGAACAAATCTAATTTTTTCCACTACAAGCCACCCACAAACGGATGGACAAACTGAAGTTGTCAACCGCACACTATCCATAACGCTGAGAGTAGTTTTAAAGGAAAATTTGAAGATGTGGGAAGAGTGTCTCCCCCATGTGGAGTTTGCATACAATAGGGTGGTACATTCGACCACTTAATTTTGTCCTTTTGAAATTGTTATGGTTTCAAACCTGCTGCTCCCATAGACCTTTTGCCTTTACCATTATAGGAACGAACTAATCTTGATGCAAGTAAGCATGCTGACTTCATGATGGAAATTCATGAGAAGACCAAGGAAAATATTGAGAAGATGACTGAACAATATACAAAACAAGCAAACAAGGGAAGAAAGAAGGTGTGGTTTGAAGAAGGTGATCTTGTGTGGGTGCACCTGCAGAAGGAACGTTTCCCGGATCAACGCAAATGCAAGCTGCAGCCACGTGGAGATGGTCTATTCAAAGTTCTTGCGAAGATCAATGACAATGCCTACAAGATTGAACTTCCAATGGATTATGGTGTTAGTCCAAATTTCAATGTGTCCGACCTCTCTCCATACTTTGGACCATCAGAGTCGAGGATGACTCCTTTTCAAGAGGGGGAGGATGATGAGGACACCAGAACCATCGACAAGTCTCCAACAATTATAGGTCCAATCACAAGAAAGTCGTGCCAAACTAATATGTGACCAGGTGAACGCTATCTTAAGTTTACCTTGTAACCTTGATGAAAAAACTATGTTTTCATCCCCATTATTGTTGGTTTGTCTGGACCCTGATTCTAAGTCACACCGATCTAGCCTGTAACACCTCATATCACTTTGCGGCCTCACGCACGGTATTCCCACGGGTGTCGCCTTACCATGGCCCGGGACCGTTTGCGCCTTTTGGTCACGTATATGATAGTGTCGCTAGCATCCATATGACAGAGGACCCGGGCCGACATGACTAGTCGTGAACCCAAAGTGGCACTAACTTATGGGGACAGGCATACATGAATCAACATCGAGCATGTCGGTCAGCAGCATGTTAATCCGGGCTGTAGAACTGGGCTAACAGGACTCCAGGAACCCGGGCTGTAGCAGGCTAGGAAGGACTCCCGATGTCACCGCGTGAATTTTCCCCGAAGGGACAGACATAGGAACGAAGTGGATCACATGCGGGCCAGTCTAAGTGTTCCGGAGCAGTAGTGCTGGGCTAGCAGGACTTCAGTGAACAAGACTACATTTCCCCATAAGAGAGGCTGCCAAGGATAAACAACTAGGTTGTCGGATCCCACACATACCAAGCATTTCAATCATACACACAATATGCTCAATATGTGCGATACAACATGGCATCACAACAAGACTCTACGACTCAGAGGATTTGTTCATTAGGCTCCGAGGAGCGAGATATTACAAGCATGGGTCTCATGACCCAACATACAGAGCATACAAGCAACAAGCACATGCGTAAGCTTAACTTGTCTGAGTACAGACAATTAAAAATGAAGAAGGCTCAGAAGCCTGACTATGTACAAGACCCTCCCAAGGGGTACAAGATCGTAGCTGAGGTAACAAGCTAAATGTCGGAGTCCACACGGAACTACTAGCGAGACTGACGTCTCTCTGCAAAACATAAAATAGGCAAACTTGAGTACAAATGTACCCAGCAAGACTTACATCAGAACTAGCTACATATGCATCAGTATCAACAAAAGGGGTGGGGAGTTTAACTGCAGCAAGACAGCTTTTGACTTAGTGGCTAACCTGAACTACGACTGCAAGTAACTCTTTAGAGGTGGCGCACACGAGTCCACATATTCACCATATCAATACTCCACTATGGATCCGCTGCCGTCTCCCTACGAGAAGGCCATCCATAGCACTCACGCTTATCTTGCAAGTTTTAGAGTATCCATTTTCACTTGTCTATGAACTATGCAAGGGGTCCAAGTTTCCATATCTGAGGAATCCGGCTATTCGAATAGATAATGATAACCATGCAGGGGTGTACTTCTTCACACACGCTCTGGCCACTTACCACCATGTACACGTCGTGTATCTCGGCAACCTTCAAGCGAAAACCTGGTGAGGGAGTCGGCCACGACCTGATTAACCACACAAGTCTCTAGTGCAGGTTTATCGCCTATTCGGGTTCCATCCGCAAGGAGATTCGGCCGGGGTGTCGCTCACGGCCCCAAACGATGTGTACAGGGTTCCCAAGCCCACCATCCGGGTGCCACTTGGTACACTGGGCCACTGTGCCTAGTCTGTCCCAAGCCCACCTGTACCGGGTGCCACTTGGTAGACTACTGTCACTACCTACAAACACCATAAACTAGTTGCAACTCCTGGACAGAGATCGAGTTGATTAATAAATCGAGAGAGCTTGGAGCGCCCGGAGCTCAATGTGTGGTAGTAACTGTTCATGGATCACAAACACAGAACTCAGTTCCTGAGGACGGCTGCAAAGAGACAACCCACCATGTACTCCTACATGGTCTCTCAATGCTACCTTTACCAAATCGTGTTCACACACTTAGCTCACACACAGTAGGACATGTTCACCACATTCCAATTCATCCCCGATGAATCGGACCTGACTCAACTCTAAGCAGTAGCAGGCATGACAAACAAGCTTGAATGAGTAGGCACATCAGGGCTCAAACACTCCTACTCATGCTAGTGGGTTTCATCTATTTACCGTGGCAATGACACGTCATGCAGAGGAAAGGGGTTCAACTACCGCAACATGTAATAGTTGAATCGCTGTTGTCCTAATGCAGTAAAAGAGAGCAGGAGCGGGAGAGTGGGATTGTATCGGAATGAACAAGGGGGTTTTGCTTGCCTGGCACTTCTGAAGATAATGTAGTTCTTCATCGGTGTCATCGAATAATCGTCGGGACGTCGTCTACTGAGAGGCTGGATTATTTTTAATCCAGAAAATTATTAACTGCGTCAGCATTGTGCAAGCACGACATCAGCAAGTCAACTGAGGCTGACGAGGTGAAACCTGACCAGTGGGTCCCAGTGGTTAGTGACTCAATGGCTAATCTAAATTAAAATTAAGCTAAACTAATTAGTAACGGGGTTGGCCCCATAGGTCAGTGTCTCAACTGCTTAATAGGGTAATTAGCACTAATATGTTGCCTAACCTAAATTTAAACTGGGGCAGGGCCCACGTGTCCGTGAGATAGAGAGTTAACATGGGGTTATTTAACTTAAGCCGTGTTTTAAACAGCAATGGTCCCACATGTCATTGACTCTAGGGGGGTTAGTTAGGCGCTAATGACGGCGCCACATCAGCATGGCCGGGGTCAGGCCACCGGCGACGACCAGACGAGGCGAAGGGCGTCGGAACTTGCCCTCCGACGACCAAACGGATGGCAGGCACCACCGGTGCGTAGCCCAGGCTCTCGCGCATCAAATGGAACACGCAGGAGACCGTGGGATGGCCGGAGGCGACGATGATGTCAAGGTCAGTGACGGCCGGAGCATGGGCTCGACCGGCGTGACGCTACGGTGTACAGGAGAGAGATATGAGCAGTGATATGGCTTCCTGGGAGCACGCTGAGCACGATGGAATGCACGTCTGTGAGCTGTAGCGACTATGGCCACGGCGACGCCATGGCCGGCGGGGCGAAGCTCTCGGGCGCGGTGGCTAGGCTAGCTAGGGGAGGCAAACGAGCTTGGGGAGAGAGGGGAAAAATGGTGAGGCTCACTGGGAGGTCGAAGCACAGCTCAGTGGGCTCGGGGTCGACCTGGAAGCGGCGAATTTGTCGATGGCGTCCGGCGGCCGTGCGGAGAAGACGAGCTCGAGGACGAGGCTTCAGGGCATCCGGGGTCCTGCGGTTCGGCGTAGAGGTACGCGGCAGCGAGGCAGAGCTCGTGGGATAGCTAGCTGGGCATGGGGAGATCGGTGGACGCGGCGAGCGGTGACGGTGGCAACGGATCCATTCAGGTTGCCGTGAGAGAGAGAGCAGAGGAGGGGAAAGAGGTCTAGGGAGAGAGGGGAGACGACGAGGGGGTCGGGGGGTGTGCGTGGCGTCGTCTGGACGCGACGTGGAGGAGCCAGGCGGGCATCAGCCGGCATGGCGCGCCGTGGCGCCGTGCTCGGCCTTGCCTCTGCCAGTAGGCAGAGGTTGAAGACAAGGATGCCCCTGGTGGGCTGGCCTGGTTTGTTGGGCTGCCAGGTAAGACGACCCAGGTGAGTCCTTCTCTCTCTCTTTCTAATTATGTTTCTGTTTTCTATTTATTTTGATTTGTTTTGAATTAGTAAAAATACTAACTCATTTTGTAAAATCCTGACAAAAATTGTGGGCACTATTTGAATTATTTCCAACAGCCCCAATTGTTTTCAGATGTATTGAAGCATTAAAAATATTTATAGGCATTAAATGCTCCAATTCAAATACAATATGATTTAACTCAAAAATCCATAAATGTCCAAGAAATATGCTCATCATTTTTGGCAGAGGTTTTTCACCTTTATCATAAATCATGAACATTTTCAAAGGGCATTTTGGGTTTATTGAAAATGATTTTATGTTGAACCTATTTGATTTGATCTGGTGCTAGGGTTTGATCAATCCCCATTTCAAATTCAAAAGAATTTAAACATGATGAAACACGTGACTAGCTAGCTCAGAGCATACCAGAACTAGGGATGTGACATGGTTGAACTTAGGTATCACATGGAACAAATCCAACAACTTATGAGCTCTTGAAGCAACCGGTTTGGAGGAATAAGTTTGAAGAAAACAAGTTTCAACTGAAGCTGATGCTGTCAGTTTTTACCTCTGATGTTTCGTTGTGCCACACACGTGTGGTGGAGATATGGGACCATAGGGGTACATCAACAGAAGCTACATTAAATTATCTTTCCAATGAAAAACCCTCACATCAATTGGAGTTGTGAGTCAAAAGTTCTAGTCATTCTCGTGGAAGGTGTCGAGGCTGTCAAGGCTTAGCGAATTTCCGAGGAGCTCTCGAACAACTCCCAAAGTTGACTGCTTATTCACCCGAGGAAGCCATGCAAACCTTCTTACTTTTGAAACCATTTTCACACCTAGCTAAGGAGAGGGGGGTTGTCCCTCCTATAAAACTCCATCTCCACCATCCTCTAGAGAACCTTTTGTTAAACCATCCAGCTACAAGCTTATGCGCAAGACTGCTAGGGAGATCCAAGAGATCATTGCTACCTTTGTTGTTGTGAGTTCATCTGGATTCGCGAGAAGGAGCCTCTGGTTCCCCGTAATTCGTTCTCTATGATTCCGGTCATTTTGTGTGGGTTAGTCCCGGTTTGTGGTTCTATGATTGTTCAGAGAGCGGGTTGGAGTTCTTGTAGCTTCGGTCAGCCATCCCCAACGTATGGGTTGCATTAAAATTTGGCTAGTATAAAGCTAGTTATCTCGGCTACCTGCATCTAGTTATCCCTTCCAATTTGATCGTATGACGTGAAGATCGAGCCACCCTCGGGCATGATCTCTCTCATCGGGTTCCCACCTATCAGGAGTCATGAGGATATGAATAGCAAGAGTGATGATTGGAGTTGGCCTATATGAGATGATGCTTTCGGAGGTATAATCTGATTTGTTCAGAGGACTATATAGAATAATTGGCATCTCAGAAATAGTGCTCAAGGATAAGATAATAAACACTCACTCACACCCTAGAATCATTAAACCCTTAAGGCTTATCAAGCCACATCATGGTCGGATCATGACTATGGGCTTTGGCTCTAGGTCGAGAAGACCTTGGCCAATACTTAATCGTCATCACCACCAATATGCCAACCTACTTTATGCACTCCGTGGGCAAGTCATCATGGGATATCTGGGCAAGTTGGTTGTCATCTTTATTTGGAGACGTCCCTGTCTACCCGGAGATGGAAGTAGAGCTATTCAACTAATCAGAGAACATTTGAAGACCGCCATGATAAGGTGGGAGAGCTATTCTGACCTCCGTCATCTAGAAGTAAACTTCCGCGTCGAATACCATATGTACATTTGAGACACTGCCCTTAAAAGAACTAAAGGTTTCCATGACAAAGGAGAACCCACACAAAGATTCGTCAGCCCCCTATGAGATCAATACAAGATGAAGAGAAAACGGTTACTAGCTGAAGTTACCTCCTGAGTTATCCGATGTGCACAGCGTTTACCACGGATCACAACCCCGGAAGTGTTTTCAACTTCCCGAAAACACGATCCTACAAGGACATCGATCATCGAGACATCGACCTCCACCCTGACCTGACCTACGCGAGAGACCCATTTGCAACCTGGATCAAGTGGAACGTTATACACGAAGCCGCACCACCAAGTACTCCAAGGTTTAATGGAGCATCACACAGAAGCAGGAGCAGTATGAGGACACGAAGACTACCCCAAATCCAACTTTCCATACTCGTTTTCGTGCCTAGTTTGGGAATCTCAGGGACTTGTAAGGGGGTAGGTCAGTAACACCCAGATTTTCATGCCACAACACTTAAGCTAATAAATCGTCATAAATGTGGTTTGACAAAAACTTTTTAGTTCTTTGGACTCTGCTTGATTGGATATTTGTCTGTTGTTTGCAAGTGCTCTAAAACCAAATAAAACCCCCAACTCTTATATTCCTTCTCCTTGATCCAAAACTTTGCCCAATGATGAGGCCATGTGTATAGGACATAAAAATACTTTCTTGCAAAAATAATTTGGCAAAAAAGTATTTTTCAAAATTAGTTCTTCCAAAAACCCTGAATTGAGACTTGAACTACAAGTACTTAGTTTATGGTATGAAAAATATTTCAAAAAGTATATTTGATCCCTATTAGATATAAGACTCCCCAAAACCACACAAATATTATTTTAAAATTTATTTTGGTATTTTATTTGAAGGCTTTTTCTTTAGGCCAGAAATGGTTTTTAATAGGTTAAAATTATTTTAATGTTTCACAAATATTTCAGAAATTTTAGGGAAGCTCATTAGTCATATATTGTCCATATATAAGAGTTTCAACACATGTTCATGTTCAAAATATTAGTCAAATCCATCTGAAACCCTTTCTAGATATTTCAAGCTTTTGAAATATTTACAAAGTAAATATTCTCCATTAAATCCAGGAAAATTCTAGCAAGTCTCACATGACTAATGTGATGATCTTGCTAAGTTTCATTCCCATCCAAATAGTTTTTGTACACAAAAGTGCCCCAAAAACGTCTCTATCTAGAACCAAATTTAAGCAACTCTACATTGGCAACTGTGTCCTTTTCATCTCAATTTTTGTGGACATTTTATAATCCCAAAATGATGACACTACACCAAGTGGTGCATCAAGGAGAATATATTTGCACGACCAAATCTTGGAAAACCCATTTCTGTTGATTTCTAGGGTTTGCCGAAGCTACATTGGCAACACTCTTCAAATGCACTCAAACATTGTGACCAACCTCCAATATGCCATTTGATCCTGTTAAATACCAGGTAAAGGAGAATCCATTTGCTTTCCCAAAACACCATCAAACACATTCTGTAATTTTGCCAAAACCATAATTTGGACCCCCTTCACTATTCTCCTTTGCCTCAATTTTTTACCAGAGCTGATCCTGATCATCTTATACCTCTGGTAAAGATTGCATGTCCATGCCTCAATTATTGGTGAGTAAAAACCCCATTCTTTCTCTTTGGACAGCCATTATTCACCCTCTCTCTCAACCCCTCCTTCACTCTAGAAGCCCCCCAGACCATGCAATGCCAAAACACACATTATTTACACCCCTCTAGCCCCCCTACACACAAGTGGCCACGACCAGGGCGCATAAACAATGCTCTGGCAAGCCATGAGCATGCTACAGTGCACCAGGGCACTGTAGCCGCTTACTGCCCAAAGCCTTGACCACCTCAGGCCTCCCCAGCATGTCTCCCCAACATGTCTCCTGAGGTCGTCTCGACGTCCGAGACACGGCAAGCTCGCACGAGCGTGGCCTGGACCGTGCTCAAGATGCACCGCCACCCGCCTATATAGAGCCACCCCCAAGCTCCCTCTCGCCTCTGATGATCCCCCTCTCTCTCGTGCACCCCCAGACAACCCGCTCTCTCTTCAGTGCCCTCCTTGCACGCCCATGGCTGAAGCCTTGCTGCTGGCTTCAGGCCAAATTCGCACCACCAGGCCCCCTCCTCTCCACCACCATCGCTCCATTCCTCCCTCCTATGGCCACATAACCAATCCCCCACCCACCATCGGCGTCCTCCACCCGACCTGATGATGTGCTTGGTCTCAGCCTTCCCCGGGGCCTGAAGACCTCCTAGGCGGAAGCGGCTCACCGCCCTTAGCTCCCGGGTGGCCGGAGAGTCACCGGGGAAGCCCGAGTCGCCAGGGCAAACGCTGGGAATCACTCGGTCCTGCCTCCCCTTCCTTGCTGCTGTTCGAGTGGGAGACGAGCCTAGCATGCGGGGCCCGCCCATAAGTGGAGATGGCTTCTCCAGCCCTCGCCTTCCCCGGGGCCCAAAGGCCTCCCTAGCGAATATCCCTTCGACATCACCGTTGTCGCCCGTGCGGCCGTGCAGCTGGGCCGGCCCACTGACTATCTATCGCCCCGTGCGCAGGATAAGGGTAAATCCTTATTTTTTTTCTTTTCCAGATAACTTATAAAATCCATAAATAAATCACCCTAACCCCAAATTTGCTGATTCAAACTTCTAGCGAACCCATACATCGTGCCCTACCTCATGGTGTACCTTGCACATTTTTCCAAAGCACTTTCATTTGCACTTATTTAGTAAATCCCATTTTCTTAATTTTGTGCTGAACTTTAGAAAATCACAAAGAGCCCATTTTGTTATCCAAATGGCATGATTCAAATTCCTTGATACTTCTAAGTTCACATCTTAGTTTTTGAACATTTTTCCGAATACCTTCTACGCCACAACAAATATTGGTCCATTTCTCCGTGTATAACCAACTTTGCAAATCCCTAGTAAAATCATTACAACTCCAAATCGAGTGAAACCAACTCCTAGATACTTTTAAAATCAGCCTTCGTTAAATGGGTGCCCTTTATCATTTTTCAAAATGAATTTTCTTTAGACTCTTTGTAGATGCATTAAATCCCTTGATTCCAACCTACTAAAATGTTCACAAATCCTCATTGATCCAACTCCAGTGAAACCACTTTGGTTATTTTTCATATAACCAGAGATATCCTAGAAAACGAAAATCCCAATTTTTCGAGCAATTTTATTTTTTCCTTGTCGTGTTGCTTACTGTGATTGTTTCCGACGTTAGTTGTCGAAGTAGACGGAATACTAGGAGATGGACCAGAAGTATTGAAGACCTTGCGAAGCCAAGCAAGCAGCCCCTTGACCATGTATATGCAACCCTTTTTATGCATGACATATATCAAATTGTTATTGTTGCATCAGAATCATGATGAAAGGGTGACCACTTTTGTGGGTTGCCCCGTTTATTTCCTCATTGATACTTTCATGGTGAATGACCCTACCTTCCTATGAGGGTTATGCCGGTGGGAGTAGATAGGATGCTAAAGTAGTTGCTACGCAAATGGGACGGGTATATGCATGGTGAAGGAGACAAAAGTATTTTCAAAGACTTTTCGAAAACCCCGTCGGGTGGCAATAATGACCGAGGGAGATGTCGAGCTAGGTAACCTCTTGATAAAGAAGTGGTGTACCGAGGCAAGTGAGTGTGTTGTTTCTCGAAAATGGATTGGTTTAAGTTGCGACCGTTACACCAACCTTACATGCGCAACCAAACTACCCTTATATGGGAAAGGGCATTATTAATTACCTAGTTCATGCTAGCATGGATGCCTACACTACTAGTGATGGGAGTGGCATGGTCACTCTCGGGACGGGGTCGTGCCAGGTAGGGTAGCCATGACTATATTTACAGGGCAGCGGACACACTGTTGGTACCTCCGTGCATGGTTCTGCGATATGTTTCGGAGCGAGGCTCCGGCGACAATGACAATATTGTGAGAATGTTGGCACAGGGGCTGTTACCAATCGAGTGGACTCTATGTTAGTGATCGGGTGCTCACCCTAGGTACTTGAGGTACCGTGGGTCGTCGCCGACACGGTATTTCCCTGTATCTTATGGGTAAAGTGTGCTACCTCTGGAGAGTGTCAAGCTATTTGAATTGTCGTGTCCACGGTCAAGGACAGTTGGATAACCGCTCTTGGGCTACGTCCATTGTTTATGAAACCTGGTGTGTGTGTGTGTGTGTGGTTGTGTGGAGAGAACAACTTGAGTCATGTCGAATGACTTGACATGTTGATTAAACTTGAGTTGGTCCAAACTATGTTTATGTTGATATCTGTAACCTTTTTCACATGGATATCTACAGGATCGAAAGTATGTCAAGAGGGGGGTGATTAGACTACCTGACCAAATAAAAATATATCATTTTCCCAATTTTAAGTCTTGGCAGATTTTAGCAACTTATCGCAAGTCAAGCAATCAACCTACACATGCAATTCTAAGAGTATAGCAGCGGAATGTAAATCATTGCATATGAAGGTGAAGGGGAGGAGTTTGAGGGGAGAAAACGCAATGTAGACATGGAGATTTTTGGCGTGGTTCTGATAGGTGGTGCTATTGTACATCCACGTTGATGGAGACTTCAACCCATGAAGGGTAACGGTTGCGCGAGTCCACGGAGGGCTCCATCCATGAAGGGTCCATGAAGAAGCAACCTTGTCTATCCCACCATGGCCATCGCCCGCGAAGGACTTGCCTCACTTGTGTAGATCTTCACGAAGTAGGCGATCTCCTTGCCCTTACAAACTCCTTGGTTCAACTCCACAATCTTGATGGAGGCTCCCATGTGACACCTAACCAATCTAGGAGACACCACTCTCCAAGAGGTAATAGATGGTGTGTTGAGGATGAACTCCTCTCTCTTGTGCTTCAAATTATAGTCTCCCCAACACTCAACTCTCTCTCACAGATTTGGATATGGTGGAAAGATGATTTGAGTGGAAAGCAACTTGGGGAAGGCTAGAGATCAAGATTCTTCTGGTTGGATTGGAATGTCTTGGTCTCAACACATGAGTAGGTGGTTCTCTCTCAGAAAATGAGTAGTGGAAGTGTAGGCACGTTCCGATTGCTCTCTCCTCAAATGAGTAGTGGAAGTGTAGGCACGTTCCGATAGCCTCCACACAAAATCTAACCGTTACACACAATATACCAAACTCGGTGGGACCGAATACTGAAACTCGGTTAGACTGATTTAGTTCAAAATGTGAATGTTAGGCTTTTCGGTGGGTCCGACATGATTAACTCGATGGGACCGATTTTGGAAGGGTTAGGGCATAACTTAATCTCGGTGAGACCAATCACATGAACTCGGTGAGACCCATTTCAGTAAGAGGCATATAGAGAGTTGGTCAGGAAAACTCGGTGGGACCGATCACTCATTTTGGTGAGACCGAAACATTATGAAAAGGAAACAGAGAGTTTGCATTGTGAACTCGGTGGGACCGATCTCTCATCTCGGTTAGACCCAAACATTATGAAGGGAAACAGAGAGTTTGCAATCCCTATTGGTGAGACCAAACTGATTAAGGTTTCTAGCTATGGCTATGTCAAATGAAATCGGTGGCGCCAGATAGATCAAATCGGTGGGGCCGAGCTTGACTTTAGGTTTAGGACATATGTGGGATTGAGAAACTAGTTGAGGGCGTTTGGAGCATATCACTAAGCATTTTGAGCAAGCAAGCCATTAAGCAACACCTCATCCCCTTTTAATAGTATTGGCTTTTCCTATGGACTCAATGTGATCTTGGATCACTAAAATAAAAATGTAGAGTCTTGAGCTTGTGCCAATATGTGTCCTTAGCATTTTGAGGCGTCCACATCTCTAGTCCATGCCATGCCAATCATTGAACTTTCTGAAAACATTATGTTGAATGGATATTAGTTCAATGAGCTATATGTTGTTAATAACTACCAAAACCACCCAGGGATTAGTTGCACTTTCAATATCTAGATTCCTATGATGCATGCTTTACAAGTTGTTAGGACATGTCATTGCACTCAAATTACCTACTTAGATTTATATCATGCATTGTTGTACCTTGTTCCAAAACATGGGTTGCTTGCGTGTACATTCAAACGTACTCACTGGCTTGTCCCTGGCTATTTACTTGGCGAGGCTTGGAAGAGAGGGAATACAAGGAAGAGTTCTTTGGTGACGAACATGCGAGCTAGGATGCTTTCCCAATCAGAATGTCTGTAGGGTTAAGGAAGATGGCATGGGTCCAAGTTATCGATGAAGATTTCAGCTGCAATCATATACTGAAGACTTGACCATAGTGGTTATGATTTGTGTAAGTTGGTATTTATGGATGTAAGACTCTTGTTATTCAGCTTCTGTGTGTTCAGTGAGCATTGATCTCTGGGATCACTGTACACGTGCATTTGGTGGCTTTGACTGTGTAAGTCGGGGTCCCCACAACTTCGCAGGGAAGAGGTTGGTGTCAAAGTAGATTCGGAAGATGATGACGACACTGGCGCCCCCAAGAAGAAGAACAAAAAGCGTAACAAGAAGCGTGAGGAGAAGGCAATTCTGGCCATTGAGAGATATGATGATCTTAGTGCCGGCAAGAAAGCACAAACTATGACTCTCGACAAGGAGGCTGCTACATGCGCTAACTGCTGGGCGGTAGTGGTTGCTGAGAAAACCGACAAGTCTGACGAGCCGTACTTCAAGATCCATTATACTAATGGCCACGATCTTCAAGATTACAACCAAGTTGAACAGTTGGTCGAAAGGCAGAAGGCTGGATATGAAAAGTCTGATAAGGAGAGAGGCAAGAATAACACTAGCAGGAAAGGGCGGGGTGGCCATAGTGGTCATTGAGGCAAAGTTGATCAGCAGGAGGAAAGACCCGCCAGGGTCCGTGAGAAAAAGGAAAATGAAGATGACAGCGAAGAAGAGGATGACGAGACCAGCGAGCAGGAGTTTCAGAAAGCTACTGAGGGAATGTGCATTGACTGGGGTGCATCTTTGCACTCCTCTCACCGCCAACTCAAGCAGTGGGGATGTGAGGTTAATGCGGCAGAACTAGTAGCAAGTGTTCATGAGCCATTTAAGTGGTCCCATGCTCCCATCATCTTTAACATTGAGGATCATCTAGATCGCATTACTACGGTTGGATGCTTGCCGTTGTTGGTTTGACCAACAATCCGCAACATCAAGGTCACTAAGATGTTGGTTGACGGTGGGGCGGGGTTGAATTTGATTTCCCCCGACGTGCCTAAGAAGCTCAAAATTCCTGATGAGGATCTGAAGAAGACTGGCACTTTCCAGGGGATCAACAAGGGGAAGAGCCAACCAAAGGGAAATATCACCTTGCCGGTGACATTTGGTGGGGAAATAAATTTTAGGACTGAGAAAATTGTGTTCGATGTCGTTGAGCTTCCCCTGCCATTCAACGGGATCCTTGGCCATCCGGCTCTGGCCATGTTCATGGCAGTGTCCCACTATGCATATAACACTTTGAAGATGTCAGGCCCTATGGGAGTCATCTCCATCCCATCAGATAAGAGGGATGTTGTTATATGCATTGACAAGATGTATCGCGATGCGGTAGTAGCAGAGGCCGTCAAGGCCTCCGCTCCTCGCCAAGGAGGGAAATAAACTTAAGAGAACTAGCAAAGATACCGACAAGGACCATGGGAAGCGCGCCTCTTCAGAGTGCGCTGCGCCCGGTAGCAACTTGCCGGAAAGTTCGACTAGCAAAAGATCCAATGTTGTACCCCCTACAAGAAAGACGGTTCCGGCAAGGCTTGATGGCGCTGATGGTACTTTCACCATTAGTGCCACTCTTGATAACAAATAGGAAAGCGCACTTGTTACCTTCGTGTGGGCGAATGTCGATGTGTTTGCCTGGCAACCACCTAACATCTCCGGCATTCCCAGGGAGTTAATCGAGCATGAACTTGCTTTCTGTCTCATGCCCGCCCCGTCAAGCAGAAGGTCAGGAAGCAGGCCTTGGAGCGGAAACAATTCATTGCCAAAGAAATCAAGAAACTTGAGGCAACAGGCTTAGTCAGAGGAGCACTACACCCAACTTGGCTTGCAAATCCACTGGTGGTGCCCAAAGCGAATGGAAAGTGGAGACTTTGTGTTGACTTCACTGATTTAAACAAGGTTTTCCCAGTGGATCCTTTCCCCTTGCTGCGCATTGATAAAACCGTTGATTCCACCTCAAGATGTGAGTTTCTATCCTTCCTTGATGTGTACTATGGTTATTACCAGATTTTCATGGCCAAAGAAGACGAAGAGAAGACCTCATTTATTACCCCATGTGGCACGTACTGCGTTTATCACCAGATTTTCATACGCACGCCAGAAATTGTCAAAGATGTTAGGTGCCTGGCTGGCTAAGTTGCTGCATTGAGTAGCTTCATTTCCAAATCTACGGAGTGTGCCCTGCTATTCTTCAAGATATTGAAGAAGCCTGGTCCAATGAAATGGGACTCCAGAGGCAGAGGCTACGCTCCAGAATTTGAAAGACGACCTTTTCTCTACTCCAACCTTGGTAGCACCTAGACCACAAGAACTGTTGCTACTATACATGGCGGCAACAAACCAAGTGGTTAGTGCTGCCTTGGTGGCGCAAAGGAAGGTGGACTACAAAGAGGCTACTATGGCAAGGCCACCCAGTAAAACCCCAATCCTATCTTCCACAAGGTTTGATGGTGGCAGCAAAGGGGAATTGCAAACAGGGGTTGACGAGCGGAAGATGTTAGCGAGAAAGAAAATGGTGTTGCACCCAGTTTTTTTGTCAGCTCTCTCTTGCAGGGGTCTAGGTCAAGGTATTCTGGGGTGCAAAAATCAATATTTGGCCACCTTATGGCCTCATGAAAGCTGGGCCATTACTTTCAAGCTCACGAGATCACAGTTGTAACCGGCCTTCTATTGCAACGTATCTTGAGAAACCTAGAGGCCAGCGGAAGGATAGTAGAGTGGGCATTGGAACTGTCAAGCTTTGCTTTGAAGTTTGAGAGCACGAAAACTATTCAAAGTAGAGCACTGGTAGAATTTGTAGCAGAATGACACCGACGCCCAATGAAGAAGTTGTGAAAACAGCTCTCCCCGGCAAGGAGGCCACCAAGGAATGGATCATGTACTTTGACGGTCCTTTCTCGCTCCAAGGTGTTGGGGCAGGGGTGTTACTCATTGCACCCACCAGAGAACACGTCAAGTATGTTATCCAAATTCATTTTCCTAGGGAAGATGCCACCAATAACACAACATAGTATGAAGGACTCGTTGTCGGGCTCAGAATTGTAGTAGAATTGGGCATAAAGAAATTGATCATACGCGGTGACTCCCATATTGTTGTAAAGAAAGTGAATAAGGATTACCAAAACCCGTTGATGGAGCATACGTAGAGGAGGTGAGAAAGATAGAGGAACTCTTTGACGGGCTGCAGACAGAACACATAACCCGTGTAGAAAATAGCATCGCTGATCACCTTTCAAAGTGTGCTGCGCAAAAGCTTCTTGTGGAACCAGAAAATTTTGTACTCGACATGACCCAACTGTCAGTTCCTTCATCAACGCTGGATAGGAAAAGAATTAAGCTCAACACTGGAAAACATTTCCTAGTAAAGCTCCCTGAAGCTTCTGGTGAGAAGCTTGCTGGAGGAGATCCTATGCTGGCTGGTGGGCTGCGTTCTCCGGCAGAACCCCAGGTTTTTGCTATCGAGGTGAGAGCTCCCTCAGCAGAAGAGATGTCTTTAGTCCTTGTCGTCGAGCCTCAAGCTCGGGCATGGTCACAACACATAGTCCAATTATTGCAAACTGGAGAACTTCCTGATGATCCGGAGGAATCTGAGAAAGTAGCCCAGCAATCCAGTATGTACCAGTTTGTGGACCACATACTATACAGAAAGAGGCCGAATGGCATGAAGATGAAGTGTATCAGTCAAGAAGATGGACTACTTTTGTTGCCGGGAAAGATTTCTGGCAAGGATTCTATTGGCCTGCCGCCCTCCGGATGCAACTGAGCTCGTCACCAGGTGTGAAGCATGCTTGTTCCACTCCAAGAATATTCATCAGCCAGCTCAGGCCTTGCAAACCATCCCTTTATTCCGATCCTTCACGGTCTGCGGGCTCAACATTTTGGGCCCTTCCCCCGTGCTAACGGGGGCTTTGAATTCTTGTACATGCCAATCGACAAGTTTACAAAGTGGTATGTGCGAGATGGGAGAGTGAGGGATTGACAGAATATGATGGATGTATTATTAAGCATCTATGGCAAGTATGTATTGAGTACATGACTTGGAGGGCAAGAAGCCTCTCCTGGAGATAAGGCAGGAGACAGATTACAAATCCTAGACTACCAAATACATGTCACCCAAATATATCTCTAACACCCCCCCCCTGCAGTCGTAGCGGTAGCGTTGTGTACAACTGGAGCGTCGCAGATGGTCAGAGTGGGGAGAATAGCAGCCGATGGGCTGACATCCCCCCACATTCGTAGTGGGAGTGTTGGGAACGGTGTCGTGTCATGGACGTGTTGACTGTAGATATGATGCCCCCGATTCAATCGTACACTAATCATACATGCAAACGGGTACCATCAAGATCAAGGACTCACGGGAAGATATCACAACACAACTCTAGACACAAAGTTAAAATAATACAAGCTTTATACTACAAGCCAGGGGCCTCGAGGGTTCGAATACATTAGCTTGAATACAAACGAGTCAGCAGAAACAACAATGTCGGAGTACAGACATAAGTTAAACAAGTTTTCATTAAGAAGGCTAGCACAAAAGTAGCAATGATCGATAAGGCAAGGCCTCCTGCGTGGGACGTCCTAACTACTCCTCGAAGTCAAACTCGACGTAGAATCATCCTCAAGATCCTCTAGCTCCTGGACTCCAGCATCTGGTTGCGACATCCGAGAAAATTGGAAAAGGGGGAAAGAGGGAGCAGAGCAACCGTGAGTACTCATCCAAAGTACTCGCAAGCAAGGAGCTACACTACATATGCATTGGTATCAATGAAAGGGGTAGTATATGTGGACTAAACTGCAGAATGCCAGAATAAGAGGGGGATAGCTAGTCCTATCGAAGACTACGCTTCTGGCAGCCTCCATCTTGAAGCAGAAGAAAAGATTAGATGGTAAGCTAACCAAGTATCATCGGATAGCAATATCCTACCCGGCGATCCTCCCCTCGTCGCCCTGTGAGAGGGCGATCACTGAGTTGTATCTAGCACTTGGAAGGGTGTATTTTATTAAGTATCCAGTTCTAGTTGTCATAAGGTCAAGGTACAACTCCGGGTCATCCTTTTACCGAGGGACACGACTATTCGAATAGATAAACTTCCCTGCAGGGGTGCACCACATTTCCCAACACGCTCGATCCCCTTTGGTCGGACACACTTTCCTGGGTCATGCCTGGCCTCGGAAGATCAACATGTCGCAGCCCTACCTAGGCACAATAGAGAGGTCAGCACGCCGGTCTAAATCCTAAGCGTGCAGGGGTCTGGGCCCATCGCCCATTGCACACATGCACGTTCCGTACGTGGTCGGAAGCAGAGCTAGCCCCCTTAATACAAGAGTAGGCTTACGGTCTAATCTGGCGCGTGCCGCTCAGTCCCTGACGTCACGAAGGCTTCGGCTGATACCACGACGTTGAGTGCCCATAACTGTTCTTGCGTGGTTGGTTAGTGCGTATAGACCAGTGGCCAGACTCAGATGAAATACCAAGATCTCGTTAAGCGTGTTAATTGATGTAACCACGGACACCGACCAGGGCCAGGGCCACCTCTCTCCTAAGTGCTCTCAACCTAGCCTGTCGCTCCGCCACAAAGGGGTAGATGACGACGATGCTGGTGACGCGCTGGTGCTTGACAAAGACGAAGGAGGTGGACGGGCGACGGTGTCTATGAGGGTAGCCGCGGCGGCGGCCCAAGAAGAGCGACGGCAGCAGCCTGATGGCAGCGTTGGCGGCTTGGTTAAGAGCGCAGCGGCGGTGCTCGGAGTAGGCCAGGAACCCAACAGCGTGACGAAGACCGGCGTAGACGCTGGTGTTCCCATGCCAGGGAGGTGGCGCGGTGCATACCACAAAAAATCGACGTGCTGTGACGGTAGAGTGGACCACTGGTCGCGGCGCTACGGCTGATGGGGCGACGTAGCTGCAGTAGGAGGGTGAGGGCGACGGCGGGAAGTCCTCGAGGCTGCAGCAAGGACCGCGGGCCGTGGCGTGGTGGCCCTAAGGAGAGGGGCAGTGGCGGAGCCCAGGTCGGTGCAACCGTGGTGACGGCCTCGAGGCGGCGGCGAGGACCGCGTGTCACGACACTACGGTTTGAAGAGGCGTCGCAAAGGCAACGCGTGAGTCGGTGCAGCTGCAGGGAGAATGTGACGCCCTAAGACCGATTCCCCAGATATCTTCCAGTTATTCATCGTTGTTGCCATGGCATTTGCTTGCGTGTTGCACTTTGCCATGTCATCATGTGCATCTCATTTGCATTCGTGCCCGTCCCTTGCATCTGGTCACTTTCTCCATTGTCCGATTCGGGATCCGATACTCCCACACGCACCCATCGCACCTCCCAAATCTTGTTTTGTGAGCGGGAGAAAAACATTCTCGGGATGGGCCGATAGTTGACGAGTGGTCTTGGTACATCAC
The DNA here is from genome assembly GCF_056163025.1 of Triticum urartu. Classification (NCBI taxonomy): domain Eukaryota; kingdom Viridiplantae; phylum Streptophyta; class Magnoliopsida; order Poales; family Poaceae; genus Triticum; species Triticum urartu. The sequence continues at coordinate 248,108,614 of NC_141876.1, read as the reverse complement.
CGGTAGACCACGTGTCAAACTTCGTTCCATTTGGAGGTCGTTTGATACACCAACGGTTAACCGCGTTAACCGAAGCCCTTCTTCTCTTTGCAGCCCAACACCCCTCCTCCACAGCCTACTAGCCCATCTAAACCCCTCCATGCTCATCATCGTTGGATCACGTTCGTGTGGGCGAAAACCGCACCTCAATAGCCCTCTCCTAGCTCCCTATGCCTATATAAACAGCCCCCTCGTCCAAATTCCATATCAAACCCTAGCCCTCTTCCTCCTCGCACCGCCGGACGTGTCCGCACCGACGGCCTGGACCAATCCAGTGCCGCCATGTCAGCCCCGCCAACCTCCTCTCTCCTCCCACCGCCGTGGCCCGCCTGGCCCACGGCCGTCCCGCCCCGGGCCGCGTCGGGCCCGAGGGAGCCCGCAACTCGCCGGCCGCCGCCACCTCCTGCCTGAGCCCGCACGTCGCCCGCCGCCGACCGCGCCGCCCCGCTGTTTGGCCGCGCCGCTGCCACCACCATGCGCCGCCCGCACGCCTCTGCGCCACCGCCGCCCGTCGCACCACCGTCGGCCTCCGCCAGCGCCCCCTCGTCGCCGGCCGGAGCTCGCCGGAGTTCCCGTCGCTGGATCCGGGAAAGGTGGATTAGACCCACCACTCCCTCCAACCAAATGACGTCCCCGTCCTGGATCTCCTCATCCCGCTCCATCCCGTTCATGTTTTCACGAGGGTATAAATTCCACTAAGTCCCAGTTCTGCTAATTCACGTGTGCATCTTCATCATCACATAACTTTGTGCCTGCTGCTCTGTTTTGCGTGCATGATATGTCAAAATGTTCATCTCCGAATGATCTACATGCTAGTGTCATTTTGAATGCGTGTTACTAATCATCTTGATGCCTTAATCCTCATTGCAAAAGTGCTAAATGATATAACCTATTGAAGATTGTCATAACTTGTTGATTTGCCTTTTTCATAGTATTTTGTGTGATTATCTTTTCAGCATCATGTCAACATATAGTAGGAGCATATTCGTGCCATCTTTACAAAGGTGCAATCCATGTATTTTGATATGCCATGTAGTGACTAGAGAAAGCTTGCAAAGTGTGCTACTTAATGTTTTCTATTTTCTAAAACTTAGTAAAAACCCTTCATGTCTGTAACTGTTACATTTTGTTGCCATGTTAACTTGATGCTACTAGTGAATCCATACCTATTATGAAGATGCTCAGTAAGGATGTTTCATAGATCTTGTTATGATCTATCCATCCATGCCCTTGTTTGTAATTATGGCCTACTGTAACTTATCTTTGCCATGCCCTAAAATCACTAAATAATGTTTCTTTCAGCCTGTTATTAGTAAGTTCAGTTTTTCCATGTGAATAGCTAGTGTTCTATGTTTCCTATGATCATGTTCTTGCCACAAGTAGTTGCACACTTATGCTTTCTTGCTGTTGGGTACATTCACTTGCCATGATATGCTTTATGTAAAGTTAACCAAGCTTGCAAACATGTCTACTTGTCGTTGTTCCTGCCATGTTTAGTTTAGTTCACCAAGTCTGTGAATCTGTTATCGTTTGCATCTTTGCCATGATGTTTTGAGCATGTTCTATTGGTATTTAGCAGTAGCTCAGTGTTCATGTTTTGTAGTGCTTGAGATGTAAATGCCTGCCATGCCCTTTGATTCCATGATCATTCCTGTAGCATATACTTTCATTGTCCCAAAGTATGCATCATGAACTTATTTTCAGCCTTGCTCTGTTTTTCACAAAGTCTGGGAATCTGTCATGACTTTCTTACTTGTCTTGATGAATGACATCAATCTAGAAACTATTTGGAGATGCTTAGTAATCATGTTTTTCCATGTTTAACCGGTACTTTAATGCCATGCTTTTGTTTTCCATGATCTTGCACTGTAGCATGTTTGTTTCATGCCTTTAACATGTCAACATGTTATTTTTACTCACTTGTATGCCCTGTTTTTCACCAAGTCATAATCTGTGTTATAATGTTGCTTTCTGCATTGATGATATTAGATTAATCCTGATGCCTATGAACCTGAACCTTGATGTTATTTGAAGCATGTAATCTGTACTTTGCTTGCATATCAAGTTTGTGGTCATATGTTTCCTGTAGCATGTTGTTTCCTTGATTGCGAAGTGCCTAGTTGCTGTTTTGGGCAGATTATTGTTATATCTTGCTTTGTGTGTATGTGTTGAACCGTTGCTCCGTTTAGAACATGCTCTATATGAAACTTGCTTCGTTTTTGATGTAATTTCAGCTTTCCTTGTTGCATCCTTGGTTTGAGCATGTGTGCTTGATGTTTGAATGCATTTTGCATCAATGCCATGTTTAACTTGTTTTGCTCATATCTTCTAGGCCGTAGCTCCGAATTAAATGAACTTTATATGTAACTTGACTAGAAAGACGCGTAGATCATCTTGGTGCACCTTAACTTGTTGTTTAACAACTTTAACATAATGTTTTGTTCATATCTGGACCAATTTCGAAACTTGCATATCGGGAGTTTTCGGAATTGGTGTATGTTGATTCTGGCCCCATTTAAACTTGCTTTGATTTGTTGTTCTTGTATGGATCATCTCTTGCCATGAGTAGCTTCATGTAGCCTTGTCGTGCATCATACTTGCTTGAGCATCATGTCATGTTATGTGTTGCGTGTTTACCATGTTGTTTGCTTCTTTCCGGTTGTGCTCCTTCATGATAGTTCCTGTTTCATTGCGATTGTGAGGATTCTTTCGACTATGCTTGGTTCATCTATGTGGCTTCGTCTACTTCATGGAATCGATCTTCTTCCTAGCAGGATTTCAGGCAGATGACCGTCACATTGGATCTCACTACTATCTTCGTTATGCTAGTTGTCTCGATGATGTCGCTATGTCGCGCTACCTACCACTTGTTTATCAAGCCTCCCAAATTGCCATGATGGCCTCTAACCTTTTCCACCATCCTATCAAACCGATGTTTGGCTATGTTACCGCTTTGCTCATCCCCTATTATAGCGTTGCTTGTTGCAGGTGCTGTTGCAGGTTGTTCCTTGTTGGGACATGGATGTCATGGATATCTTGGGATATCACAATATCTCTTAGTTAATTAATGCACAGATATACTTGGCAAAAGGGTTGAAGGCTTGGCCTTTTGCCTGGTATTTTGTTCCACTCTTGCCGCCCTAGTTCTGTCATACCGATGTTATGTTCCTTGATTTTGCGTCCCTAACATGATGAGGGTTTATGGGCTCCTCTTGACAGTTCGCTTTGAATAAAACTCTTCTAGCAAGGCCCAATATTGGGTTCACCATTTGCCTAATAACAACTAAAACTTCATAGGGCACGGCTAGCGCCCGAGGATAATTAATCAACCCCCCGGGCCAGTGCTCCCCTGAGTGTTAGTCCAAACTGGGCAGCATTCGGGGCCACCTTGGGGAAACTCGAGAGCTGGTTTTACTCGTAGCTTGTCCCATCCGGTGTGCCCTGAGACCGAGAAACGTGCGGCTCCTATCGAGATTTTTGGCACATTCGGGCGGCCTTGCTGGTTTTGTTTTACCATTATCAAAATTTCTTGTGCATCGGGATTCCGAGTCTGGTTGGAGGGTCCTGCGATGGAGGATTGTCTCCGCGGATAGTGAGCTTGTCATGGGCTAAGCTGGGACACACCTGCAGGGTTTAAACTTTCTAGAGCCGTGTCCGCGGTTATGTGGCAGATGGGAATTTGTTAATATCCGGTTGAAGTGGACTTGAAGTAACTCAATTAAAATAGACCATCCACGCGTGTAATCGTGATTGTATCTTTTCAGGTGCGTTCGAGAAGAGAACGTGGTTGGGTTATGTTTGAACGTAAGTAGTTCAGGATCACTTCTTGATCATTACTAGTTTGCGACCGTTTGCATAGTCTCTCATCTTACTCTTGTAGTCGTAAGCTAGCCAGCATACAATGCTTAGGCGCTTGCTGCAACCTCACCACTTATCCTTTTCATACCCATTAAGCTTTGTTAGTCTTGATACCCATGGTAATGGGATTGCTGACTCCTCGTGGCTCATAGTTTACTACAACAACAATTGTAGGTATAGGTTATGTGATGATTATGACGTGAGAGCGACGCTTGCTTGTTTTCGAGTTCTTCTGCTTCTTATTCGATTGAGGGATAGGTTCCTGGTCGGCAGACCGGGCTAGCAGGGTGGATGTCGTTTGAGCTTCTGTTTGTGTTTCATCCATAGTCGGATGTTGTTCAAACATATGATGTTTTGATGTATTCTTGTGGCATTTGTATGCCTTGTATGTATCTCCAACTATTATGTAATGGTAGATGTAATGATATCCACCTTGCAAAGTGTCTTCAATATGCGGCTCTATCCTTGGTGGGACCTTTGAGTTCCTCTCGGATGTGATCGCATATTGGGCATGACAAGTTGGAATCAGAGCCTCGACCGACCATAGGAGCCCCCTTGTTTGTTCGTAGTTGGTCGTTGTTGAGTCTAGAAGAAAAACTTTTTCGGAGTCTAGTTATATCAGAGAGTAGGACTTCTTTTTACTCCTCAGCCCCTTCGTCGCTCTGGTGAGAAATCTTGATGTATATGTTTTGACTTGCTCGTCTTCCCCTTCAATTTTTTTAGGATCACGCATGCTTCTTTTTATCGTTGTGTTCTCAATCCTATTTTCATCCGGTGCACTTCTCTTCGAGTTGATTCTACCCTCTTTGCCTTTTGCAAGATCAATCCTTAGTTCTTTCTCAACGACGTTGTTTCCCCGTCTGAAGTTGTACTTGTTTTCCCCACCCGCCCACCCTTTTTATTCTCGGAGCCAGAGTCTGTAATCGAGTATCCATCCTACATGTGCGAAGCCTTTGCATTTTTCCTCAATTATTTGAACCGGTGCTTTTCTCTTCAAGTTATTCATCGGTTCCCCTTTCCAAGTTGCCTTTGTTTCTGGCCCTCCCACCCTTTTCTTCCCGGAGTCTGAGCCTCTGTTCGAGAATCAATTTCATTCGTGTGGAGCCTCTTTAGTCTTTCCTCAATTGTCTCAGCTGGTGAATTATCGTCTAGATCATTGTTCGTCTCATTTTCCTTTTCGGTGGATTCAATTCAAGTTTTCGGTGTTGATCATATTCTTTGCCTTGACTTAAATGTTTACCCTTTCTCGTTCACCTCTCGTCTTTCAATCTTTCCAGACTTCTCAAGACATCTTATATGATTCCTGTGCGTTTTTCAATTATTTCGAGGTTGTCACCTCATTCGAGTTTTTCAATCGTTCTGGTGCATCATTTCTCATTCAAACAAACCTTTCCAACGGTGTTTTCCTTTTTAGTGGGCCCTAACCCACATGTCTTTTCCCAGGATCTTACCTGACTCTTCTAATTTTCCCGAAGTTATTCTCAAATTCTTTTCGAAGTTTGACGTAAGAATGAATTTCATCAGTCAGCCGCTTTTCCAAGATCGATTTCAAATTATTTTTGATTGTTGGCTCAACCTCTTCGCTTTCATTCTCCTGGATTATCTCAACAATTTTGGTGGTGTTCCTTGTCGTCATTCTCAACATTTGAAGACCGAAGAAGAGTTTATCTCTAAATCTTGTCCGTTCTATCGAAGATTCATGGTTCTAGCTTCATGTTATCCTCTCAAATTATTCCGTTTGTCAGAAATTCTTTTATTACACATCTGGAGTATGTTAGGAGTTGTTTTCCGTTTTGTTTCATTGGAGGCCATCATTCCAGAAGAATTCGGCGTTCTCACGTTCCAGCTATCATTCATGCTTTTCTAATTCTTCCTGGCTAGGAATTCTCTTTCTTCTTTCATTTTCAAATTCTTACGGTGGTTCGTTCAAGATTTATTTTTCGTTGTTATCTTATCAATGCATTCATTCTTTCCAATCCAAGTGGTGGTTCATGAAGACTTTCTCAACTTTTGTGCTATATCTCTCCTCAATCCTTTTCAATATGTATAAGTTGCATGCCAAATCCGGTTGTCATCAATTAAATTTGATGAGGATAAGCATAACATAATTCTTATTCTTCTTTCAACAATTTTATTAATTCCTTCTTTCGGAGATTGTTCATGATGAGTAATATCTCGGTTCTAAGTTGTTCATTTTTCTTTTCTGGAGTTCAAAGTTTCCTCGGCCATCTCGTCAGAAACTCCATCTAAATCATCGCAAGGCTTTAATCTTATTGTTCTCATCCTTCAATTCTATCTCATCATCCTTTTCCTACCCGAGTTCTTCATGGTGGTTCATAAAGGATTTAACGCATTCTTGTCATGGATTTAATTCATCATGATTCTTGTTGGTGGAGCTCAAGTATCTTTTCTTCTTGCGTCTCGAAGTGGAATTAATTCTCTCTATTCTTTTGAGGTGGAGTTTTGCATTTCTTCGTTCTTCTCAGATATTCAAGCATTTGGTTGTGGCATAATATCACCTCATAATTTTGGAGATGTTTTCAATAAGTCCACAACAAGCTTATTCTTTTCGTTGTTGAATTTCCAACAACTATGTTCAAACCTTCGTTCTAAGGATGCTCT